>NC_047547.1:47500-389907 GCF_012275295.1 Melopsittacus undulatus | reverse complement strand
TGGTGCTGCGCCTGTTCAGCGCACGCCTGGCTTCGCAACGCTGCCCCCCGCCCGCCCCTCACTCTCTGCCCCCGGCCCCCAGGGGCGTTGCCGTGGGCAACAAGGCCCCCCCCGGCCCCGGCCGCCCGGGCCCGGGCGCCCTGCCAACCCGCCCGAACGCCGGGCCCCCGAGCCCGGGTCCGGAGGGCCAGGAGGGGTTACTTGGTCTGCACCTGTTCAGCGCATGCCTGGCTTCGCAACGCTGCCCCCCACCCGCCACTCACTCTCTGCCCCCGGCCCCCAGGGCCGTTGCCGTGGGCAACAAGGCCCCCCCCGGCCCCGGCCGCCCGGGCGCCCTGCCAACCCGCCCGAACGCCGGGCCCTCGCACACGGGGCCGGAGGGCCAGTAGGGGTTACTGATGCTGCGCCTGTTCAGCGCACGCCTGGCTTCGCAACGCTGCCCCCCGCCCGCCCCTCACTCTCTGCCCCGGGGCCCCAGGGCCATTGCCGTGGGCAACAAGGCCCCCCCCGGCCCCGGCCGCCCGGGCCCGGGCGCCCTGCCAACCCGCCCGAACGCCGGGCCCCCACGCCCGGGTCCGGAGGGCCAGGAGGGGGCACTGGTGCTGCGCCTGTTCAGCGCACGCCTGGCTTCGCAACGCTGCCCCCCGCCCGACCCTCACTCTCTGTCCCCGGCCCCCAGGGCCGTTCCCGTGGGCAACAAGGCCCCCCCCGGCCCCGGCCGCCCGGGCCCGGACGCCCTGCCAACCCGTCCAAAGGCCGGGCCCCCGAGCCCGGGGCCGGAGGGCCAGTAGGGGTTACTTGGTCTGCGCCTGTTCAGCGCATGACTGGCTTCGCAACGCTGCCCCCCGCCCGCCCCTCACTCTCTGCCCCCGGCCCCCAGGGCCGTTGCCGTGGGCAACAAGGCCCCCCCCGGCCCCGGCCGCCCGGGCCCGGGCGCCCTGCCAACCCGCCCGAACGCCGGGCCCCCGCGCCCGGGGCCAGAGGGCCAGGAGGGGGCACTGGTGCTGCGCCTGTTCAGCGCACGCCTGGCTTCGCAACGCTGCCCCCCGCCCGCCCCTCACTCTCTGCCCCCGGCCCCCAGGGCCGTTGCCGTGGGCAACAAGGCTCCCCAGGCCCCGGCCGCCCGGGCCCGGGCGCCCTGCCAACCCGCCCGAACGCCGGGCCCCCGCGCCCGGGGCCGGAGGGCCAGGAGGGGGCAGTGGTGCTGCGCCTGTTCAGCGCACGCCTGGCTTCGCAACGCTGCCCCCCGCCCGCCCCTCACTCTCTGCCCCCGGCCACAAGGGCCGTTGCCGTGGGCAACAAGGCCCCCTAGGCCCCGGCCGCCCAGGCCCGGGCGCCCTGCCAACCCGCCCGAACGCCGGGCCCCCGCGCCCGGGGCCGGAGGGCCAGGAGGGGGCACTGGTGCTGCGCCTGTTCAGCGCAGGCCGGGCTTCGCAACGCTGCCCCCCGCCCGCCCCTCACTCTCTGCCCCCGGCCCCCAGGGCCGTTGCCGTGGGCAACAAGGCCCCCCCCGGCCCCGGCCGCCCGGGCCCGGGCGCCCTGCCAACCCGCCCGAACGCCGGGCCCTCGCACACGGGGCCGGAGGGCCAGTAGGGGTTACTGATGCTGCGCCTGTTCAGCGCACGCCTGGCTTCGCAACGCTGCCCCCCGCCCGCCCCTCACTCTCTGCCCCCGGGCCCCAGGGCCATTGCCGTGGGCAACAAGGCCCCCCCCCGGCCCCGGCCGCCCGGGCCCGGGCGCCCTGCCAACCCGCCCGAACGCCGGGTTCCCGCGCCCGCGGCCGGAGGGCCAGGAGGGGGCACTGGTGCTGCGCCTGTTCAGCGCACGCCTGGCTTCGCAACGCTGCCCCCTGCCCGCCCCTCACTCTCTGCCCCCGGCCCCCAGGGCCGTTGCCGTGGGCAACAAGGCCCCCCCCGGCCCCGGCCGCCCGGGCCCGGGCGCCCTACCAACCCGCCCGAAAACCGGGCCCCTGAGCCCGGGGCCGGAGGGCCAGGAGGGGGCACTGGTGCTGCGCCTGTTCAGCGCACGCCTGGCTTCGCAACGCTGCCCCCCGCCCGCCCCTCACTCTCTGCCCCCGGCCCCCAGGGCCGTTGCCGTGGGCAACAAGGCCCCCCCCAGCCCCGGCCGCCCGGGCCCGGGCGCCCTGCCAACCCGCCCGAACGCCGGGCCCCCGCGCCCGGGGCCGGAGGGCCAGGAGGGGGCACTGGTGCTGCGCCTGTTCTGCGCACGCCTGGCTTCGCAACGCTGCCCCCCGCCCGACCCTCACTCTCTATCCCCGGCCCCCAGGGCCGTTCCCGTGGGCAACAAGGCCCCCCCCGGCCCCGGCCGCCCGGGCCCGGACGCCCTGCCAACCCGTCCAAAGGCCGGGCCCCCGAGCCCGGGGCCGGAGGGCCAGGAGGGGGCACTGGTGCTGCGCCTGTTCAGCGCACGCCTGGCTTCGCAACGCTGCCCCCCGCCCGCCCCTCACTCTCTGCCCCCGGCCCCCAGGGCCGTTCCCGTGGGCAACAAGGCCAACCCCCGGCCCCGGCCGCCCGGGCCCGGGCGCCCTGCCAACCCGCCCGAACGCCTGGCCCCCGCGCCCGGGGCCGGAGGGCCAGGAGGGGGCACTGGTGCTGCGCCTGTTCAGCGCACGCCTGGCTTCGCAACGCTGCCCCCCGCCCGCCCCTCACTCTCTGCCCCCGGCCCCCAGGGCCGTTGCCGTGGGCAACAAGGCCCCCTAGGCCCCGGCCGCCCAGGCCCGGGCGCCCTGCCAACCCGCCCGAACGCCGGGCCCCCGCGCCCGGGGCCGGAGGGCCAGGAGGGGGCACTGGTGCTGCGCCTGTTCAGCGCAGGCCGGGCTTCGCAACGCTGCCACCCGCCCGCCCCTCACTCTCTGCCCCCGGCCCCCAGGGCCGTTGCCGTGGGCAACAAGGCCCCCCCCGGCCCCGGCCGCCCGGGCCCGGGCGCCCTGCCAACCCGCCCGAACGCCGGGCCCCCACGCCCGGGTCCGGAGGGCCAGGAGGGGGCACTGGTGCTGCGCCTGTTCTGCGCACGCCTGGCTTCGCAACGCTGCCCCCCGCCCGACCCTCACTCTCTATCCCCGGCCCCCAGGGCCGTTGCCGTGGGCAACAAGGCCCCCCCCGGCCCCGGCCGCCCGGGCCCGGACGCCCTGCCAACCCGTCCAAAGGCCGGGCCCCCGAGCCCGGGGCCGGAGGGCCAGGAGGGGGCACTGGTGCTGCGCCTGTTCAGCGCACGCCTGGCTTCGCAACGCTGCCCCCCGCCCGCCCCTCACTCTCTGCCCCCGGCCCCCAGGGCCGTTGCCGTGGGCAACAAGGCCCCCCCCGGCCCCGGCCGCCCGGGCCCGGGCGCCCTGCCAACCCGCCCGAACGCCGGGCCCCCGCGCCCGGGGCCAGAGGGCCAGGAGGGGGCACTGGTGCTGCGCCTGTTCAGCGCAAGCCTGGCTTCGCAAGGCTGCCCCCCGCCCGCCCCTCACTCTCTGCCCCCGGCCCCCAGTGCCGTTGCCGTGAGCAACAAGGCCCCCCAGGCCCCGGCCGCCCGGGCCCGGGCGCCCTGCCAACCCGCCCGAACGCCGGGCCCCCGCGCCCGGGGCCGGAGGGCCAGGAGGGGGCACTGGTGCTGCGCCTGTTCAGCGCACGCCTGGCTTCACAACGCTGCCCCCCGCCCGCCCCTCACTCTCTGCCCCCGGCCCCCAGGGCCGTTGCGTGGGCAACAAGGCCCCCCCTGGCCCCGGCCGCCCGGGCCCGGGCGCCCTGCCAACCCGCCCGAACGCCGGGCCCTCGCACACGGGGCCGGAGGGCCAGTAGGGGTTACTGATGCTGCGCCTGTTCAGCGCACGCCTGGCTTCGCAACGCTGCCCCCAGCCCGCCCCTCACTCTCTGCCCCCGGACCCCAGGGCCATTGCCGTGGACAACAAGTCACCCCCCGGGCCCTGGCTCCCTGCCAACCCGCCCGAACGCCGGGCCCCCGCGCCCGGGGCCGGAGGGCCGGGAGGGGGTACTGGTGCTGCGCCTGTTCAGCGCACGCCTGGCTTCGCAACGCTGCCCCCCGCCCGCCCCTCACTCTCTGCCCCCGGCCCCCAGGGCCGTGTGCCGTGGGCAACAAGGCCACCCCCCGGCCCCGGCCGCCCGGGCCCGGGCGCCCTGCCAACCCGCCCGAACGCCGGGCCCACGCGCCCAGGGCCGGAGGGCCAGGAGGGGGCACTGGTGCTGCGCCTGTTCAGCGCACGCCTGACTTCGCAACGCTGCCCCCCGCCCGCCCCTCACTCTCTGCCCCCGGCCCCCAGGGCCGTTGCCGTGGACAACAAGGCCCTCCCCGGCCCCGGCCGCCCGGGCCCGGGCGCCCTGCCAACCTGCCCGAACGCCAGGCCCCCGCGCCCGGGTCTGGAGGGCCAGTAGGGGTACTGGTGCTGCGCCTGTTCAGCGCAGGCCTGGCTTCGCAACGCTGCCCCCCGCCCACCCCTCACTCTCTGCCCCGGCCCCCAGGGCCATTGCCGTGGGCAACAAGGCCCCCGCCGGCCCCGGCCGCCCGGGCCCGGGCGCCCTGCCAACCCGCCTGAACGCCGGGCCCCCGCGCCCGGGGCCGGAGGGCCAGGAGGGGGTACTGGTGCTGCACCTGTTCAGCGCACGCCTGGCTTCGCAACGCTGCCCCCCGCCCGCCCCTCACTCACTACCCTTGGTCCCCAGGGCCATTGCCGTGGACAACAAGGCACCCCCCAGCCCCGGGCGCCCTGCCAACCCGCCCGAACGCCGGGCCCCAGCGCCCGGGTCCGGAGGACCAGGAGGGGGCATTGGTGCTGCGCCTGTTCAGAGCACGCCTGGCTTCGCAACGCTGCCCCCCGCCCGCCCCTCACTCTCTGCTCCCGGCACCCAGGGCCGTTGCCGTGGGCAACAAGGCCCCCTCGGCCCCGGCCGCCCGGGCCCGCGCGCCCTGCCAACCCGCCCGAACGCCGGGCCCCTGCGCCCGGGGCCGGAGGGCCAGGAGATGGTACTGGTGCTGCGACTGTTCAGCGCACGCCTGGCTTCGCAACGCTGCCCCCCGCCCGCCCCTCACTCTCTGCCCCCGGCCCCCAGGGCCGTTACCATGGGCAACAAAGCCCCCCCCGGCCCCGGCCGCCCGGGCCCGGGCGCCCTGCCAACCCGACCAAACGCCGGGCCCGCGCGCCCGGGGCCGGAGGGACAGGAGGGGGCACTGGTGCTGCGCCTGTTCAGCGCAAGCCTGGCTTCGCAACGCTGCCCCCCGCCCGCCCCTCACTCTCTGCCCCCGGCCCCCAGGGCCGTTGCCGTGGGCAACAAGGCCCCCCCCCGGCCCCGGCCGCGTGGGCCTGGGCGCCCTGCCAACCCGCCCGAACGCCGGGCCCCCTCGCCCGGGGCCGGAGGGCCAGGAGGGGGTACTGGTGCTGCGCCTGTTCAGCGCACGCCTGGCTTCGCAACGCTGCCCCCCGCCCGCCCCTCACTCTCTGCCCCCGGCCCCCAGGGCCGTTGCCGTGGACAACAAGGCCCTCCCCGGCCCCGGCCGCCCGGGCCCGGGCGCCCTGCCAACCTGCCCGAACGCCAGGCCCCCGCGCCCGGGTCTGGAGGGCCAGTAGGGGGTACTGGTGCTGCCCCTGTTCAGCGCACGCCTGGCTTCGCAACGCTGCCCCCCGCCCGCCCCTCACTCTCTGCCCCCGGGCCCCAGGGCCATTGCCGTGGACAACAAGGCACCCCCCAGCCCCGGGCGCCATGCCAACCCGCCCGAAGGCCGGGCCCCCGGGGCAGGAGGGCCAGGAGGGGGTAGTGGTGCTGCGCCTGTTCAGCGCACGCTTGGCTTGCAACGCTGCCCCCGCCCGCCCCTCACTCTCTGCCCCCGGCCCCCAGGGCCGTTGACGTGGGCAAGAACCACCCCCCCGGCCCCGGCCGCGCGGGCCCAAGCGCCCTGCCATCCCGCCCGAACGCCGGGCCCCCGCGCCCGGGGCCGGAGGGCCAGGAGGGGGTACTGGTGCTGCGCCTGTTCAGCGCAGGCCTGGCTTCGCAACGCTGCCCCCCGCCCGCCCCTCACTCTCTGCCCCGGCCCCCAGGGCCATTGCCGTGGGCAACAAGGCCCCCCCCGGCCCCGGCCGCCCGGGCCCGGGCGCCCTGCCAACCCGCCCGAACGCCGGGCCCCCGCGCCCGGGGCCGGAGGGCCAGGAGGGGGTACTGGTGCTGCGCCTGTTCAGCGCACGCCTGGCTTCGCAACGCTGCCCCCGCCCGCCCCTCACTCTCTGCCCCCGGCCCCCACGGCCGTTGCCGTGGGCAACAAGGCACCCCCCGGCCCCGGCCGCCCGGGCCCGGGCGCCCTGCCAACCCGCCCGAACGCCGGGCCCATGCGCCCAGGGCCGGAGGGCCAGGAGGGGTACTGGTGCTGCGCCTGTTCAGCGCACGCCTGGCTTCGCAACGCTGCCCCCCGCCCGCCCCTCACTCTCTGCCCCCGGCACCCAGAGCCCTTGCCGTGGGCAACAAAGCCCTTCTTGGCCCCGGCCGCCCGGGCCCGGGCGCCCTGCCAACCCGCCGGAACGCCGGGCCCCCACGCCCAAGCCCGGAGGGCCAGGAGGGGGCACTGGTGCTGCGCCTGTTCAGCGCACGCCTGGCTTCGCAACGCTGCCCCCCGCCCGCCCCTCACTCTCTGCCCCCGGCCCCCAGGGCCGTTGCCGTGGGCAACAAAGCCCCCCCCGACCCCGGCCGCCCGCGTCCGGGCGCCCTGCCAACCCGCCCGAACGCCGGGCCCCAGCGCCCGGGTCCGGAGGACCAGGAGGGGGCATTGGTGCTGCGCCTGTTCAGAGCACGCCTGGCTTCGCAACGCTGCCCCCCGCCCGCCCCTCACTCTCTGCTCCCGGCACCCAGGGCCGTTGCCGTGGGCAACAAAGCCCCCCCCGCCCCGGCCGCCCGGGCCCGCGCGCCCTGCCAACCCGCCCGAACGCCGGGCCCCCGCGCCCGGGGCCGGAGGGCCAGGAGGGGGTACTGGTGCTGCGCCTGTTCAGCGCACGCCTGGCTTCGCAACGCTGCCCCCCGCCCGCCCCTCACTCTCTGCCCCCGGCCCCCAGGGCCGTTGCCGTGGGCAACAAGGCCCCCCCCGGCCCCGGCCGCCCGGGCCCGGGCGCCCTGCCAACCCGCCCGAACGCCGGGCCCCCGCGCCCGGGTCCGGAGGGCCAGGAGGGGTTACTGGTGCTGCGCCTGTTCAGCGCACGCCTGGCTTCGCAACGCTGCCCCCCGCCCGCCCCTCACTATCTGCCCCCGGGCCCCAGGGCCGTTGCCTTGGGCAACAAGACCCCCCCCGGCCCCGTCCGCCCGGGCGCCCTGCCAACCCGCCCGAACGCCGGGCCCCTGGGGCCGGAGGGCCAGTAGGGGTTACTTGGTCTACGCCTGTTCAGCGCACGCCTGGCTTCGCAACGCTGCCCCCCGCCCGCCCCTCACTCTCTGCCCCCGGCCCCAAGGGCCGTTGCCGTGCGCAACAAGGCCCCCCCCGGCCCCGGCCCCACGGGCCCGGGCGCCCTGCCAACCCGCGCGAACGCCGGGCCCCCGCGCCCGGGGCCGGAGGGCCAGGAGGGGTTACTGGTGCTGCGCCTGTTCAGCGCACTCCTGGCTTCGCAACACTGCCCCCCGCCCGCCCCTCACTCTCTGCCCCGGCCTCCAGGGCCGTTGCCGTGGGCAAGAAGGCCCCCCCCCCCCCCCGCCCGCCCGGGCCCGGGCGCCCTGCCAACCCGCCCGAATGCCGGGCCCTTGCGCCCGGGGCCGGAGGTAAAGGAGGGGTTACTGGTGCTGCGCCTGTTCAGCGCATGCCTGGCTTCGCAACGCTGCCCCCCGCCCGCCCCTCACTCTCTGCCGCCAGCCCCCAGGGCCGTTGCCATGGGCAACAAGGCCCCCCCCGGCCCCGCCCGCCCGGGCCCGGGCGCCCTGCCAACCCACCCGAACGCCGGGCCCCCACGCCCAAGCCCGGAGGGCCAGGAGGGGGCACTGGTGCTGCGCCTGTTCAGCGCACGCCTGGCTTCGCAACGCTGCCCCCCGCCCGCCCCTCACTCTCTGACCCCGGCCCCCAGGGCCGTTGCCGTGGGCAACAAAGCCCCCCCCGGCCCCGGCCGCCCGCGTCCGGGCGCCCTGCCAACCCGCCCGAACGCCGGGCCCCAGCGCCCGGGTCCGGAGGACCAGAAGGGGACATTGGTGCTGCACCTGTTCAGAGCACGCCTGGCTTCGCAACGCTGCCCCCAGCCCGCCCCTCACTCTCTGCCCCCGGCCCCCAGGGCCGTTGCCGTGGGCAACAAGACTCCCCCCCGGCCCCGGGCGCCCTGCCAACCTGCCCGAACGCCGGGCCCACGCGCCCAGGGCCGGAGGGCCAGGAGGGGGTACTGGTGCTGCGCCTGTTCAGCGCACGCCTGGCTTCGCAACGCTGCCCCCCGCCCGCCCCTCACTCTCTGCCCCCGGCCCCCAGGGCCGTTGCCGTGGGCAAGAACCACCCCCCCGGCCCCGGCCGCGCGGGCCCGGGCGCCCTGCCAACCCGCCCGAACGCCGGGCCCCCACTCCCAGGCCCGGAGGGCCAGGAGGGGGCACTGGTGCTGCGCCTGTTCAGCGCACGCCTGGCTTCGCAACGCTGCCCCCCGCCCGCCCCTCACTCTCTGCCCCCGGGCCCCAGGGCCGTTGCCGTGGGCAACAAGGCCCCCCCCGGCCCCGGCCGCGCGGGCCCGGGAGCCCTGCCAACCCGCCCGAACGCCGGGCCCCCGCGCCCAGGGCCGGAGGGCCAGGAGGTGGTACTGGTGCTGCGCCTGTTCAGCGCACGCCTGGCTTCGCAACGCTGCCCCCCGCCCGCCCCTCACTCTCTGCCCCCGGCCCCCAGGGCCGTTGCCGTGGGCAAGAACCACCCCCCCGGCCCCGGCCGCCCGGGCCCGGGCGCCCTGCCAACCCGCCCGAACGCCGGGCCCCCGCGCCCGGGGCCGAAGGGCCAGGAGGGGGTACTGGTGCTGCGCCTGTTCAGCGCACGCCTGGCTTCGCAACGCTGCCCCCCGCCCGCCCCTCACTCTCTGCCCCCGGCCCCCAGGGCCGTTGCCGTGGGCAACAAGGCCCGCCCGGCCCCTGCCGGCCGGGCCCGGGCGCCATGCCAACCCGCCCGAACGCCGGGCCCCCGCGCCCGCGGCCGGAGGGCCAGGAGGGGGTACTGGTGCTGCGCCTGTTCAGCGCACGCCTCGCTTCGCAACGCTGCCCCCCGCCCGCCCCTCACTCTCTGCCCCCGGCCCCCAGGGCCGTTGCCGTGGGTAAAAAGGCCCCCCCCGGCCCCGGCCGCCAGGGCCCGGGCGCCCTGCCAACCCGCCCGAACGCCCGGCCCCCGCGCCCGGTGCCAGAGGGCCAGGAGGGGGTACTGGTGCTGCGCCTGTTCAGCGCACGCCTGGCTTCGCAACGCTGCCCCCCGCCCGCCCCTCACTCTCTGCCCCCGGGCCCCAGGGCCATTGCCGTGGGCAACAAGGCCCCCCCCGGCCCCGGCCCGGGCGCCCTGGCAACCCGCCCGAACGCCGGGCCCCGGGGCCGGAGGTCCAGGAGGGGTTACTGATGCTGCGCCTGTTCAGCGCACGCCTGGCTTCGCAACGCTGCCCCCCGCCCGCCCCTCACTCTCTGCCCCCGGCCCCCAGGGCCGTTGCCGTGGGCAACAAGGCCCCCCCCGGCCCCGGCCGCGCGGGCCCGGGACACCCCAGAAAGGAGCCGGCCGCCCCCCCCAATAGGGCAGCACCCATGGTTTTGGGGTGCCCTCTGCTGGGCATGCGCTGAACAGCAACAAATGGGGGGGGTGCATTAAAGAGGGGTCCGTGCTGCTCCCCCAAACCCTCCCCGTGTTTCCCCCCCCCCCCATTCTGGGGGTCCAGACCCTCCCCAGCACTCCCTGTGCCTCAGTTTCCCCTTGGAGCCCCAATATCCCGACCCACCCCCATTCCCATTGCAGCTCCCATTCCCGTTCCTCTGCTGCCCCCCAGCGGCCCGAGACCCCCAAAACCGGAGGGGGGACGGGACCCCCCAAACTCCATCCATGGAAAGGGGGGTGGGGGGTGGGAATGGGGGGGATGGGAAAAGGGGGCTCAGGGCTGGGAATGGGGCTGGGAATGGGGCTGGGACCATCATGGGCGCTGATGGCAGCGGGCTCCAGAGGGTGCCCCTGGATCAGGAATGGAGACGGGAAGAGGAGAGGGAAGCGTTGGAGCTGGAAAGGGGAAAGGCAGGAACCCAAACACATCCCTATGGGAACAACGGGGGGTTCCATCCATCATCCATCATCCATTGATCCATCCATCCATCATCCATCCATCATCCATCCATCATCAATCATCCATCATCCATCATCATCCATCCATCCATCCATCCATCCATCATCCATCCGTCATCCATCCACCCATTATCCATTCAGCCCCCCCAAACCCCCAAATCCTCCCACCCCATCCCATGGGAGCAGGATCCAACCTCTCTGCTGATGGCCACGTGTAACCCAGGGGGCAAAGTCCCTTTTGGCTTCATCCCTCTTTCCAAATGGGATCCTATCCATGGGAACACCCCAGGGACCCCCCATGGACCTTCCCCAACACCCTCCTTGTCCCCACCAAGGGGGTGGAAAACCCCATTGAACACCCCCTCCATACAGCATTCCTGAGGCTGGATCCCAATGCAGGGGCTGGGACCCCCCTCCCTGTGCCCCTGGATGAGGGGGGGTCACTCCAGGTCTTTGTGGCCCCACTTCTGGCACGCAGCCCCATGGACAGGCTGCTCCCACGGCATTCCCAGAACATGGAAGTAGAAGGTTCCCACAGTTTTCCACCCTGGGCTCAATGAGACACAGGGAATGTCCCATGGCTGAGCCTCGGGCTCCGGCTGGAGGAGGGATGGCTGGGAACACAGTCTGCATCCCGGAGGGAATCTGGGCCTGGGGGGACGCTGCCGGCTTCTGCCCATAGGCACCCCATAGACACCCCACAGGCATCCCATAGACACCCATAGACACCCCACAGGCACCTCATAAACACCCGATAGACATCACACAGACACCCCATAGACACCCTATAGACTCCCCATGGCAGGGTGAGACAGGTCCTGGTACCCCAGGATGGATCCTGGTGCCTTGGGATGGATGGATGGATCCAGGATGGACACTGGCACCCCAAAACAGGTGCTGGTACCCAGGAACAGAGTCTGGCACCCAGGGAGGGATGGATGATGGATGGATGCAGGATGGATGAATGGATAGATGCAGGATGGATGGTCAGATGGATGATGGAGGGAGGGATGGATGGATGGATGGATGGATGGATGATGGATGGATGGATGGATGGATAGATGCAGGATGGATGGATGATGGAGGGAGGGATGGATGGATGATGGATGGATGATGGATGGATGGATGATGGATGGATGATGGATGGATGGATGGATGGATGGATGGATGGATGGATGGATGGATGGATGATGGAGGGAGGGAGGGATGGATGGATGATGGATGGGTGGATGGATGGATCCAGGATGGATCCAAGATGGGTCCTGGCACCTCAGGATAGATCCCAGCACTCCAGGATGGGTCCTGGCAGCCAGGTGGGAATCCCGGCGTGTCCATCAGGAGGGGTCCTGGTACCTACAGATGGAGCCTGGCATCCCAGGATGCTCCCTGGCACCCTGGGATGGATCCTCAGGATAGGTCCTGGCACCCCAGGAGAGACCCAGCTCCGGATGGATCCACACACCCCAATAGGGAACCCAGCACCCCAATAGGGACCCCAGCACCCCAATAAGGACCCCAGCACCAAACCAGCTCCCTCTTCATCTCCAAGGCTTTATTCCAGCATCCAGGACCCCCAGTTCCCACCCCACAGCTCCCATGGGGACACCGGTGGGGGGGCAGGACGGATTTGGGGGGGTCCTTGGGGGTACATGGGAGGTCTATGGGGGGCCCATGAGGGAGTCTATGGGGAGGGGTCCATGGGGGGTTCTGGGGGTGTCTATATGGTGTCCATGGGGGGGGTCCATGAGGGGCCCATAGGGGTCCATGAGGGGGTCTATGGGGGGGTCCACTGGAGGGTCCATGAGGTGGTCCATAGGAGTCCATGGGGGGGTCCATGAGGGGTTCATAGGGGGTCGAGGGGAGGGGTCCATGCGGGGGTCTATGATGGGCTCCATAGGGGTTTATGGGAGGGGTCCCTGGGGGGTCCATGAAGGAGTCTATGAGGGGTCCATAGGGGGTCTATGGGGGGGGGTCCATAGGGGTCCCTAGGGGGTCCATGGTGGGGGTCCATGGGGGGGGTCCATGGGTGTCCATAGGGGTCTATGGAGGGTTCCATGGGGGTCTATGGGGGGGTCCATAGGGGTCCATGGGGGGTCCATGAGGGGGTCTATGAGGGGTCCATAGGGGGTCTATGGGGGGGGTCCATAAGGGTCCATAGGGGTCCATAGGGGTCCCTGGGGGGTCCATGGTGGGGTCCATGGGTGTCCATAGGGGTCTATGGAGGGTTCCATGGGGGTCTATGGGGGGATCCATAGGGTTCCATAGGGATCCATGAGGGCTCCATAGGGGGTTCCATGGGGGTCCATGGGGGGTCCCCATGCCCCTCACGCACTGAGCACGTCGGCGCTCTCGGACACGAGTTTCCCATCGCGGGTCTCGATCTTCTTGATGACGATGGCGCGGGAGCGGGGGGGGGGGCTCCGGCACCGGGGGGGCGGGGGGGGGCGGCCGCGCCAGGGGCAAAACCGGGGCCCCCCCCGAGGAGACCACAAAGCCCCCCCCGAGGCAGCCTGTGGGGGGAGGGACCCTGTGAGCAAGGGGGGGGTATGGGGGGGGGGGGGGGGACACCAGGACATGGGGGGGGACCAGGATATGGGGGGGGCACCAGGATATGGGGGGGGCACCAGGATATGGGGGGCACCAGGATATGGAGGGGGCACGAGGATATGGGGGGGGCACCAGGATATGGGGGGGGGCACCAGGACCTGGACCTTACCTGGGTATCCTGAGGGCTTGGTGTGGATGCTGAGGTTCTGCACCCCCACCTCCAGCCTGTGGATATGGGATATGTGGGGGGGGACATGGAACAGATGGGGGGGACACATGGGATACGTGGGGGGACACATGGGATACGTGGGGGGGACACATGGGATTTATGCGGGACGCATGGGATACAAGTGGGATGGGACACGACACCCTCGTGTGATGGGGGAGATGTGACACCCACATGTGATGGACATGGGATGCTCATGGGATGTGGGATGTCCACTGGACAGGGGATGGCCATGGGATACCCAAGGGTGCAGAGTGTGGGATGTGGGATGCTCATGCGACATGGGATGCACATGGGATGTGGGACATGGGATGACCATGGGACATGGGATGCAAATGGGATGTGGGATACGGATGCCCATGGGATATGGGATGCCTGCAAGATGCCTATGGGATCTAAGCTACAGGCTGCCCACGGGACAGGGGATGCCTATGGGCTACCCACACCATGTGGGATACCCACAGGATGTCGCTGTGGGACGTGGATGCCCACGGGACACAGAACACCCCCAGGATGCAGGATGAAGGGTGGGCGATGGGGGATGCCTGTGGTACAGGAACCACGCATGGGATGCCCGTGGGATGCGGGATGCTCGTCGGATGCCCATGGGATACGGATGCCCATGGGATGTGGGTCCCTGGGCCCTCACCTGCTCTCCTCTCCCTCCAGCAGCTTCCTGTAGGTCGCGATCTCAATGTCCAGGGCCAGCTTGACGTTCATGAGCTCCTGGTACTCACGGAGCTGCCTGGCCATGTCCTGCTTGGCCTTCTGCAGAGCTGCCTCCAGCTCCTCCAGCTTGGCCCTGGCATCCTTGAGGGCCAGCTCCCCACGTTCCTCAGCCTCGGCGATGGCCGAATCCAGGTTGGATCGCTGGGACACAGGCACCGGCTGGGACCTCTGCGCCCCGCAGCCCCATCCCAGCATCTCCCTGCCCCAGCATCCCCACATCCCATTATCTGTGTGTTCCAGTATACATGTATCCCAGCATCCCCATGTCCCCCAGCATCCCCTGTACCCCTGTATCCCCCATTCCCTGCAGCATCCCCATGTCCATCAGCATCCCCTGTTCCCCTGTATCCCCCATTCCCCGCAGCATCCCCATGTCCATCAGCATCCCCTGTTCCCCTGTATCCCCCATTCCCTGCAGCATCCCCATGTCCATCAGCATCCCCTGTTCCCCTGTATCCCCCATTCCCCGCAGCATCCCCATGTCCCCCAGCATCCCCTGTACCCCTGTATCCTCCATTCCCTGCAGCATCCCCATGTCCATCAGCATCCCCTGTTCCCCTGTATCCCCCATTCCCCACAGCATCACCATGTCCCCCAGCATCCCCTGTACCCCTGTATCCCCCATTCCCTGCAGCATCCCCATGTCCATCAGCATCCCCTCTACCCCCGCATCCCCCATTCCCTGCAGCACTCCCATGTCCCCCAGCATCCCCTGTACCCCCTGTATCCCCCATTCCCCACAGCATCCCCATGTCCATCAGCATCCCCCGTACCCCTGTATCCCCCATTCCCCGCAGCATCCCCATGTCCATCAGCATCCCCTGTACCCCTGTATCCTCCATTCCCTGCAGCATCCCCATGTCCCCCAGAATCCCCTGTACCCCCTCATCCCCCATTCCCCACAGCATCCCCATGTCCATCAGCATCCCCTGTACCCCTGTATCCTCCATTCCCTGCAGCATCCCCATGTCCCCCAGAATCCCCTGTACCCCTGTATCCCCCATTCCCCGCAGCATCCCCATGTCCATCAGCATCCCCTGTACCCCTGTATCCCCCATTCCCCGCAGCATCCCCATGTCCATCAGCATCCCCTGTACCCCTGTATCCTCCATTCCCTGCAGCATCCCCATGTCCCCCAGAATCCCCTGTACCCCTGTATCCCCCATTCCCCGCAGCATCCCCATGTCCATCAGCATCCCCTCTACCCCTGTATCCCCCATTCCCCGCAGCATCCCCATGTCCATCAGCATCCCCTGTACCCCTGTATCCCCCATTCCCTGCACCATCCCCATGTTCCCCAGCATCCCCTCTACCCCTGTATCCCCCATTCCCTGCAGCATCCCCATGTCCATCAGCATCCCCTGTTCCCCTGTATCCCCCATTCCCTGCAGCATCCCCATGTTCCCCAGCATCCCCTGTACCCCTGTATCCCCCATTCCCTGCAGCATCCCCATGTCCCCCAGCATCCCCTGTACCCCTGTATCCCCCATTCCCCACAGCATCCCCATGTCCATCAGCATCCCCTCTACCCCTGTATCCCCCATTCCCTGCAGCATCCCCATGTCCATCAGCATCCCCTGTACCCCTGTATCCCCCATTCCCTGCAGCATCCCCATGTCCATCAGCATCCCCTGTACCCCTGTATCCCCCATTCCCTGCAGCATCCCCATGTCCATCAGCATCCCCTGTACCCCCTCATCCCCCATTCCCTGCAGCATCCCCATGTCCATCAGCATCCCCTGTACCCCTGTATCCCCCATTCCCTGCAGCATCCCCATGTCCATCAGCATCCCCTGTACCCCCTCATCCCCCATTCCCTGCAGCATCCCCATGTCCATCAGCATCCCCTGTACCCCTGTATCCCCCATTCCCTGCAGCATCCCCATGTCCATCAGCATCCCCTGTACCCCCTCATCCCCCATTCCCTGCAGCATCCCCATGTCCATCAGCATCCCCTCTACCCCTGTATCCCCCATTCCCTGCAGCATCCCCATGTCTCCAGCCTGAGCTCAGGGCTCCCATTGGGTGTCTCCCCCCTCTGTATCCCGCAGCATTCCCAGACCTGGTTCCGCAGGGCCTCGAGCTCAGCCTGGCTGCGCTGGATGAGCCGGCTCAGCTCCTGGATGTGGCTCTGGGTGCTGAGCAGGTCGGCCCCGCGCTGCCCGGCCGCTGTCCGCAGCTCCTCGTACTGCACCGGGTTGGGATCAGCATGGAATTGGGGTGGGAGCATGGAGGCAGGGGAGCATGGGGTTATGGAGTTACGGGAGCATGGAGGCATGGAGTTATGGGATCATGGAGTTATGGGATCATGGAGTTATGGGATCATGGAGTTATGGGATCATGGGGTTACGGGATCATGGAGTTATGGGAGCATGGGAGTATGGAGTTCTGGGATCATGGAGTTATGGGATCACAGGGTCATGGAGTTATGGGAACACTGAGTTATGGGATCATGAATTTATGGGATCATGGGGTTATGGCAGCATGGGATCATAGGAGCATGGAGTTATGGGATCATGGGATCATGGGGTTATGGGATCACAGGATCATGAAGACATGGAGTTATGGGAAAACCAAGTTATGGGACCATGGGATTATGGGAGCATGGGATCATGAAGTCATGGAGTTTGGGATCATGGGATCATGGGGTTATGGGATCATGGGGTTATGGGATCATGTGGTTATGGGATCAAGGGCTCCCAGCCCCCCCCCCCCCCTTGGCTCCCGGCTCCAGCCGCCCCTCACCCTGCCCTGGCATCGAGCCTCGGCCTCGGCACGGCCGCGGGCAGCGATGTCCTCATAGTGAGCCTTGAGCTGTGCCAGCACCGCAGCCAGGTCCGGGCTGCGGCTGTTGTCCATGGAGAGCACCACAGACGTGTCCGAGGCCTGGCGCTGCAGCTGCCGCAGCTCCTGCACGGCAGGGGGTGGGATCAGCCATGGGATGGGGTGGGATGGGAGTCGGGATCAGCCATGGGATGGGATGGGAACGGGCCAAGATCAGCCATGGGATGGGATGGGATGGGATGGGAGCCAGGATCAGCCATGGGATGGGATGGGATGGGAACGGGCCAAGATCAGCCATGGGATGGGATGGGCACCAGGATCAGCCATGGGATGGGATGGGATGGGAACGGGCCAAGATCAGCCATGGGATGGGATGGGCACCAGGATCAGCCATGGGATGGGATGGGATGGGATGGGATGGGAGTCGGGATCAGCCATGGGATGGGATGGGATGGGAGCCGGGATCAGCCATGGGATGGGATGGGATGGGATGGGAGCCGGGATCAGCCATGGGATGGGATGGGATGGGAGTCGGGATCAGCCATGGGATGGGATGGGATGGGATGGGAGTCGGGATCAGCCATGGGATGGGATGGGATGGGCACCAGGATCAGCCATGGGATGGGATGGGATGGGAGGGTCCCAGCGCTGGTTCAGCCTCCACCTCCTCATAGAGCTGCCTCAGGAAGTTGATCTCGTCCGTCAGGCTCTCGAGCCGAGCCTCCAGCTCCACCTTGCTCATGTAGGCTTCATCCACGTCCTGCGGCCAGGGCAATGTCACCGCCATCCCATCATCCCCATCCCGACATCCCCATCCTGTTATCCCCATCCCGTCATCCCCATCCCGTCATCCCCATCCCCTCATCTCCATCCCATCATCCCCATCCCGACATCCCCATCCCGACATCCCCATCCCGTCATCCCCATCCCCTCATCCCCATCCCATCATCCCCATCCCGACATCCCCATCCCCTCATCCCCATCCCCTCATCCCCATCCCCTCATCCCCATCCCATCATCCCCATCCCATCATCCCCATCCCGACATCCCCAACCCCTCATCCCCATCCCAACATCCCCATCCCATCATTCCCATCCCCTCATCCCCATCCTGTCCCCAGCATCACCTTCTTGAGCAGGACAAACTCATTTTCCTTCTCGGTGCGGAGGTTGATCTCCTCTTCATACCTGGGGGAGCAGGAGAGGGCTTGGAGGTGGGGATGGGATATGGGGGGATATGGGGATATTGGTTATGGGATATAGGGTCATGGGATCATGGCGATATGGGACAACGGGGATATGGGGACATGGGATATGGGGTCATGGGACCATGGGAATATGGGATATGGGGATGTGGGACATGGGGATATGGAAACACAAGACATGGGGATATGGGAATATACAGATATGGGGCCATGGAGAGGTATGGATATGGGAACACGGGCACACCAGGTACGTAGCCATGTGGCCATGGGGCTCATGTGCACATGACAACATGGGGAGGACACCTGGATGCAAGGACACGGGGTGGGGGGCACCAGGATGCAGGATCACAGGGATGTGGGGATCCAGCCCCCTGAGCTCAATGGGATGCAGGATCCCAGAGGCACAGGAACCCCCCTGGGGGCTCAGTGATGGGGATGCTCCATCCCCGCTGCTGGGTCAATGGGGACCATGGACCATGGCCCCTATGGCCGCTATGGATCATGGACACTATGGACCTTGTGGACCATGACCCCTGTGGACCATGGGCCCTACAGACCTTGTGGACCACGGTCCCTATGGACCATGGATCCTATGGGCCCTATGGACCATGGACCCTATGGACCTTATGGACCACGGCCCCTATGGACCATGGATCCTATGGACCTTATGGACCATGACCCCTGTATCCCCTATGTCCCCCCTATGTCCCCTCACCGGCTCTCGCAGTCCCGCAGCCGCCCCTGGGCGCTGCCCAGCTCCGCCTCCAGGCGCTGCCGCTCCTCGTGCAGTGCCTGCAGCTGCCGCTGGAGGGCGCTGCGGTGGCGCTGGAACAGCGCGGCCGGGCCCGGCCCGCGGGGTCCCTGTGCCCGGCCCTGCTCCTGCAGCAGCGCCCACTTGGTCCGGAGGAGCTCGTTCTGCTGCTCCAGGAGCCGCACCTGCGGCACGGGGGGGGGGGGGGGGGGGGCGGAATTGGGATCCTGGAGCTGGATTTGGGATCATGGGGGGGGATTTGGGGTCATGGAGCTGGATTTGGGGTCGGGGGGGGATTTGGGGTCTTGGGGGGGGAATTGGGGTCATGGGGCTGAATTTGGGGTCATGGAGCTGGATTTGGGCTCATGGGGAGGGATTTGGGGTCCTGGGGGGGGATATGGGGCTGGATTTGGGGTCATGGGGGGGGGATTTGGGTCATGGGGGGGGATTTGGGGTCATGGAGCTGGATTTGGGGTCCTGGGGGGGATTTGGGGCGCTGGCCGCAGCCTGAGGCTGCCCCCAGGGCATCCCCATCCCTCCATGGGCACGGAGCTGAGGGGTCCCCAGCAGAGCACCGGGAAGGGGGGGCAGGGCCCTGGGGGGTCCCCATTGCACCCCGAGGGGGGGGGGGGATGGGAGGGTGTCCCCATAGATGGTCCCGGGGGGGGGAAACGGGAGGTCCCTAAGGGGATCCCAGTGTCCCCAAGGGGCTTGGGATGGATGCAAAGGACTCAGGAAGTCCCAGAGGGATTCCGGATGCTCCCGATGGGCTCAGCCCCCCCCAATGTCCCAGATGGATCAGAATGGACCTAAAGGGCTCAGGAGGTCCCTAAGGGGGTCCCAATGTCCCCGAGGGGATCCCAATATTCCCAAGGGGTTCAGGATGGATGTGAAGGGCTCAGGAGGTCCCAGAGGGATTCCGGATGCTCTCAATGGGCTCAGCCCCATCCCAATGCCCCCGGGGGGGGGGTCGGTCCGGTCCAGTCCGATCCGGTCCGATCCGGTCCCGTTCCCACCTTATCGATGAAGGAGGCGAATTTGTTGTTGAGGTTCTTGATCTGCTCCTGCTCCTGGCTCCGCAGCTCCCTCAGCCCTGGCTCCAGCCCCAGCTCCAGCGGCCGCAGCAGGCTCCGGTTCACCGAGACCGAGCCGATCCCGCAGCACGAACGGGAGCTGAAGGAGCGGGGCGTGGAGACCGACATGGAGACAGCGGGGGGGGGGAACGGGAATGGGGTTGGGAACGGGCGAGGAGGCCGGGAGGGAGATGGGGAAGGAGGGTGGGAGATGGGAGAGGGGCTGCGAGGGGGTTGGAATGAGGTCGGGATGCAGGGAAAGAAGAGGCTGGAAGGAGATTGGAAGATGGGAAAGGGGCTGCAAGGGGGTTGGAATGAGGTCGGGATGCAGGGAAAGAAGTTGGAATGAGATCGGGATACAGGAAAGGAGGCTGGAAGTTTGGAAGATGGGAAAGGGGCTACGAGGGGGTTGGAGTGAGGTCGGGATGCAGGAAGGAGACTGGAAGTTTGGAAGATGAGAGAGGGGCTACAAGGGGGTTGGAATGAGATCGGGATGCAGGGAAAGAAGTTGGAATGAGGTCGGGATGCAGGAAGGAGGCTGGAAGGAGTTTGGAAGATGGGAAAGGGAGGTTGTGGAAGGAGATCGGGATGCGGGAAAAGCAATTGGAAGAAAGCTGGAACGAAGCCGGGAGCCGGCAAAGGGGCTCCGAGGAGGCTGGAACGGGGTCGGGAAGCAGGGAAGGAGCTGCGAAGAGGCTGGAATGAGGTCGGGAGCCGGGCAGGAGGCTGGAATGAGGCAGGAATGGGGGCGGGGGCCGGTCGGACGGGACGGGCAGGACGGGACGGGCAGGACCGGGTGTGGAGGTTGGGGGGGGCCGGGGGGAGGAGGCTCCAGGTTTGCATCCAGGAGCAGGAGGAGGAGAATGGGATGGGGTGGGAGGGACTCGGACCGGGAGAGCGGCACCTGCCTCGGGTTAACCCCTGCGGAGCCGACCTGGAGCCATTGGACCCATCCAGGAGCACTGGAGCACATTGAATCCAACCAGGACCCAACCAGGACCCAACCAGAACCCATCCAGGAGCACTGGAACCCATCCAGGAGCACTGGAACCCATTGAATCCAACCAGAACCCAACCAGGACCCAACCAGAACCCATCCAGGAGCACTGGAACCCAACCAGGAGCACTGGAACCCATAGAATCCAACCAGAACCCAACCAGGACCCAGCCTTGAGCCACTGAACCCATCCAGGAGCACTGGAACCCATAGAATCCAACCAGAACCCAACCAGGACCCAACCTTGAGCCACTGAACCCATCCAGGAGCACTGGAACCCATTGAATCCAACCAGGACCCAACCAGAACCGATCCAGGACCCAACCAGGAGCCACTGGACCCATGCAGGAGCACTAGAACCCGTTGAATCCAACCAGAACCCATCCACAACCCAACCAGAACCCATCCAGAACCCATTGAACCCAACCAGAGCTCAACCAGGACACATTGAACCCAACCAGAACCCACCCAGGTCCCCAGGCTCCATCCCAGATCCTGTCTCAATCCTCCCAGTTCCTGTTATCAAGGGGAATTCCCAGCCCAGCACATTCCAACCCCCCCCAGGGCCAGGCTGGGGCAGGGCCGGGATCTGCAGGAACTCCCCCAGGCCCCCCCATAGCGCTGGGACCTCCTGAATCCACCCCAAATCCACCCCCACAGCTCCCCATTGCCACCCCATTGCCCCCTGCTGCCCCCATTGGCTCCATTTACCCCCATTGCCAGCTCATTGCCACCAATTGCCCCCCCCCCAACACTGCCACCCATTGACCCCATGGGAGGAGGACGGGAGGTCCATAGGAAGATGGGGATGGATCCAGGGCAAGATGGGGATGGATCCAGGGCAGGATGGGGACGGATCCAGGGCAAGATGAGGATGGATCCAGGGGAAGATATGGATGGAGCGGGGGGGTGCCGGGGGATCCATTGGAGGATAAAGATGGATCTAGGGGGATGGGGGGGTCTATAGGAGGATGAGGATGGATCCGGAGCAGGATCGAGGCTCGTCCTGGCCGCTCCCGTGCTTATGGTCCATTGGCACGACGGGAATGTGCGATAACGGGGGAGCGGCGCCGGGATCCCCCCCCGCGGCATTGGGGGGGGGAAAGGGGGCGGAGCGTCTGTGGGACCGGGGGGGGGGCAAAGAGGAGTGGGGTGTTGGGGGGACCCCAAAGTGCTGCAGGAGAGGGAGGGGGCAGGGATGTCCATCAGGAAGGAGCTCAGGTGCTGGGATGATCCTTGAGGATGGGCTTGGAATGGGGAGGAGGCAGTGGTGGCATCAGTGGGGATGAGCCTCAGGCAATGGGGATGTTCCTGGTCCTGTCCTTCAGGATGAGCTTGGGATGGGCACGGGATAACGGAGGCACCCAGCAGGGATGGGTCCAGGGGGCTGGCACATCCCAGCTCCATCCTCCAGGATGCTGCAGCTCCAGCAACTCGGGGTTCCCTGGGAAGGGGGGGACATATCCAATGGGATCCAGGCTGCCTCCAGCAGCTTCAGTCCCCCCCTGCAGCATGGGCTGGACAAGGAGACCACGAGCACTGTGACCAGGAACCAGAGGAGATCGGGGGGGGGGGGGGGGGGGGGGGGTACGGGAGTCCCGGATCCCAAGGAAGTGACAATTCCAGCCTCTGGGGGAGATGTTCCATTGGTGGGAATATGGGATGGGGAAACAGAGGCATGGGGGGGATGGATGGAGAGTTCTGGTCCATCCCACCCGGCTCGGATCCATCACTCCCGGTTCGGATCCATCATTCCCGGTTCGGATCCACCTCTCCCAGTTCGGATCCATCATTCCCAGTCCGGATCCATCTCTCCCAGTCCGGATCCATCATTCCCAGTTCGGATCCATCTCTCCCAGTTCGGATCCATCACTCCCAGTCCGGATCCATCATTCCCATTTCGGATCCATTATTCCCAGTTCGGATCCATCATTCCCAGTTCGGATCCATCTCTCCCGGTTCGGATCCATCATTCCCAGTCCGGATCCATCACTCCCAGTCCGGATCCATCTCTCCCAGTTCGTATCCATCATTCCCAGTTCGGATCCATCAATCCCAGTTCTCCTCCCTCCGGTTTCCTCCCGATCCCGACGCGGGCGGCGCCGCCAACCTCACAATCAAGCCCCTCCTCTGCCGGCCAATGGGCGGGGCCGACGCTCTCATGTGACCACCTCATCCGGGTCCTTTGCCTTCTCTGCCTCTTCCCAACATGGCGGCCTCAGGTGAGCGCAGCGCGGCCGCGCCGGTTCCGCTCGCTCCCGCGGCCCCTCCCCCCCGTCCCGGAGGGGGGGGCACAGGGGGGGGGTTCCGGTAACGGCGGGGGGAGGGGGGGGGAGGGGAGAACCGGGGACCCCCCCTCCCCCCCCCCCCGGTGCCCTCGGGCCCGCCCGCTCTCATTGGCGGTGATTGACAGCGCGGGGGGGGCGGGGTAAGGGGGGGGGAGGCTGGGTACGCGGCACTGCGCAGGCGCGTCAAGGGGGGGGGGGGGGGCTGGAGACACGTGGGTGCGCGGAGCGCACGTGGTCGGTGCCGGGTGGGGGGTGTCCGGTACCGGGGGGGGCCGGTCTATTGTATGGGAGGGGGGGAATTATATAGGGGGGTTCCACTATATGGGGGGGGTGCCGTATATAGGGAGGGTTCCATTACATAGGGGGGTGTCTATGATATGGGGGGGTTACATTATATAGAGGAGATGCCTATTGTATAGGGGGGTTGCATTATACACAGAGGGTTCTGTTATATGGGGGGGGTGCCTATTATATGGGGGAGTACATTATATAGGGAAGGTTCCATTATATAGGGGGGTACATTATGTAGGGAGGATGCCTATTACATAGGGGGGGTGTTCATTATATAAAGGGGTGCTTATTATATGAGGGGGTACATTATATAGGGGGTGTCTATTATATAGGGGGGTACAATATATAGGGGGGGTGTTCAATATATGGGAGGTCCTATTATATAGGGAGGATTTCATTATATAGGGGAGTGTTTATTATATGGGGGGGTTGGTATCATGGACCAGTTCCGGTACTGGGGGGTGGGGGTGTTTCCGGTACCGATGTTGTGCTTCCGGTAATGGGGGGGGGGGGGGGGGATGGGCTGGAGCATCCCAACCTTTCCTATTGAAGCCATCCCAGTGTCCCAGCAGGGAAGAGCTTCCCGAGATCCAGCCTGGAATTCCCTTGTCCCATTGCTCCTATCCCTGATGCAGCTTCCTCCCCAGCATCCCCAAAGGCATCAAGAGCCCCTGGATGCATGCGAGATTCCAGGGATGCGGATCCCGGCTCTTCCCAAGGAAGGGATCACTCCTCAGCTCCATCTAAACCTTAAGGCTGTTTCCTCTTGTCCCATCCCTTGTTCCTTGGGAGCAGGGATCAGTCCCCTCCTGCCTCCATTCCCATTCCAGCCTGGATCCCGGGATTCCAGGAGCTGTGATCCCCCCCCGAGCCCATTCCTCATGGGATTTGTGCTCCAGGCCCTTCCCCAGCTCCATTGGCCCTCAGTGTCCTCACCGGTGGGATTATCCCATCCCTCCTCCCGCTGGCCACACTATTCCCAATCCAGAACCAGGATGCCCTTGGATACCAGGCATGGATTGTGTTGTCCCAGCCCTATTCCACATTCCCAAAGCCTGGAGCGTTGCCTGGGGATCCCAGAGCAGGAGATGGAGGCCTCTGAGCTCCGGGAGGAATTTGGGCACGGATCAGGATTGGATCCAGTGACCTTTGGGAAGTGCAGAGGGGGAGCAGGACCCCCCCCCCCAACAATGGGAAAGCTTTTCCCAGTGGTCCTATCCAGGATTGATGTTGTCTTTCCATGAGTTTCCCATTGGGAAGCACAGCTTGGGCCATGCCAAAGGGCTGATGGGATTTATGGATTCTGCTTATGGATAGATTGGGAAGACTGGGAGGGAGCTGTTGGGGGAGCTCCAGTGGCCGTGATTCCCATGGGAAGCGGATGGAGATGGGAGAAGCCACCCAGATCCAGCGGCTTCCCTGGAGCAGGGTGACAGCTCCAAGCAGATCCCATTGGGATCAGTGGTGGGAAGCGGGGATGGGGCTGGGAACCCCTCAGGATTGGGGTCAGCTCCTGGCTCTGTCCATCCCAGAGGATGTCGGGATGGAGATGTGGGAATTGTCAGGGATGGGGGGGGTGGGGTGGGAAGTGGGATGATCCCACCTGGATCCGTCATGTCCCCATGATCCACCTGGTGCTGGGTGCAGCAATTCCTTCCGTAGGGAATGCTGTGGGATTTGGGATGGCTTCAGCCTCTTCCATGCCCCTGGAGCCTGGGGGTGCCACTGACCCCCAGCCAGGAGCAGGGCCAGGGGCTGAATCCAGCTCTGATCCCATTGGGAATGGGGGAGAAACTGGGCAAAGGGCTTGGTGCTGGTCGCTGGGGCCTTCCTCACATCCCAGGGGCACGGTGGCCTCCAGGGATGCTCAGTGCCCTTCCTCTTCCTCCCCTGCCTTTCTTCCTCCTCCTTCCTCTTCCTCCTCCTTCCTTTTCCTTCCCTTCCTTCCTCCTTCCCTTCCTTCCTTCTCCTTCTTCTTTCTCTTCTTTCCTTCCTCCCTTCCTTCCTCTTCCTCCTCCTTCCTCCTCTTTCCTTTTCCTCCCCTTCTTTCCTCCTTCTTCTTCCTCCTCTTCCTTCCTTCCTCTTCCTCCTCCATCCTCCTTCTTCCTCTTCCTTCTCCATCCTCTTCCTCCCCTTCCTTCCTTCCTCCTCCCCTTCCTTTCCCTCTTCCTCCTCTTCTTCCTCCTTCTTCCTCCTTCCTCCCCTTCCTCTTCCTCCTTCCTCTTCCTCCTCCTCCCTTCTCTTCCTCCTGCAGCCAAGAAGAAGAACAAGAAGGGGAAGACGCTGACGCTGACGGATTTCCTGGCTGAGGACGGGGGGGGCGGCCCCACCTTCATCCCCAAACCCGTCAGCTGGGCCGACGAGACCGACGACCTCGAGGGCGACGGTACCGCCGGGACACCGGGATAGAGGGATAATGGGATAACGGGATGCCCAGATACTTGGATAATGGGATACCCAGATATTGGGATAATGGGATAGTGGGATGCCCAGATGCTGGGATATCCAGATACAAGAATAGCCCAATACCACGCTACCCAGATACTGGAAAACCCGGATACTTGGATACCAGGATACCCAGATACTTGGATACTGGGATACCCAGATACTGCAATTTCCAGATACCAGAATACTCATATAGTGGGACACCTGGATAGTGGGATACCCAGATACTGGAATACCCAGATACCAGGATACTGGACTACTTGGATCCTAGGATAGCTAGATACCAGGATACCCAAATACCAGGACACCTGGATACTGGGATACCCTGATACCAAGATACCAGGATAGCAGGATATCCAGATACAGGATACCTGGATACTGCAATACCCTGATACCAAGATATTGGGATAACGGGATACCCAGATACAGGGATAATGGGGTACCAGAATACTGAGATACCCCGTTACCAAGATACCCAGGTACCGGGATACTTGGATACTATGATAGCTAGATAGCAGGATACCCAAACACCAGGATAACAGGATACTGGGATACCCTGGTACCAAGATACCAGGATACCCAGATACCCCTGGCCACTGGGATACCCAGACCCCATGAGGCTGAAGGCAGCAGCATCACCCCCAGGCTGGGAAGCATCAGTACCACAGCCCCCCGCGGGATCCCCTTTCCCTGGGGATCCATCCGGGAATGCCGGCTCCTGAACCCTCCATCCCCTCCCCGTATCCCAGTGTCCACCACCTGGCACAGCAACGACGACGACGTGTACCGGGCGCCGCCGATCGACCGCTCCATCCTGCCCACGGCGCCGCGGGCCGCGCGCGAGCCCAACATCGACCGCAGCCGCCTGCCCAAGTCCCCCCCGTACACGGCATTCCTGGGAAACCTACCCTATGACGTCACCGAGGAATCCATCAAGGAATTCTTCCGCGGCCTCAATGTGAGTCTTGAGGGGTTTCCTCATAGGGGTCAATGCTGCTGCCCCCCCCCCCCCCCCCCCCCAGGCATCACCGGGAATGGGAAGTGGTCCAGCAGCATCTGTGGTCGTGGTCCAGCAGCACCAGAGGGATGTGGAGCTGTTGGAGCCGGGAAAAGGGGAGGCTCCTTAAGGAAAAGGGGGGGCTCCATAAGGAAAAGGGGGGGCTCCTTAAGGAAAAGGGGGGGCTCCTTAAGGAAAAGGGGGGGCTCCTTAAGGAAAAGGGGAGGCTTCTTAAGGAAAAGGGGGGGCTCCTTAAGGAAAAGGGGAGGCTCCTTAAGGAAAAGGGGAGGCTCCTTAAGGAAAAGGGGGGGCTCCTTAAGGAAAAGGGGAGGCTCCTTAAGGAAAAGGGGAGGCTTCTTAAGGAGAAGGGATGTAGGGATGGGATGAGGAGTTTGGGCTTCAAGAGGGAAGAGTTAGATGGGATATGGGGAAGTTCTTCCCCATGAAGGTGGAGGGATGCTGGGAAGGAGAAGGTGTGGATGCTCCATCCCATCAAGGCCAGGATGGACACAGGAGCTTGGAGCATCCTGTTCCAGTGGGATGGATCCCTGGAGCTGGAGGAGCTTTAAGGTCCCTTCAAGCCATCCCATTCCCGGGCTCCATGGAGCAGGCGGCATTCCGGAGCTATCCCGTTATCCCATTGCAGATCAGCGCCGTGCGCCTGCCCCGGGAACCCACCAATCCCGAGCGCTTGAAGGGCTTCGGCTACGCGGAATTCGAGGACATCGATTCCCTGTTCCAGGCTCTGAGCCTCAACGAGGAGGTGAGGGAATTCCATAGGGATAAACAGGTCCCCCAATTCCTGCTCTCTCCTCACCCCTCTCCCATGGCTCTTCCCTGTCCTTTGCAGTCTCTCGGGAACAGAAGGATACGAGTGGATGTTGCCGATCAAGCTCAGGATAAAGGTGAGGAGCCGGCGCCTATTCCCGGCCATTCCCTGCTCCCGGCTCGGCGCTGGAGCTGGAATTCCCTTTGCCGGCAGACCGGGACGATCGCTGCTTCGGCAGAGACCGGGATCGCTTCCGGGATTCCGAGAGGTTCGAGAGCGATTGGAGAGCGCGGCCGGCGACCACCGAGAGCTTCGAGGATTTCCCCCCCCGGCGCGGAGATGACGGCTTCGGAGACAGTGAGTGGGAAACTGGGATCTGCTCTGGTGGGAAACTGGGATCTGCTCTGGTGGGAAACTGGGATCTGCTCCAGCTGGAGACCGGGATCTGCTCCAGTTGGAAACTGGGGTCTGCCCTGGTCGGAGACTGGGATCTGCTCTGGTTGGAAACCGGGATCTGCTCTGGTCAGAGACTGGGATCTGCTCTGGTTGGAGACCGGGATCTGCTCCGGTGGGAAACTGGGATCTGCCCTGGTCAGAGACTGGGATTTGCCCTGGTTGGAAACCAGGATCTAGCCTGGTTGGAGACTGGGATCTGCCCCGGTTGGATACCGGGATCTGCTCCAGTTGGACACTGGGATCTGACCTGGTTGGAAACCGGGATCTCCCCCAGTCAGAGACTGGGATCTGCCCTGGTGGGAGACTGGGATCTGCTCTGGCCGGAAACTGGGATCTGCTCTGGCCGGAAACTGGGATCTGCTCCGGTTAGAGACCAGGATCTGGCCTGGTCTAAGACCGGGATCTGCCCCAGTCAAAGACTGGGATCTGCTCTGGTCGGAGACTGGGATCTGCTCCGGCTGGAGACTGGGATCTGCCCTGGTTGGAAACTGGGGTCTGCCCCGGTCAAAGACCGGGATCTGCCCTGGTCGGAGCCTGAGCCCTCCGTCCTTCCCTGTGGATCTGTGCCCCCCCACGGGCCACTCCCTGTGGATCCATACAGTTCCCATCCCACCAACCCCCCTTCTCCCACCGCAGGATATCGGGATCGCTACGATGACCGGTACCGGGATGGGCCCCGGCGGGACATGGACCGAGCCTTCGGGAGCAGGGATCGCTACGACGACCGCAGCCGGGACTACGACCGAGGTGCGGCCATTCCCAAGGGATCCCTTTGGGATGGGGGGGGGTGATCCCGGTGCTTCCCATCTGGATGAGGCCTCAGGAGCCGCTCCCGGCACAGGCAGCAGGAGAGCCTTCGGCACCGGCTACCGCCGGGATGAGGAATTCCGCAGCGAGCGCTATGAGGATCGCTGGGGAGCGCGGGAGGAATACGGTCGGGATGACTTCCGGCGCGAGGACAGAGGTGATGCCGGGAACTGGGAATGCTGGGGATGGGAACCGGGAGCGGTCGGGATGGGAACCGGGAGCGCTTGGGATGGGAGCTGGGAGTGATCGAGATGGGAACTGGGAATGCTGGGGATGGGAACCGGGAGCGGTCGGGATGGGAACTGGGAGCGCTTGGGATGGGAGCTGGGAGTGATCGAGATGGGAACCGGGAGTGCTCGGGATGGGAACCAGGAGCGCTCAGGATGGGAACCGGGAGCGATCGGGATGGGAACTGGGAATGCTGGGGATGGGAACCGGGAGCGGTCGGGATGGGAACCGGGAGCGCTCAGGATGGGAACCGGGAGTGGTCGGGATGGGAACCGGGAGCGCTCAGGATGGGAACCGGGAGTGGTCGGGATGGGAACCGGGAGCGCTTGGGATGGGAGCTGGGAGTGATCGAGATGGGAACCAGGAGCGCTCAGGATGGGAACCGGGAGTGGTCAGGATGGGAACCGGGAGCGCTGGGGATGGGAACTGGGAACGATCGGGATGGGAACTGGGAGCGCTCGGAATGGGAACCGGGAGCAATCGGGATGGGAACCGGGAGTGCTCGGGATGGGAACCAGGAGCGCTCAGGATGGGAACCGGGAGTGGTCGGGATGGGAACCGGGAGCGCTGGGGATGGGAGCTGGCCTCATTTGGGATGGGATCTGGGATCTCTTGGAGCAGGATCCAGGAGTGCTCAGGGTGGGATCTGGGCTCATTCAGGGTGGATCCAGGCCCTTTTGGAGCAGGATCCAGGCTCATTTGGGACGGGATCTGGGATCGCTTGGAGCGGCATCTGAGTGCTCGTGGTGGATCCAGGCTCTTTTGGAGCAGGACCCAGGAGTGCTCAGGGCAGGATCTGGGCTCACTCAGGATGAATCCAGGCTCCTTTGGGATGGGATCAGGGCTCACTTGGAGCAGGATCCGGGAGCGCTCAGGGTGGGATCAGGGATTGCACAGGGTGGGATTTGGGCTCCTTGGGGCAGGATTCGGGCTCTGTTGGGGCCGGATTACCCCCATTCCCCCCTCCATTCCCATTGCATCCCCCCCACAGCCCCCCCGCAGCGGCCCAAGCTGAACCTGAAGCCCCGCAGCACTCCCAAGGCTGAGGAGGCTCCGGGGGGGGCCCCCGCTCCCCGCTCCGGCCGCGCTGCCTTCATCTTCGGGGGGGCCCGGCCCGTGGACACCGCGGCGCGGGAGCGAGAGGTGGAGGAGCGGCTGCAGAAGGAGCAGGAGAGGCTCCAGCGCCAGCTCGATGATGACAAGAGGCTGGAGCGGCGCCCGCGGGAGAGGTGGGGACACCCCCCCCATGGACAGCAATGGGGGTTATGGAGCCTCCCATGGACAGCAGTGGGGGACCCCCCCCCTATAGACACCAATGGGGACTCATGGACCCCCTACCATGGACACCAATGGGTGACCCTCCCATGGACACCAATGGGGGCTCATGGACCCCCTACCATGGACACCAGTGGGTGACCCCCCCATGGACACCAATGGGTGACCCCCCCATGGACACCAATGGGGGCTCATGGACCCCCTACCATGGACACCAGTGGGTGACCCCCCCATGGACACCAATGGGTGACCCCCCCATGGACACCAATGGGTGCTCCTGGACCCCCCTACCGTGGGCAACAATGGGTGACCCCCCCATGGACACCAATGGGGGCTCTTGGAGCCTCTCCCATGGAGAGCAATGGGTGACCCCCCTCATGGACACCAGTGGGTGACTCCCCCATGGACACCAATGGGTGACCCCCCCATGGACACCAATGGGTGCTCATGGACCCCCCTACTATGGACACCAATGAGGGCTCCTGGACCCCCACTATGGGCCACTTTCCTGACCCCCGCCATGGACACCAGTGGGTGCTCATGGGCCCCCCATCGTAGGGACACCAGTGGGTGGTGCTTTACACCCCCCATGGACACCAATGGTTGCTCCTGGACACCCCCCCCCCAATGGGTGCCCCTGACCCCCCCATTGCCCCCCCAGGCACCCCAGCTGGCGCAGTGAGGACAACCAGGAGCGCTCCAGGACGGGCAGTGAATCCTCCCAGAGCGGCCCCCCCGGCACCGGCCCCACCGGCAGGAGTGAGTGCAATGGGGGGGGGGGGACAGCGGGGGGGGGGTCACACCACGTCACCATCACCCATGGGTGTTATCCCCCCCCCCACAGCCACCCGGAGGAGGGAGAGTGAGAAATCCCTGGAGAACGAAGCATTGGCCAAAGAGGAGGAGGCTCCGTCCCCCCCCGGCCCCAAGGCCAAGGAGGAGAAGCAGCCGCTGAAGGTGATGCCTGCGCCCCCCCCCCAAGGAGAACGCGTGGGTCAAGCGGAGCAGCCACCCCCCGGCGCGGTCCCAGAGCTCCGACTCGGAGCAGCATTCCCCGACCAGGTGGGTGCCGCGGGTACGGGCCTGGTCCAGCCACAGGAGCGAGGTCTTGGTGTTCCCCATCATCCCCATTGATGTTCCCCATTGTCCCCATTGATGTTCTCCTTCATCCCCATTGATGTTCTCCTTCATCCCCCCATTGATGTTCTCCATTATCCCCATTGATGTTCTCCATCATCCCCATTAATGTTCTCCTTCATCCCCCATTGATGTTCTCCATCATCCCCATTAATGTTCTCCATCATCCCCATTAATGTTCTCCTTCATCCCCATTGATGTTCTCCATCATCCCCATTAATGTTCTCCTTCATCCCCATTGATGTTCTCCATCATCCCCATTGATGTTCTCCATCGTCCCTATTGATGTTCTCTTGCATTCCCCATTGATGTTCTACATCATCCCCATTGATGTTCTCCATCATCCCCATTAATGTTCTCCATCATCCCCATTAATGTTCTCCTTCATCCCCATTGATGTTCTCCATCATCCCCATTGATGTTCTCCATCGTCCCCATTGATGTTCTCCATCATCCCCATTAATGTTCTCCATCATCCCCATTAATGTTCTCCTTCATCCCCATTGATGTTCTCCTTCATCCCCCATTGATGTTCTCCTTCATACCCCATTGATGCTCTCCATCCCACCCATTGACTCTCTCCATCCCCCCCCAGCAGCTCCCAGACACCCCCAAGCCTGCCCAGGGAGGACGGGGCCCCCCCGAGGAACCCCCATAGGAAAGGTGGGTGCCCCCCCCCCCATACCCCTCAATGGGGGGGTCTCGGCCTGGCTGCAGCCCCCCCATGGCCCCTGTGTCCCCCCCAGGAGATGAGAACAAGCCCGATGGAGGCTCCAAGGCCCGAAGCGGCGATGCCGAGAGGTGGGAGTCACCGGGGGGGTTGGATTGGGAATGGGGGGGGGGGGACGTGAACACCCCCCCGCCCCCAAGGCATTGTGGGTGCTGACCCTGTCCTGGGGGGGGGGGCGCAGGAAGGAGAGCAGGAGGGAGCAGGACCCGCGACCTGAGCCAAAGAAACTGGAGGAGAGCCCCCCCTCGGTGAGCTCCGGACACTGGGATAACATGGCATGGGATACAGGGATACTGGGATAACCCAGCATGGGAGACTGGGATAACCCAGCATGGGATACTGGGATAACGCGGCATGGGATACGGGGATAACCCAGCATGGAGAGTGGGATAACCCAGGATGGGATACGGGGATAACCCAGCATGGGATATGGGGATAACCCAGTATGGAATAGTGGGATAACGCAGCATGGGATACGGGGATAACCCAGCATGGGAGACCGGGATACTGGGATACCCCTGCATGTGAGACTGGGATACTGGGATAACCCAGCATAGGACACTGGAACACCAGGATTACCCCCACATGGGATACAGGGATACCCCTGCATGGGATACAGGGATACCCGCACATGGGACACTGGGATACCCCAACACTGGCTCCCACTGACCTGGGTACCCCAAAACTGGGACCCCCCAGCACGGGGACACCTGGAATGGGGGGGGGGGGGGGGGGGGGGAGAATGTGTTTTTTGCCTGTTTTGGGATTTTAGGTGATTTTTCCTCCCCTCAGTAATGGATCTGAGGCTGGGGCGGGGGGTGGCACTGATACCTCCTCCTCTTCCTCCTCCTCTTCTTCCTCTTCCTCTTCCTCTTCCTGTTCTTCCTCTTCCTCCTCCTCTTCTTCCTCTTCCTCCTCCTCTTCTTCCTCTTCCTCCTCCTCTTCTTCCTCTTCCTCCTCCTCTTCTTCCTCTTCCTCCTCCTCTTCTTCCTCTTCCTCCTCCTCCTCTTCCTCCTCCCTCCTCCTTCTCCTCCTCCTCTTCCTCTCCCCCCCCAGTTCAGCCACGCCACCAAGTTCTCAGCCCTCGCAGTGGACGGGGAGGATGACGGCGATGATGAAGGCACCGATTGAAGCCCCCCCCTTGGGCTGGAGCATCAGCACCCCCCAACCACCCCCCCCTACCCCCCAGAGACCCCCCCCGGAACCCCCCCCCGGGGCCGCGGGACGGAGCCGGGAGGAAGAACAGGGCTGGGGCCTTCCTCCCCCCCCCCCCCAGCATCCTCATCCTCCTGCCCCCGCCCTTCCCAACACCGGGAATGACCTGGAATGATCCCGGATTCCTCTCATTGGCACCTGGGGGGGGTGAGGGGGGGTTGGAGGGGGGGGGGCATCCCCCAAACTCCCCCTCTCTCTGTATCCATGGCAAACTTGTTGGGATTGGGATAATGATGGAGGGGGGGGTGTTCCCAGAGCAGGGAGGGGGATCCTGGAGTTGGGGGGGGCGAGGGGGGGTGATCCTGGGGTGCTCCCTGCCCGCCCCCCCCCCCCGTTCCATCCCACTCCGGATTGGGTGGTTTTGGTGTTTCCTCCAATAAAAGTGGTCTCTGAACACATGGAAAAGGTGAAATCCTTCGTGTTCCCATTGGGAATGGGGGGGGTGGGCTGGGGAGGGGGGAGCACCCAACCAGAGCACTCTTCCTCCTCTTCCTCCTCCATCCATCCCCTTCTATTGGTCCTCTTCATCCATCTTCTTCCTCCAGCATCATCCCCTGCATCCTTCCTCCTCCATCCATCCTCTTCCTCCTTCATCCATCCTCTTCCTCCTTCATCCATCCTCTTCCTCCTTCATCCATCCTCTTCCTCCTCCATCCATCCTCTTCCTCCTCCATCCATCCTTTTCCTCCTTCATCCATCCTCTTCCTCCTCCATCCATCCTCTTCCTCCTCCATCCATCCTCTTCCTCCTTCATCCATCCTCTTCCTCCTCCATCCATCCTTTTCCTCCTTCATCCATCCTTTTCCTCCTCCATCCATCCTCTTCCTCCTCCATCCATCCTCTTCCTCATCCATCTGCTACCTTTTCATCTCACTCTTCCACCCATCCCCTCCATCCTCCTCCTCTTCCTCCTCCATGTATCTCCTATTGGTCCTCTTCATCCATCTTCCTCCAGCATCATCCTCTGCATCCTTCCTCCTCCATCCTCTTCCTCCTCCATCTGCTTCCTCTTCCTCCATTCATCTCCCTCTTCCACCCATGCCCTCCATCCTCTTCCTCCTCCTCTTCCTCCTCCATCCATCTCCTTCTATTGGTCCTCTTCATCCTTCCTCCTCCATCCATCCTCTTCTCCATCCTCTTCCTCCTCCATCCATCCTCTTCTCCATCCTCTTCCTCCTTCATCCATCCTCTTCCTCCTCCATCCATCCTCTTCTTCCTCTTCATCCCTCTTCCTGGATCCAACCCCATCCTCTTCCATTCCCATCCATCCTCCTCCTCCCCTCAATGCCCCCCCAGAGTCCTTTCCCACCACCCCATTGGAGCATCCATTGCTCCCCCCCCCCCCCCCAGCGCCTTTCCCATTGGGAATCCCGGCTCCACAGGACCCCCCCCCCCCCCTTTAATCCCCCCCCAATCAGAGGGGGGGAATCCGGTTTCTCCACTTATTTATGAATGGAAAAACCCCAAATCCAAGGGGGGGGCGGAGTCACGGGGGGGAGGGGGCGTGGCCAATGGGGGGGTCCCGAAGCCCCCTTTCCCCTCCAATAGGGGTATCCGGTAACCGGACTGTGGCTGCGGGGGGGGGGGTGACTTTTGGGGCTGTTCTCGCTGTTCCCCCCCCCATTGGTGCCCCCCCCCCCACGGAAGCGGCTCCGCCTCGCGGAAGCCGGGGCGGGTCTGGCTCTTCCCCCCCCCTCTTCACCCCCCCCCCCCGCGGATCCCTCCGCTCCCGGCGCTGCTCCGGGATCCGCTCCCGAACTTCGCCCCCCCCCCGCATTCAGGGACCCCCCCCAAACGGAGACCCCCCCCCCCACCATGAAGCCCCCCCAACCACTGGGGACCCTGCTGCGGGCTCTGGGCCGCCGCGATGGCAGCGACACGGTAATGGGGGGGGGGGGGTTGGGGGGGGACACCCCCTTGACCCCCCCCTTGACCCCCCCTTGACCCCCCCTTTCCCTCTTATCCCCTTCTTCCCATCTTGTTCCCCCTCTTCCCATCCCCCCCCCCGCTGTGTTCCCAACTTCCCGGAGTAACTCCCACTTTTCCCGTGCGCACCCCCCTATTCCCACACTGACCCCCCCCTTTCCCACGCTGTTATCCCCGTTTCCCACTCTGATCCCCCCCTTTTCCCACGTTATCCCCTCTCTTCCCATGTTATTCCCCCTCTTTCCACGTTATTCCCCCTCTTCCCAAACTTACCCCCCCATTCCCCCCCATATTCCCAGCTTCCCATAGTAACTCCCACTTTTCCCACGCGTATCCCCCTATTCCCACACTGATCCCCCCCTTTCCCACCTTGTTCCCCACTTTTCCCATATTATCCCCCCTTTTTCCCCCCAAACCCTCTTATTCCCACGTTATCCCCCCCATTCCCACTCTGTTCTCCCCATTTCCCACATTGATCCCCGTTTCCCACCCTAACCCCCCCTTTTCCCACCTTGTTCCCCACATTATCCCCCCTTTTCCCCCCTTATTCCCACATTATCCCCCCCATTCCCACTCTGATTTCCCCTTTTCCCACCTTGTTCCCCCCTTTCCCCCCCCCATTCCCACGCTCTTCCCATCCCCCCCCCCCCCCCCCCCCCATGGATCCGTCCCGGGGGGGTTCGGGCTCTTCCCCCCCCCCCCCCCCCATTTCCTGGGCTGGTCCCGGCCCCGCTTCCTGCGCTGGGAACACGGGGGGGGGGGGGGGAGGATGGAGGGGGGCACCGGACACACGGACATGGGGGGGGGACACACGGACATGGGGGTCACGGGGGGTCACGGGGGGTCACACCCGTGTCTCCCCCCAGCCCCCCACCCCCCCCCACAGCTTCCGGGAGAAGGCGCCGCGGAGGGGGGGGCCCTGCGGGGTCTGCGCGGAGCCGCTGGGGCCGCAGGGGCTGAGCTGCAGAGGTGGGGGCTGGGACCCCTGCGGTCATGGGGGGGGATGGGGGGTGATGGGGGGTGCTATGGGGTACATTGCGGGGTGCTATGGGGTGATATGGGGTGATATGGTGTTATATGGGGATGCTATGAGTTGATATGGGGTGATATGAGGTGATATGGGGTGATATGGAGATGCTATGGGGTGATATAGGGTGCAATGGGGTGATATGGGGTACATTGCGGGGTGCTATGGGGTGATATGGGGTGATATGGTGTTATATGGGGATGCTATGAGTTGATATGGGGTGATATGAGGTGATATGGGGTGATATGGAGATGCTATGGGGTGATATAGGGTGCAATGGGGTGATATGGGGTACATTGCAGGGTGCTATGGGGTGATATGGGGTGATATGGTGTTATATGGGGATGCTATGAGTTGATATTGGGTGATATGAGGTGATATGGGGTGATATGGAGATGCTATGGGGTGCTATGGGGTGATATAGGGTGCAATGGGGTGATATGGGGTACATTGCGGGGTGCTATGGGATGATATAGGGTGATATGGTGTTATATGGGGATGCTATGAGTTGATATGGGGTGATATGAGGTGATATGGGGTGATAGGGGGTACATTGCAGGGTGCTATGGGATGCTACGGGGGTGCCATGGGGTGCTATGGGGATGCTATAGGGTGCATTGGGATGCTATGGGGATGCGATGGGGATGCTATAGGGTGCATTGGGCTACTATAGGGTGCACTGGGGTGCTATGGGGTGCTATAGGGATGTTATTGGGTACATTGGGATGCTGTGAGGATGCTATAGGGTGCATTGGGGTGCTATTGGGTGCTATAGAGTACATTGGGATGCTGTGGGAATGCTATAGGGATGCTATAGGGTGCATTGGGGTGCTATATGGTACTATGGGGATGCTATGGGGCTGGGGATCCCTGACACCCCTTTCCTGTGCCCGCAGTCTGCAAGCTGAGCTGCCACAAGCGATGCGAGGGGAAGGTACCGGGGGGGGGGGGGGGGGTGCCCCCCCAGAGCCCCCCCCACTGTCCCCCCCACTGCTCCCCCCATCGCACCCCCCCTTGTGCCCCCCCCTCGGGATGGGAGCGGGGGGGGGGGGGTGCCCCTGAAGGGCCCCTTTGTGAGCGCCCCCCCCGGGACAATCCCGGCTCTGTCCGGTCCGGCCAAGGACAACACCGGGGAGGGGGGGGCACAAGGGGGGGCTCCGGACACGCGATGGGGATGGGACCCTGCGGGGGGGCCTGCGGCTATGGGGCTGGGGCACGCTATGGGGCTGGGGCACGCTATGGGGCTGGGACAGGCTATGGGGCTGGGAGATGCTATGGAGCTGGGGGCAAGCTATGGGGCTAGGGACACGCTATGGGGCTGAGGGCATGCTTTGGGGCTTGGTGCACGCTATGGGGCTGGAGTCCTGCTATGTGACCCAGGACTTGCAATGGGGCTGGAGCTATTCTATGGGGCAGGGTCCCGCTATGGGGCTGGGCTCCTGCTGTGGGTCCCATAGGGGTGACCCCGCCCCCCCCCGCAGGTGACGTCACCGTGTCAGGCCCCGCCCCCTCCCGAGCAGGTGAGAACCGCCCCTCCCCTCCGTGACCCCGTGTGACACCCATGACCCCCCGTGACCCCTCTCTGACCCTTCCCCCCCCCAGCGCAGAAGCACCGCCCCCACCCGGCGCAGCGAGCACGCGGTGAGGCCCCGCCCCCCCGTGACCCCTCTGTGACCCCCCGTGACCTTACCGTGACCCTTGTGACCCCCACCGTGACCCCCCCCCAGGGCTCCACCAAGTCCCTGAGCATCGCCCCACAGAGAAACACCCTGCCCAGGTATGGGGCTATGGGGCTATAGGGGGCTATGGGGTTATGGGGGGCTATGGGGCAATGAAGGCTATGGGGGGCTATAGTGGACTATAGGGGTCTGTGGGGAGATGGGGGTATGGGGGGGCTATGGGGCAATCAGGGGCTATGGGGGGTTATGGGGCTGTGGGGAGCACAAGGGGCTATGGGATGATGGTCTCATATCCCACGTCCCATGTCCTATATCCCTCTATCCCTGTACCCCACTATCCTTGTATCCCTATATTTCATATCCCTGTATCCCTGTCTCCCTCTATCCCTGTATCCCTATGGCCCTCTATCCCTGTACCCCATATCTTTGTATTTCTCTATCCCTGTACCCCCATACCCCCCTATCCTCATATCCCTATATCCCTATGCCCTGTACCCTTCTATCCCTCTATCCCTGTATCCCTATCTGCCATATCCCTCTATCCCTGTATCTCTCTATCCCTTCTCCCGGTATCCCTGTATCCCTCCATCGCTGTCTCCCTCTGTCCCTCCCTATCTGTGTATCCCTGTATCCCCCTATCCCCCCATATCCCTCTATCCCTGTATCCCTATATCCCCCCCATCCCTCTATCCCATATCCATCTATCCGTGTCTCCCTCTATCCTATATCCCTCTATCCCATATCCCTCTATCCCTGTCTCCCTCTATCCCATATCCTTATATCCCCTCCATCCCTCTATCCCATATCCATCTATCCGTGTCTCCCTCTATCCTATATCCCTCTATCCCATATCCCTCTATCCCTGTCTCCCTCTATCCCATATCCTTATATCCCCTCCATCCCTCTATCCCATATCCATCTATCCGTGTCTCCCTCTATCCTATATCCCTCTATCCCATATCCCTCTATCCCTGTCTCCCTCTATCCCATATCCTTATATCCCCCCCATCCCTCTATCCCATATCCATCTATCCGTGTCTCCCTCTATCCTATATCCCTCTATCCCATATCCCTCTATCCCTGTCTCCCTCTATCCCATATCCCTCTATCCCATATCCCTCTACCCCTGTCTCCCTCTATCCCATATCCTTATATCCCCTCCATCCCTCTATCCCATATCCATCTATCCGTGTCTCCCTCTATCCTATATCCCTCTATCCCATATCCCTCTATCCCTGTCTCCCTCTATCCCATATCCTTATATCCCCTCCATCCCTCTATCCCATATCCATCTATCCGTGTCTCCCTCTATCCTATATCCCTCTATCCCATATCCCTCTATCCCTGTCTCCCTCTATCCCATATCCCTATATCCCCTCCATCCCTCTATCCCATATCCATCTATCCGTGTCTCCCTCTATCCTATATCCCTCTATCCCATATCCCTCTATCCCTGTCTCCCTCTATCCCATATCCTTATATCCCCTCCATCCCTCTATCCCATATCCATCTATCCGTGTCTCCCTCTATCCTATATCCCCCCCATCCCTCTATCCCATATCCATCTATCCGTGTCTCCCTCTATCCTATATCCCTCTATCCCTGTCTCCCTCTATCCCATATCCCTATATCCCCTCCATCCCTGTATCCCTCTATCCTGGTATCTCTCTCTCCCTCTATGCCTCTATCCCCTATCCCCTCCATCCCTGTATCCCTGTGTCCCTGTCTCCTGTATCCCGCTGCCGCCCTCAGGCCGCTGTCCCTGGAGCGCTGCCTGGTGCCGGTGCCGGTGCCGGATCCGGAGCTGGACCCGGAGCTGGAGCTGAGCTACGCGAGCGAGCGCATCCTGAGCCTGCGCTTCCCACCTGGGCTGCGGGAGCTCCGGCACCGGCAGCACCTGCGGCTGCTGGCGCGGCTGCTGCAGGCACGGCACCGCCAGCACTACATGGTCAGTGCCAAACGGGATCGTATGGGATCGTATGGGATCGTATGGGATGATAATGTGGGATTAGATGGGATGATACAGGATAATATGGGATCATATGGGATGATATGGGATTAGATGGATCAGGGATGGGATATCGGGGTCCATGGAGACAGGATGGGGATGGGATGGGGGGTCCATGGGGACAGGGTCAGGGATGCAACATCAGGGTCCATGGGGACAGGATGGAATGGGATGGGGACAGGGATGGGATGGGGATGGGGTGAGGATGGGGATGGGATGGGGATGAGGATGGGGATGGGGATGGGATGAGGATGGGATGGGGATGGGATGAGGATGGGATGGGGATGGGGATGGGGATGGGATGAGGATGGGATGGGGATGGGATGAGGATGGGATGAGGATGGGATGGGGATGGGGATGGGATGAGGATGGGATGGGGATGGGATAGGATGGGGATGGGGATGGGGATGGGATGGGATGGGGATGGGATGAGGATGGGATGGGGATGGGGACAGGATGGGGGTGTCCATGGGGACAGGGTCAGGGATGTGACATCGGGGTCCATGGGGACAAAGCCCCTGACCCCCCCCCCCATCCTGACCCCCCCAGATCTTCAACCTCTCCGAGAAGCGCCGGGACCTGGCGCGCCTGAACCCCAGAGTGAGCAGGGGATGGGGGTTTCCCATACGGGTCCCATTGGGGGGTCCCATTGGGGGGTCCCATGGGGGTCCCATTGAAGGGTCCCATTGGGGGTCCCATTGGGGGTCCCATTGAGTGGTCCCATTTTGGGTCCCATTGAGTGTCCCATTGGGGGTCCCATGGGGGGGTCCCATTGGGGGGTCCCTTTGGGTGCTGGGGGGGGGTCTCTGGGTGCTTCTGACCCCCCCCCGCCCCAGGTGCAGGACTTTGGGTGGCCGGACCCGCTCGCCCCCCCCCTGGACAAGCTCTGCTGCGTCTGCAAAGCCCTGGAGGGGTGGCTGAGGGGGCAGCCCCAGCGCCTGGCAGTGCTGCACTGCAAGGTGGGGTATGGGAGTATGGGAGTATGGGGGTATGGGGGCTATAGGTGGCACGGGGGGTATGGGGAGTATTGGGGGTATAGGGGGTATGGGGGCTATAGGGGGTATTGGGGGTATAGGGGGTATGGGGGGCATGGGGGGTATAGGGGGTATGGGAGCTATAGGGGGCTTGGGGGGTATAGAGGGTATGGGGGGCATTGGGGGTATAGAGGTTATGGGCAGCTATGGAAGCTATGCAGGGACATGGGGGTATATGGGCTACGGGGTATATGGGGGTTATGGGGTCTATGGGGGGCAGGGCATGGGGACTATGGAGGCAATGCAGGGTGTGGGGGCTATGGGTGCCTATGGAGATTATGGGGGGCATGGGGGGGTGTAAGGGGTATTATGGGTATTATGGGGGTGTGGGGGCTATGGGAAGGCTGGGTGGGATAATGGGGCTATGGAGATGTAAGGGGCTGGGGGGGGGTCATGGGGGGCACTGGGGGGTCCTGACCCCCAACACCCCCATTCCCCTCCCCAGGGCAGTAAAGGGAAGGCGGGCGTCATTGTGGCAGCCTACATGCACTACAGCCAGGTGACTGCCAGGTACGGACATGGATACGGGTATGGATACGGGACATGGATGTGGGATATGGGATATGGGACATGGGACACGGGATATGGGATATGGGATGTGGGATGTGCGATATGGGACATGGGATATGGGATATGGGACATGCAATATGGAATATGGGATATGAGACATGGGACATAGGATATGGGACACGGGATATGGGATATGGGGTATGGGGGATATGGGGGTTATGGGAGGGTTATAGGGTGCTATGGGGTCTTATGTGGGTTATGGGGGTCAGGGAGCTGTGGGGGTGCTATGGGGGGTTTTGTGGGGCAGGGGACTCAAAGGGGATCTATGGGTTGGGGGCATGGGGGGGGCAGGGGCACCCTGACCCCCCCTCCCTCAGTGCTGAGCAGGCGCTGAGCACCCTGAGCATGAGGAAGTTCTGTGAGGAGAAGGTGGCAATGGAGCCATCGCAGCGCAGGTGGGACATGGACATGGGATAGGGGATATGGGATATGGACATGGGATATGGGATACGGGATATGGGATATGGGGCAATGGAGGGCTGGGGGTGTTGGGGTTCCTGAGGTGCAGGGGGCTGGGATGGAGGATGCTGATGCTGCTGGGTGCTGGGGATGTTGGGGTACAGGTTGATGGGTGTTGTGGGTACTGTCTATGGGTGCTATTCTATGGGTACAGTGGGTTCTGTGGGTGCTGTCTGTGTGTTCTGTGGGTGCTCTCTATGGGCTCTATGGCTGCTGTTCCATGGGTGCTACGGGATGCTGTGGGTGCAGTGGGCTCTATGGGTGCTGCCTATGGATGCTATGAGTGTTGTTCTATGAGTACAATAGATTCTATGGGTTCCATGGGTGCTGTTCTGTGTTCATGGGTGCTGTCAATGGGTGCTCTCTATGGGTTCTATGGGTGCTCTCTATGGGTGCTCTCCCTGCAGGGCCGTGGAGCTCTTTGGGGCGCTGCTCTCGGGGCGGCAGCGGCTCAGCAGCAGCCCCGTGTTCCTGCAGCACGTGCTGCTGCCCCCCCTGCCCCGCTATGGCACGCACGGTCAGTGGGGGGGACCCGGACCCACACCCAGACCCACAACTGGGACCCACATTGAGCCCCCCTTCATTAACACCCCCCCCCCCCGCAGGCTGTCAGCCCTTCCTGAAGATCTACCAGGCCCTGCAGCTTGTCTACACCTCGGGTGTCTAGTGAGTGTGAATGAGTGTGAATGGGAGTGAGTGTGAGTGTGAATGGGAGTGAGTGTGAGTGTGAATGGGAGTGAGTGTGAGTGTGAATGGGAGTGAATGGGAGTGAGTGTGAGTGTGAGTGTGAATGAGTGTGAATGGGAGTGAGTGTGAGCGTGAGTGTGAGTGTGAGTGTGAATGAGTGTGAATGGGAGTGAGTGAGAATGGGAGTGAGTGTGAGTGAATGAGTGTGAATGGGAGTGAGTGTGAATGAGTGTGAATGGGAGTGAGTGTGAGTGTGAATGGGAGTGAGTGTGAATGGGAGTGAGTGTGAATGAGTGTGAATGGGAGTGAGTGTGAGTGTGAATGGGAGTGAGTGTGAATGGGAGTGAGTGTGAATGGGAGTGAATGAGTGTGAATGGGGGTGAGTGTAAATGTGTGTGAATGGGAGTGAGTGTGAGTGTGAATGGGTGTGAGTGGGAATGGGAGTGAGTGTGAATGGGAGTGAATGGGAGTGAGTTTGAGTGTGAGTGTGAATCAGATTGAACGAGAGTGAGTGTGACTGAATGAGTGTGAGCGTGAGCATGAATGGGAGTGAATGAGCTCCATGTGAGTGCCTGCAGGTGAGTGTGAGTGAGGGCTGTGCCATCCTGCTGTGACTGTGAGTGTGTCAGTGTCTGTGTCTGCCTGTGTCTGTGTCTGCCTGTGTCTGTGTCTGCCTGTGTCTGTGTCCGCCTGTCCCTGCCTGTCCCTCACCATGTCCCGGGGCGCTCCGGGCTCTCCCCAGCTCCCCAGGCCCCCACAGTCTCTGCATCAGCCTGGAGCCGGCGCTGCTGCTCAAGGGCGATGTCCTGGTGGGTGAATGGGGGTGCAATGGGGGTGAATGGGGGGGTGCAGTGGGGGCTGCAATGGGGAGTGCAATGAGGGGTGCAATGGGGGGTGCAATGGGGGTGCAATGGGGGTGCAATGGGAGCTGCAATGAGGGGGTGCAATGAGGGGTACAATAGGGGGTGCAATGGGGGTGCAATGAGGGGTGCAATGAGGGGTGCAATGGGGGTGCAATGGGGGCTGCAAGGGCTGCCAGGTGCACACGTGCTGCACAAGGGGCACACACGAGGGGGGCACACACAGAGGCTGCCAGTGTGGGGGATGCAAGAGATGTGCCTGCAATGGGTGCTGCTGTGGGTGCTATGGGGTGCTACAGGGTACTATGGGTTGCTATGAGGTGATATGGATGCTATGGGGGGGCTATGGGTGCTGTGGGAAGCTATGGGGTGCTAGAGGTGCTATAGGGTGCTATGGGATGCTGTGGGGTGCTATGGATGCTATGGGATGCTGTAGGTGCTATGGATGCTATGGATGCTGTGGGGTGCTGTAGGTGCTATGGATGCTATGGGGTGCTATGGATGCTATGGGTGCTATGGATGCTATGGGGTGCTGTGGTTGCTATGGATGTTATGGGGTGCTGTGAATGCTATGGGGATGCCCATGGTGCCGTTGCACACTCGGCCTTGCACACGCGTGTGCGCAGGTCACGTGTTACCACCGGCATCCAGGGGGACGTGAGCCCGTGTTCCGGGCCCAATTCCATACGGGAACACTGCGGGGGGGGCGGCTGCGGCTGCCCCGGGGAGAGCTGGACCTGGCCTGGGAAGGTGGGAATGGGATAGGGATGGGGGTGGGATTGGATGGGAATAGGGTGAAAAGGGAATGGAATGGGATGGGATGGGGATGGAATGGGATGGGACTGAATGGGGATGGGAATGAGAATGGGATGGGGATGGGACTGAATGGGGATGGGAATGAGAATGGGATAGGGATGGGATTGGATGGGGATGGAGATGGGGATGGGATAGAGATGGGTTGGGATGGGAATAGGGTGAAATGGGAATGGAGTGGAATGGGGTTGAATGGGGATGGGGTTGGATGGGGATGGAGATGGGGATGGGATTGGATGGGAATAGGGTGAAATGGGAATAGAATGGGATGGGACAGGGATAGGATTGGATGGGGATGGGAATGGGATGGGGATGGGATTGGATGGGAATGGAGATGGGATAGGAATGGGATTGGATGGGAATAGGGTGGAATGGGAATAGAATGGGATGGGATGGAGCTGGGGATGGGATTGGATGGGAATGGGGAAGGGGATGGGGATGGGACAGGGATGGGGATGGGACAGGGATGGGGCTTTGGGATCGGGATGGCTCCAGATGGGTCCGGAGGCTCTGGGTCCGGGCAGGGGGGGGCAGCTCTGCTCTCTCCCCCCCCAGACGAGCGCTTCCCCCCTGAGGGCAGCGTCGAGTTCGTGTTCTCCTCCGGCCCCGAGAGGATCCAAGGTGAGGGGGGGGGGGGGGGGGGGGGGGAGCCCGGGGCCCCCCCACGGCCCCGCAGGCACCCACAGCCCCCCCTTGCCCCCCCCAGGTTGGGACCCCCCCGGCGCCCCCCCCGCCCCCGTGGATTACGGGGTCCTGGACCCTGCCGTGCGCAGGGACTCGTACGAGGGCTTCGACCTGAGGCACCAGGACAGCCTGGAGGGTACAGGATAACACTGTGGGATACCCTATGGGATACCCTATGGGATGACACTGTGGGATACCCATGAGATAGCCTATGGGATAACACTATGGGATACCCTATGGGATACTCTATGGGACACCCTATGGGATACCCTATGGGATAACACTATGGGATAATGCTGTGGGATACCCTATGGGATAACACTGTGGGATACCCTATGGGACACCCTATGGGATAACACTATGGAATACCCCTATGGGACATCCCCCAGGACACCCCCATCAGTGGGACACCCTATGGGATACCCCTATGGGATACCACTATCGGACACCCTATGGGACATCCCCCAAGACACCCCGCCATTGGACACCCCCATGGGACCCCCACCCCTGGGACCCATCCATAGGCACCAGGGTGTGTCCCCCCCCGGGGGGGTGCATGAGGGGGGGGTTGGGTTATGGGGCTCAGCCCCCCCTCACTGTGCTCCCCCCCCCCGCAGAGCTCCCATTGGATTCCAGCCCCTACCAGGGGGGCCAGCGGCACCCCTGGAGCCCCGGGGGGGGCCCCCCGAGCCCGGACCCCCCCAGCCCGGAGCCCCCTCCCGGCCGCCCCCCCCCCCCCCACCGCGGCCGAGCGCCAGGAGCTGGAGCGGCTGCTGGGGGGGTTCGGGGTGCGGGGGGGGCCCCAGGAGGAGCGGGAGACCCCAATCCTGGGGGATGAGCCCGGGGGGACCCCCCCATCCCATGGGATGGCAGCATCCTATGGGAGCCCCGTGTGCTATGGGACCGCAGCATCCCTCGGGAGCCCTGCATCCCATGGGAGCACAGCAGCCTATGGGAGCCCTGCATCCATTGGGAGCCCCACATCCTATGGGAGCCCTGCATCCCATGGGAGCCCTGTATCCCCTGGGACTACACCCTATGGGAGCACAGCACCCTATGGGAGCCCTGCATCCCATGGGAGCACAGCGGCCTATGGGAGCACAGCACCCTATGGTATCACAGCATCCTATGGGACCACAGCATCCCTCGGGAGCCCCACATCCTACGGGACCCCAATGCCCCAGAGAACCCCAACCCCCCATGGGAGCCCCACATCCCATGGGAGCCCAGCATCCCATGGAACCACAGCACCCTATGGGACCCCAACATCCCATGGGACCCCCACGTCCTATGGCACCCCAGCATCCTATGGGACCCCAGCAGCCTACAGCACCCCAACCCCAGGGGGGACCCCGACATCCTATGGGACTCCCACATCCCCTGGGAGCCTGACACCTTATGGGACCCTGACGTCCCCTGGCACCACAGCACCCTATGGGACCCCAACATCCTATGGGTCCCCAATGCCCGAGGGATCCCCGACATTGTATAGGATCACAGCACCCTATGGGACCCTGACACCCCACGGGACCCCAACATCCCATGGGAGCCCAGCATCCCCTGGGACCACAGTATCCTATGGGACCACAGCACCCTATGGGGCCGTAGCATCACCAGGGACCACAGCATCCTATGGGACCACAGCATCCTATGGGATCCCAGCACCCCATGGGACCCCCGCATCCTATGGGAGCGCACCCCCCCTGTGCCGCCGGTCCAGCCTGGCCCCCCCCTGCCCATGCCGCCGCCCCCCCAGCCCCGAGGCCCCCCGCGATGGGGGGGGGCACCCCTCGGGGGGAGGGGGGGGCAGGCGGGGGGTGCAGCGCTCGCTCTCCGAGGGGCCCCTCCCTCTCTATGGGCTGGGGGGGGGCTCGGCCTGGGGGGCCCCCCCCCGCCCCCCGGCCCCCCCCTCGGAGGAGCCCCCCCCTTGTCCCCACTGCGGCCGCCCTGGCTTGGGGCTGAGCTGGAGCCCCCCCCCTCGGGCCCCCCCCGGCAAAGGGGGGGGGGAACCCCCCGGGCTGGAGACCCCCCAGCAGGAACCCAGTGGTGAGTGGGGGGGGAGGCCTATGGGGGGGCAGTGGAGGGGGGAATGGGGTTAATGGGGGGGTAATGGGGGTATAATGGGGCTAATGGGGGGTAATGGGATTATGAGGGTAATGGGGCTAATGGGCAGTAATAGGGCTAATGGGGTTATGGGGGGGCTAAAGGCACTAATGGGGGCCTTATGGGGGGGTAAATAGGGGGATAGTGAGGGCCTATGGGGGGTGCTGGAGTCTGTTGGGGGCTGGGGAGTGTTTGGGGGGCTGAAGGGGTTAATGGGAGTGTTATGGGGGCCTAATGGGGGGTTACTGGTACTAATGGGGGGGTAATGGGAGCTAAGGGAGGGTTATGAGGGGGTTAATGGGGGTCTATCGGGCTCCATTGGGATCTATTGGGATCCATTGGGATCAATTGGATCCATTGGGGTCCCCACACTTTCCTGACCCCCCCCTTCTCTCCCCCCCCCAGCTCGCAGGAGCCCAGGGGCGGGGCTCCCCTGGCGCCCCCCCCCCGAGAGCCCGGAGCCCCCCCCCGGCAGCTCCCCCACCCCCGCCTTCCCCCCCCCCGCCCTCTACCACCACCCCCCCTCCCCCTCCCCGGAGCCTCCCCCCCCCGCTCCGGGGGGGCCCCGCTCCTCGCCCCTCCCCCCGCAGCTGGCGGCCGATGGGGGGGGGCCGGGGGGGGGCGGGGACCCCCCCGGGGCCGGAGCCCCCCCCGCGGGCGGCTCCTTCGTGCAGGACACCAGCAAGTTCTGGTTCAAACCGGGGCTGAGCAGGGACAGAGGTGAGGGGGGGGCACGGGGGGGGCTAAGGGGGGGCTATGGGGGGGGGCTATGGGGAGCTATGCGGGGCTATGGGGGGGTCCATGTGATGCTATGGAGAGTTCATGTGTTGCTATGGAGGGTCCATGTGATGCTATGGAGGGTCCATGTGTTGCTATGGGGGGGTCCATGTGTTGCTATGGGGGGGTATCAGGGAGGGTCCATGTGTTGCTATGGGGGGGCCCATGTGTTACTTTGGGAGGGTCTCAGGGGGGGTCTATGTGTTGCTATGGGAGGGTCTCAGGGGGGTCCATGTGCTCTATGGGGGGGTCCATGTGTTGCTATGGGGGGGTCCATGTGATGCTATGGAGGGTCCATGTGTTGCTATGGGAGGGTCTCAGGGGGGGCCCATGTGTTGCTATGGGGGGGGTCCATGTGATGCTATGGAGGGTCCATGTGTTGCTATGGGAGGGTCTCAGGGGGGTCCATGTGCTCTGTGGGGGGGTCCATGTGTTGCTTTGGGGGGGTCCATGTGTTCTATGGGGGGGTCTCAGGGGGGTCCATGTGCTCTGTGGGGGGGTCCTCACCGTGCCCCCCCCAGCGGTGGCGCTGCTCCAGAACGAGGCTCCCGGCTCCTTCCTCATCCGCCAGAGCAGCAGCTTCCGGGGTGCCTTCGGGCTCGCGCTGAGGGTGGGGGAGCCCCCCCCGCGCTGCCCCCCCGGCAGGGGTAGGAGCCCCCCCATAGACACCCCATAGAGACCTTATAGAGACCCTATAGACCTGCCCTATAGAGACCCTATAGACCCACCCCATAGAGACCCTATAGACTCACACCATAGAGACCCTATAGACCTGCCTCATAGAGACCCCAGAGAGATCCCATAGACCTGCCCCATAGAGATGCTACAGAGACCCTATAAACCCGGCCTATAGAACCACCCCCATGATACCTCCCCATAGACCCGCCCCATAGACACCCCACTGCACCCCATAGGCACATCATAGACACCCCCAGCAGGGCTAGAACCCCCCATCCCATACCCTACACCCCATAGAACCCCCCCACCCCATAGACACCCCCACCAAGGATAAAGACCCCCATGTCCCCTGCACCCCATAGACCCCCCCAAGCCCCCCATGTCCCTTAGCACCCCATCCGCCCCCCGGGGGGGGGGGGCACCCATGGGTGCTGACCCCCCCCCCATCCCCCCCTCCAGGGGACCCCCAGGAGCAGCTGGTTCGGCACTTCCTGATCGAGACCGGACCGCGGGGGGTCAAGATCAAGGGGAGCCCCCAGGAGCCCCACTTCGGTCAGGGGGGGGCTGGGGTCCTAAAGGGGGGTTTGGGGTCCTAAAGGGAGATATTGGGGTCCCTAAGGGGGGTATTGGGGTTCTAAAGGGGGGTTTGGGGTCCCTAAGGGGGGTATTGGGGTCCTAAAGGGGGGTGTTGGGGTCCTAAAGGGGGGTGTTGGGGTCCTAAAGGGGGTATTGGGATCCCTAAGGGGGATATTGGGGTCCTAAAGGGAGGTATTGGGGTCCCTAAGAGGGGTATCGGGCTCCCTAAGGGGGATATTGGGGTCCTAAAGGCGGTATTGGGGTCCTAAAGGGGATTTTGGGGTCCTAAAGGGGGATATTGCGGTCCCTAAGGGTGATATTGGGGTCCCTAGGGGAGGGTTTGGGGTCCTAAGGGGGGTTTTGGGGGTCCATGGGTGTGGTTTTGGGTCCCAAAGGGGTGGTTTTGGGGTCCCTTTGGGGGGTTTCGGGGTCCCTTTGGGGGTGCTCAGCGGTGCCCCCCCCGCAGGCAGCCTCCCCGCTCTGGTCCTGCACCACTCCATCAGCCCCATCTCCCTGCCCTGCGCCCTGCGCATCCCAACCAAAGGTACCCCCAAAACAATGGGTGCCCCCCCACAATGGGTGCCCCCCCACAATGGGTGCCCCCCCACAATGGGTGCCCCCCCCAATGGGTGCCCCCCCCCATAACAAGGTGTTTCCCCCCCCCCAGACCCACTGGAGGAGGCCCCCGAGGGGCCGGTGCCCCCCAACATGAGCACGGCCGCGGAGCTGCTGCGCCAGGGGGCAGGTGGGGGGCAATGGGGGGGTAAAGGGATGGGGGGGCACTGGGATGGGGGGCACTGGGATGAGAGGCACTGGGATGAGGGGCACTGGGATTGGGATGCACTGGGATCAGGATCACTGGGATGAGGTGCACTGGGATGGGGGGCACTGGGACTGGGATCACTGGGATTGGGGTCACTGGGATGGGGGCTCTGGGAATCGCTGGAATTGGGGGGGTCCCTGCTATGGGGGGTCCCTATGGGGGGGTCCTTGCTTTTGGGGGGGGGTCCTGCTATGGGGGGCCCTATAGAGTGTCCCTATAGAGGGGGTCCTTGCTTTGGGGGGTTCCTGCTATGGGGGGGTTCCTGCTATAGGGGGTCCCTAGGGGGGGGTCCTTGCTTTGGGGGGGGTCCTGCTATGGGGGTCCCTATAGAAGGTCCCTATAGGGGGTGTCCTTGCTTTGGGGGGGTTCTTGCTATAGGGGTTCTCTATAGAGGGTCCCTATGAGGTGTCCCTCACTCCCCCCCCCCCCCCCCCCCAGCCTGCCGCGTGCTCTACGTGGGCTCTGCGGGCACCGAGTCCCTGACGGGGCCGCCCGCGGTGGCCAAGGCCGCGGGTTCGATCCTGGCCGACCCCGAGCGGGGCCCCCCCGGCCCCGTCCACTTCAAGGTGACCGCGCAGGGGATCACGCTCACGGACACCGAGCGCAGGTGGGGACACCCCCCCCAATGGGAACCAATGGAACCCCCCAATGGGAACTCCCAATGGGACCCCCGAATGGGACCTCCCCAATGGGATCCCCCCCATGGGATCCCCCCAATGGGACCCCCCAATGGGACCCCCTAATGGGACCTCCCCCATTGTCACTCCCCCATGGGAACCCAATGGAACACCCCAATGGGACCCCCCTAATGGGAAACCCCAGTGGGACCCCCCCCATAGGACCCCTAATGGGACCCCCCCCAATGGGACCCCCCCCTTGTCACTCCCCCATGGGACCCCCAATGAAATCCCCCCAATGGGACCCCTCCCATGGGAACCAATGGAACCCCCCCAAGGGGACCCCCCAGTGGGACCCCCCAGTGAGATCTCCCCAGTGTGATCCCCCACCATGGGACCCAATTGAACCCTCCCAATGGGACCCCCCCCATGGGAACCAATAGAACCCCTCTATGGAACCTCCCCAATGGGACCCCCCCCATGGGACCCCCAATAGAACTCCCCCCAGTGGGACCCCCCCAATGGGACCCCCCATTGTCACCCCCCCCCCCCCCCCGAGCCATCCACTGGGGGACTGCACCCCCCCACCCATGGGACCACCATTGGGGCCCCCCCCATGCACCATGATTGGGGGCACCCCCAAATCCCTTCTCCCCTCAACCATCTTCTGGGGATCCCCCCACACAATCTACGGGGAGGGGGGTCCTAAACCCCCTCCTAACATCACATCCCCCCCCCCTCCCTGGGGACCACGATGTGGGGGGGCCCCGAACTCCCATCCCCACCCCACCATCATTTGGGTTCCCCCAAAACCATCATGGGGGGGGCCCAATCCCCTTCCCAGCATCACCCCCCCCCAACCTATGGACCCCCCCCAGTTCATGGGGGTGCCCCCCCCATCTCACCCCATGCCCCCCCCCCAGGCTCTTCTTCCGCAGGCACTACCCCACCAGCAGCATCACCCACTGCAGCACTGACCCACAGGACCGCAGGTGGGGGGGGGGGAACATGTTGGGGGGGGGGCACATTGCGGGGGGGTGTTAAGAGCATCCCATTAACACCCCCCCACACACAGATGGGTGAATCCGGATGGAACCACCTCCAAGTAAGTAGCATGGGGGAGGGGGGGGGGTATGATGGGGAGAGATCCCCCCCCATCATCTTCCCCCCCCATTTCTCTACCCCCCCCCCCAGGATCTTTGGCTTCGTGGCTCGCCAATGGGGGGGTCCGGGGGGGTCCAATTCCTGCCACCTCTTTGCGGAGCTGGACCCGGAGCAACCAGCCGGAGCCATCGTCACCTTCATCACCAAGGTGCTGCTGGGCACCCGCCGCCAATGAGGCCCCCCCAGTACCAAGGTTTGGGGGGGGGGTCCCCAATAAAGCCAAGCCTGTATTTGTTTAACAATGGGTTTATTTGAGTGCTTGGGGGGGCTGATATATACTGGGGGGGGGTGTAGGGATGGGGGGCACAGACCCCCCCCCCCTGACCCCCCCATGTGCAAACACCAATGGGAACCCCCAAACCCAGGTCCTCCTTTAGCATTGGGGAGGGGGGGTTACATTCAGAAAGGGGGGGGTGTAACAGCGTGAATTGGGGGGGGGGGGTTCCCTTAAATCTATCCCCCCCCATCATGGATAAGGGAGTGAATAACACAGATTGGAGGGGGAATAATACATGGGGGGAATGGCATTAAAGTGCATGGGAGGGGGGTTATGGGGGGGGTTATGGGGGGGCCCCCCCAACCCCTACCCGCTGAGGGGGTGCAGGTCCACCTTCACCTTCTCCCCTGTGCTCAGCATTCCCACTGTCGGGAAGTACCCCCCGGGGGGCACCAGCGCCTCCTTCTTGCCAATGATCTGCCCATTGCGGGTGAAGAACACCTTGGGGGGGGGCATGGAAATATGGGGGGGGTCAGGGTACCCCCAAAATACAGCACCTGCACCCCCCCATATATACCCATAGGGATGGAGGGGGGGGGCACAGGTAGGGGAGGGCTGGGAGGGGTTTAAGGGGGTATAGGGAGGTTTGGGGGGGGTTTGGAGGGTGTAGGGGGGGGTTTGGGGGAGGCTTAAGAGGGGTTCAGGAGGTTAGGAGAGGTTATGGGGAGTAAAGGGGGTTTAGGACGAGATTTGAGGGGATTTGAGAGGGTTTGTGGGGGGTCAGGAAGGGTTTGGGGGGGTTATGGGGGTCAATGGTGGTCAATGGAGGTCAATGAAGGTCAATGGGGTCAATGGAGGTCAATGGCGGTCAATGGAGGTCAATGATGGTCAATGGAGGTCAATGACGGTTAATGGAGGTCAATGATGGTCAATGGAGGTCAATGACGGTCAATGGAGGTCAATGGAGGTCAATGGAGGTCAATGACGGTCAATGGAGGTCAATGGTGGTCAATGGAGGTCAATGGCGGTCAATGGAGGTCAATGACGGTCAATGGAGGTCAATGGAGGTCAATGGAGGTCAATGGCGGTCAATGGAGGTCAATGATGGTCAATGGAGGTCAATGGCGGTCAATGGCGGTCAACGGAAGTCAATGGTGGTCAATGGAGGTCAATGGCAGTCAATGAAGGTCAATGGTGGTCAATGGTGCTCAGTGGTGGTCAATGGGGTCAATGGGGTTCCTGTGGTCCCTGGAGGCCCCTCCTTACCACCACCTTCCTCCCTCCGTGCTGGGGCTCCAGCTCTTCCTCCTCCTCCTCCTCCTCCCCGGGGGGCAGGTACATCCCATTCCGCACCGCAGGGCCCAGCACCTCCCCCCCGTCACTGGGGTCGTCGCTGTCGCCTGCAGGGGGCGACTGTCACGACATGACGTCATAGCCCCTCCCCATGGCCTCCCCATAGACTCCCATAGCCCCCTCCATATACCCCTTGAGCCCCCCCCCAGCTGCCCCATAGCCCCTCTAGACCTTCCATACCCCCCTCATAGCCTCCCACAGGCCCCCCGAGCCCTTCACAGCTCCCCCATAGTCCCCCCAAACCACCCTGAGCCCCCCAATACCCCCTCCAAGCTCCCCATATCCCCCCCAAGCTCATCATTAGCCTCTCATAGCCCCCCCCAACCTTCCATAGACCCCCCCAAACCCCTCCAACACCCTCTAAACCCCCCCTAAACCCTCTCACAGACCCCCCCATAGCCCCTTATAGCCCCCCCATTGCCCCTATAGCCCCCACCCTCACTGTCCAGGCTGTAATCCCTTGGGAACATGATCCCGCATCCCATGATGTCACCCTTGTAACAGCGGGGGCCAAAGGGGTCCCCAACACCGCTGCCATGGAACAGCTTCCCATCATCTGGAAGAGGGGGGTGCAGTGTTACAGGGACCCCCCCATTGCCATGGGAACCCTTCAGTTTAAGGGGGTCCCCATGGTTATGGGGGTCCCATGGGCAGGAGGGGGGGACTCACCTGCGTGGTAGGCGACCGAGCCCCTGCTCCAGCCGGGATGCCGGTTCTTGGGGTAGTCCTGGGGGGGGAAGAGGAAAGTGGGGGGGGGGTCAGTGCTTGGGGGTCAATGGGAGGGTCTCTGGGGGGGTCACATAGGGGTGTCAATGGGGGAGTGTCAATAGCAGGGTGTTGATGGGGGGATGTCTATAGGATGTCAATAGGTGTTTCTCTGGGGGGGGTCACATAGGGGTGTCAATGGGGGGGGGGTCAATGAGGGGGCATCAATGGGGGTTCACTGTGGGGCTCACCTTAGGTGCCAGCCCCAGTGCTATGTAGCACTGAATGGGTCACACAGGGATGTCAATGGGGGCGTTAATGGGGTTGTCAATGGGGGTGTCAATGGGGGTGTCAATGGGGGGGTGACCGTGGGGCTCACCTTCCCAGTGCTATGTAGCACTGGATGGGTCACACAGAGATGTCAATGGGGGTGTTAATGGGGGTGTCAATGGGGGTGTTAATGGGGGTATCAATGGGGGTGTCAATGGGGGGGGCTCACCTTCCGTGCCAGCCCCAGTGCTATGTAGCACTTCTCGCCCGGGTCCACGATCTCCAGCTCAAAGTAGTGGCTGCGGGTGCTGAGCGGGCGCCGCGCCTGCGCCAGCCCCACATCCACGATGCTCTTGCCCTGCCCCACGTACTCCAGCACCTGCAGTGGGGACAGGGCTTCAGGGGGCTGGGGGGCACTGCAGGCTGCAGGGGTCATGGGGGGTTGGGGGCACAAGAGGGGTTTGGGGGGCACTGAAGGTTGGGAGTACCACATTGCCCCTTGCCCCCATCCACACAGTGTGAGCCCAGTCCCATTGTGTCCCAATCCCCATTGGGCTGGACATTGGATGCCCCCATCCCCATCGGGTGCCCCCATCTCCATTGGGTGCTCCTATTCCCATTGGGTGTCCCCCTCCTGATTGAGTGCTTTCACCCCCATCGGGTCCCCCCATCCCCATCAGTTCCCCCCATCCCCATCAGTTCCCCCCATCCCCATCGGGTACCCCCATCCCCATCGGGTCCCCCTATCCCCATCGGATCCCACCATCCCCATCGGATGCCCCCATGACCATTGGATGCCCCCATCCCCATCAGATCCCCCCATCCCCATCAGGTCCCCCCATCCCCATCGGGTACCCCCATCCCCATCAGATGCCCCCATCCCCATCGGTTCCCCCAATCCCCGTCGGGTCCCCCCATCCCCATCGGGTCCCCCCATCCCCATTGGGTACCCCCATCCTCATCGGTTCCCCCCATCCCCATCCCCATCAGGTACCCCCATCCCCATCGGGTCCCCCCATCCCCATGGGTCCCCCCCTCCCCACGGGGTCCCCCCTCCCCACGGGGTGCCCCATGCAGTGCTGACCGTGCCGCAGGCGCGCACGTCGTGCAGACGGCCCCACTCCTCCTCCACGCTGTCCACCACCATGCAGTCATCGGGTTCGGGGCGCAGCGCTGCCCGCAGGTGCAGCCTCACCTCCTCCCCCAGGGAGTGCATCCCCACGGCCGGGAACAGCCCCTCGGCACACAGCGGAACCTCCGTGGAGCCCACCTGCGGGGGCAAGGGGGTAATGGGGCAATGGGGGCAATGGGGGTAATGGGGGTAATGGGGGTTATGGGGGTAATGGGGCAATGGGGGTAATGGGGGTTATAGGGGTAATGGGGTAATGGGGGTAATGGGGGTTATGGGGGTAATGGGGCAATGGGGGTAATGGGGGTTATAGGGGTAATGGGGTAATGGGGGTAATGGGGGTTATGGGGGTAATGGGGCAATGGGGGTAATGGGGGTAATGGGGCAATGGGGGTAATGGGGGTAATGGGGCAATGGGGGCAATGGGGGTAATGGGGGTAATGGGGGTAATGGGGCAATGGGGGTAATGGGGGTTATGGGGGTAATGGGGCAATGGGGGTAATGGGGCAATGGGGGTAATGGGGGTAATGGGGGCAATGGGGGTAATGGGGCAATGGGGGCAATGGGGGTAATGGGGCAATGGGGATAATGGGAGTAATGGGGCAATGGGGGCAATAGGGTAATAGTGATAATGGGGCAATGGGAGTAATGGGGCAATGGGAGCAAGGGGGCAATGGGGCAATAGGAGTAATGGGGCAATGGGGGACAATGGGGCAATAGGGGAGAATGGGAAGCAATGGGGGTAATAGGGCAATAGAGGAAATGGGAGAAATGGGGGTAATGGGTGACAAGGGGTATCAACGGGTATCAATGGGTATCGACAGGTGTCAGTGGCTGACAAGGCGTGTCAGTAGGCATCAATGGGTGACAAGAGTGCCAATGGGGGTCAATGGGCATCAATGGGGGTCAACAGCTGTTGATGGATGTCAGTGGGTATTGATGGATGTCACTGGCTGCCACTGAGTGTCACTGGGTATCGATGGGTGTCACTGACTGTCACTGGGTGTTAGTGGGTGTCAACAGGTGTCACTGGGTGTTGGTGGGTGTCACTGGGTGTCACTGAGTATCAGTGGGTGTCACTGGGTGTTAATGGGTGTCACTGAGTATCAGTGGGTGTCACTGGGTGTCACTGGGTGTTACTGGGCTCACCCTCTTGCCGTTGCGGGTGAAGAACACGTGTGCCGTGCGCACCTCCAGGCACACGCGCTCGATGCCGCAGCCAACACGGTCCCCGGAGCTGCACTTGGAGCCAAACTGACGGCCCTTGGCCCGGCCACTGTAGAGCCTGGGGGTACGGACACTGTTATAGCATGGGGGGTACAGACACTGTTATAGCATGGGGGGTATGGACACTGTTATAGCATGGGGGGGTACAGACACTGTTATAGCATGGGGGGTACAGACACCGTTATAGCATGGGGGGGTACAGACACCGTTATAGCATGGGGGGTACGGACACTGTTATAGCATGGGGGTACGGACACTGTTATAGCATGGGGGTACAGACACTGTTATAGCATGGGGGGTACAGACACTGTTATAGCATGGGGGGTACAGACACTGTTATAGCATGGGGGGTACAGACACTGTTATAGCATGGGGGTACAGACACTGTTATAGCATGGGGGGTACAGACACTGTTATAGCATGGGGGTACAGACACTGTTATAGCATGGGGGTACGGACACTGTTATAGCATGGGGGTACGGACACTGTTATAGCATGGGGGTACAGACACTGTTATAGCATGGGGGTATGGACACTGTTACAGCATGGGGGGTACAGACACTGTTATAGCATGGGGGTACGGACACTGTTATAGCATGGGGGTACAGACACTGTTACAGCATGGGGGGTACAGACACTGTTATAGCATGCGGGTACGGACACTGTTATAGCATGGGGGTACAGACACCGTTATAGCATGGGGGTACAGACACTGTTATAGCATGGGGGGTACAGACACTGTTATAGCATGGGGGTACAGACACTGCTATAGCATGGGGGGTACAGACACTGTTATAGCATGGGGGGTACAGACACTGTTATAGCATGGGGGTACAGACACCGTTATAGCATGGGGGGTACAGACACCGTTATAGCATGGGGGTACGGACACCGTTATAGCATGGGGGGTACGGACACCGTTATAGCATGGGGGGTACGGACACCGTTATAGCATGGGGGGTATGGACACTGTTACAGCATGGGGGGGTATGGACACTGTTATAGCATGGGGGGTACAGACACTGTTACAGCATGGGGGTACGGACACTGTTATAGCATGGGGGTACAGACACTGTTACAGCATGGGGGGTACGGACACTGTTACAGCATGGGGGTACAGACACTGTTATAGCATGGGGGGTACAGACACTGTTATAGCATGGGGGGTACAGACACGGTTATAGCATGGGGGGTACAGACACTGTTATAGCATGGGGGTACAGACACTGTTATAGCATGGGGGGTATGGACACTGTTATAGCATGGGGGGTACAGACACTGTTATAGCATGGGGGTATGGACACTGTTATAGCATGGGGGGTATGGACACTGTTACAGCATGGGGGTATGGACACTGTTATAGCATGGGGGGTACAGACACTGTTATAGCATGGGGGTACGGACACTGTTATAGCATGGGGGGGTATGGACACTGTTATAGCATGGGGGGTATGGACACTGTTACAGCATGGGGGTATGGACACTGTTATAGCATGGGGGTACGGACACTGTTATAGCATGGGGGTACGGACACTGTTATAGCATGGGGGGGTATGGACACTGTTATAGCATGGGGGGTATGGACACTGTTATAGCATGGGGGTATGGACACTGTTATAGCATGGGGGTACGGACACTGTTATAGCATGGGGGGGTACAGCAGGTCCTGGCAGCCCCCCAGCTGACACTCACTTGCCATCATCACCATGGTAGGCCACGGAGCCGGGCAGCCAACCAGGCTGGTGGTCCAGGCTGTAGAACTGGGGCACCAGCCCCACGGCGATGGTGCCCCTCACACCGCTGTCCACAATGGACACCTATGGGGGGGGGGCACAAACACTGTGAACCCCAAAGCTCATCGGACACCCCCCCCATCCACATCCATTGGGGATCCCCCCCCATAGCATGGCCTCACCTCAAAGTAGTTGTTGTCCCTGGTGAGGGGCCGTGGGGCCACGTAGCAGCCGACCTCCCCGGAGCTCCCGTGGTAACTGCAATGGGGATGGGATGGGGGGGCCATGGGGTGTGAGGAGCTCCCCAAGAGCAGGGTTGAACCCAGGACCCCAGAGCATGAGCTCATGGAAGGGATCCTGACCCCACTGTGGGCAGTGCTGGTGCCCCCAGTACAAGGCCATGGAGCTGGTCCAGGGGAGGGGTTGGAGCAGCTCCCATAGGAGCCAGGCTGGGAACACTGGGGCTGGAGCAGAGCAGCTTCCAGTGCCTGACGGGGGCTACAGGGATGCTGGAGAGGGACCGGAGCCATGGGACAAGGGGTGATGGGTTCAATGGAGAGGGTCCGGATGCTCCATCCCATCCAGGCCAGGATGGACCCAGGCCCAATGGGAAGGGTCTGGGTGGGATCCAGTCCCCACCTGAGCGTGTCCCCATCCACCAGGATGTGCTTGGAGCGCTCCTGGAAGCGGCCGGCGCGGACCTCGCGGATCTCGCGGATGCGCCGGCGCCAGTTGAGGAACCTGTAGTGCAGGTGGAGGTCATCCATGGCGAGGGCAGAGCTGCGGGGGGAGCCGGTCAGAGCCCCCCGGGCACACAGAGCCCAATGGGCATCAATAGAGCCCAATGGGCACCAATAGAGTCCAATGGGCACCAATAGAGCCCAGTGGGCACCAACAGAGCCCAATGGGCACCAACAGAGCCCAATGGGCACCAATAGAGCCCAGTGGGCACCAACAGAGCCCAATGGGCACCAATAGAGCCCAATGGGCACCAATAGAGTCCAATGGGCACCAATAGAGCCCAATGGGCACCAATAGAGTCCAATGGGCACCAATAGAGCCCAGTGGGCACCAACAGAACCCAATGGACACCAACAGAGCCCAATGGGCACCAATAGAGTCCAATGGGCACCAACAGAGCCCAATGGGCACCAAGAGAGCCCAATGGGCACCAATAGAGTCCAATGGGCACCAACAGAACCCAATGGACACCAATAGAGTCCAATGGGCACCAATAGAGCCCAGTGGGCACCAACAGAGCCCAATGGGCACCAACAGAGCCCAATGGGCACCAATAGAGTCCAATGGGCACCAATAGAGCCCAGTGATCATTAAGACCCCAATGGGCACCAATAGAACCCAATGGGCCCAGAGACATCCCCCCCCCATGGCACAGACCCCAGTGGGAACCAACAGAGCCCAATGGTCACCGAGACCCCAATGGGCACCAGTAGATCCCAATGGGCACAGAGACACCCCATGGACACGCAGGGACCCCCCATGGACACACACGGAGAACACCCCCCCCCACGGGCACCAACAGACCCCAATGGGCACCGAGCCCCCCCATAGCCCCACAGGCCCCCCCTCAATCTCCCCCCCATCCCTATGTCCCCATTGGGTGCTGATACCCCCCCCCATCCCTATGTCCCCATTGGGTGCTGATGCCCCCCCTATGCCCACTGCCCCCCATAGCAGGGACCCCACAGTGTCTCCCCCATCCCTATGTCCCCATTGGGTGCTGATGCCCCCCCGTACCCACAACCGTCCCCCCCCCATGCCCACTGCCCCCCCATAGCAGGGACCCCACAGTGTCCCCCCCATCCCTATGTCCCCATTGGGTGCTGATGCCCCCCCCGTACCCCAGACCCATAACCGTCCCCCCCCCATGCCCATTGCCCCCCATAGCAGGGACCCCACAGTGTCCCCCCCATCCCTATGTCCCCATTGGGTGCTGATGCCCCCCCGTACCCCAGACCCACAACCGTCCCCCCCCCCATGCCCACTGACCCCCATAGCAGGGACCCCACAGTGTCCCCCCCATCCCTATGTCCCCATTGGGTGCTGATACCCCCCCCATGCCCATTGCCCCCCATGCCCATTGGGGTCCCCCCCGCTCCCAGCCCCTCACCGGCCCCGCTGCCGCCATGGGGGCTCCGCGCTCCGGCCTCGCCGCTCACATCCGGGTCCCCTCGCTTCCGCCTCCGCTTCCTCCCGCCCCCTTGTACGCCACTCAACCAATCGCTGCCCTGCACGCTCTGACTGACGGCTGCGGGAGCCAATCGAAACCCCAGGCGGAGGTAGGGGGGAGGAGCGTGCCCGAGCGTCAGAGCGCCCCCTGGGGCACGGGAGGGGGAACACCGCCCCGGCAACCCCCCAAAGCCACGCCCCTAATTGATGTAGCCACGCCCATCAACGGTGAAGCCACGCCCCCTCCGTGGCGGGAGAGCGCGCGCAGCGCGGGAAGAGGAAGAGGTACAGGGACCGGGGGGGGGGGGGGTAAAGGGGTGATCCGAGGGGGGGGGGGCGGGAGGATGGGGGGGACAGGGGGGGGGGGCGGATCCAGAACGAGAGCAGCGGGGGGGGGGGGGGTGGGATCCGTGCTGAGGGACAAGGGGGGGAGGGGGCTCCAGGCACGTGGGGGGTTTGAGGGTGACCTGGGGGGACACGGCAGTGAGATCCGATGGAGTGGGGGGGTGCCCAGACCCGAACCCCCCATCCCCAGGTCCCCATTGGGTTCTGATGCCCCGCCCCATCCCAGGTCCCCATTGGGTGATGATGCCCCCTCCATCCCCAAGTCCCCATAGGGTGCTGATGCCCCCCCATCCCCAGGTCTCCATTAGGTTCTAATGCCCCCCCCCATCCCCAGGTCACCATTGGGTTCTAATGCCCCCCCATCCCCAGGTCCCCATTGGGTGCTGATGCCCCCCCCATCCCCAGGTCTCCATTAGATTCTAATGCCCCCCCATCCCCAGGTCACCATTGGGTTCTAATGCCCCCCCATCCCCAGGTCCCCATTGGGTGCTGATGCCCCCCCCATCCCCAGGTCTCCATTAGATTCTAATGCCCCCCCATCCCCAGGTCACCATTGGGTTCTAATGCCCCCCCCATCCCCAGGTCCCCATTTGGTGATGATGCCCCCTCCATCCCAGGTCCCCATAGGGTGCTGATGCTCCCCCCATCCCCAGGTCTCCATTAGGTTCTAATGCCCCCCCCATCCCCAGGTCACCATTGGGTTCTAATGCCCCCCCCATCCCCAGGTCCCCATTAGGTGCTGATGCCCCCCCCATCCCCAGGTCCACATTGTTTGCTGATGCCCCCGGCTTCCCCAGGTCCCCATTGGGTGCTGATGCCCCCCCCATCCCCAGGTCTCCATTAGGTTCTAATGCCCCCCCCATCCCAGGTCCCCATTGGGTTCTAATGCCCCCCCCATCCCCAGGTCCCCATTGGGTGATGATGCCCCCTCCATCCCAGGTCCCCATAGGGTGCTGATGCCCCCCCCATCCCCAGGTCTCCATTGGGTTCTAATGCCCCCCCCATCCCCAGGTCCCCATAGGGTGCTGATGCCCCCCCATCCCCAGGTCTCCATTAGGTTCTAATGCCCCCCCCCCACCCCAGGTCCCCATTGGGTGCTGATGCCCCCCCATCCCCAGGTCTCCATTAGATTCTAATGCCCCCCCATCCCAGGTCCCCATTGGGTGCTGATGCCCCCCCCATCCCCAGGTCCCCATTAGGTTCTAATGTCCCTCCCATCCCAGGTCACCATTGGGTTCTAATACCCCCCCATCCACAGGTCCCTATTGGGTGCTGATGCCCCCCCACATCCCAGGTCCCCATTAGGTTCTAATGTCCCCCCCGTCCCAGGTCACCATTGGGTTCTAATGTCCCCCCCATCCCCAGGTCCCCATTGGGTGCCGATGCCCCCCCACATCCCCAGGTCCCCATTGGGTGCTGATGCCCCCCCCCATCCCCAGGTCCCCATTGGGTGCTCATGCCCCCCCCATCCCCAGGTCTCCATTAGATTCTAATGCCCCCCCATCCCAGGTCCCCATTGGGTGCCGATGCCCCCCCCATCCCCAGGTCCCCATAGGGTGCTGATGCCCCCCCATCCCCAGGTCTCCATTAGATTCTAATGCCCCCCCCATCCCAGGTCACCATTGGGTGCCGATGCCCCCCCCATCCCAGGTCCCCATTGGGTGCCGATGCCCCCCCCATCCCAATGTCTGGATGTGAGCGGTCGCTGCTGCTGGCCCTGCATGAGGAACTCAGCGAGGAGGAGCTGCAGAGGTTCAAGTTCCTGCTGGGGGAGCACATTCCCACCGGGATTCTGGCTCCCGCTTCCCGTCCCGAGCTCTGCTCCCTCCTGCTCCAGCGCTTCCCATCCCAGGCCCTGGGCATCACCGCAGGGCTCCTGCGCATCATGGGCCGCCAGGACCTGCTCCTGCGCTTCCGCCTCCCGCAGGATGAGGACCGCAGGATGGAGCAGGAGGATGCTCTGCCTGCATCCCAGGCTCCGGCGCCTCCCCGGCGCTTGACGGAGCGGGAGCTGATGCGGATCGCGCAGCACCTGGGCCGGGAATGGCAGGAGGTTGGGATCGTGTGCCTGGGGCTGGAGAAGAGCCGCTTGGAGCAGATCCGGGAGGATCATCCCTACAGCCTCGTGCTCCAGAGCTTCGAGATGCTCCGGGAATGGAGCCGGCGCCACAAGGCCGAGGCCACGGCACAGCGGCTCCGGGCCAGCCTGGGCTGCGCCAGTGTGGATCCCGCTGTGTTCGACCTGCTCCAGGATTGAGGAATGAGCCCCCCCCCCACCTCCCATTGCATTCCTGGGGGGGGGAGCACCCCCAAAACGGAGCAGTAAAAGGTTTTATTCCAACCATCCCAGTGTCCTTGAGCTGGGTTGGAGGTGGGATGAAGGGGAAGGGGGATGCTGATCCCATCCCATCCCCAGGAATAGGATCCTGCAAGGCAGGGGACACGAATCAGAAGCAGAGATTGAAGAACCCCAAATGTGGGGTATTAATGGGGGGGGCATTAGGATCCATTGAGAGCAGCACCAGAGGTGGGAGGCAGGATGCAGGCAGGGATTTGGGTGGGATCCGATCCAAGCAGGATTGAACCCAAGCAGGATCCAACCCAAGCAGGAGCCGATCTAAGCAGGATCCAACCTGAGCAGGATCCAACCCAAGCAGAATCCAACCTGAGCAGGATCCAACCTGAGCAGGATCCGACCCAAGCAGGATCTGATCCAAGCAGGATCCAACCCAAGCAGGATCCATCCCGAGCAGGATATGACCCAAGCAGGATCTGACCCGAGGGGGGTCCTGAGGCAGTGCTGGGGGTGCTGCTGGCCCTGGAGCTGCTCCTCACGGGGGTTGGGGCTGTGGCGCTGGGTACCATGGAGCAGCAGCGCTCGGGATGCAGGGAGGAGGAGGATGCACTGCAGAGGATGGGTGCTGGGTGCTATGGGGGTGTAAATGGGGCCAGGGAGGGAAACGGCCCCATCCAAAGGGATGGAGGCTGCGGCAGCTTCCGGACACACTCGTATGGGAACATGAGGGTATCCGAGGCCTGGCCAATGATCATTGCATTGCAGGCGCTCAGCACCATGGCCTGGCCCAGCACCTGCCCAGGATGGGCAGGGGGAGGTCTTCATGGCAGACAGGGCCATAGGTGCTTTGTGCATAGCGGAGGCAGTCCTGGATGGAGATGGGATGGGAAGGGAAGGGAAGGGAAGGGAAGGGAAGGGAAGGGAAGGGAAGGGAAGGGAAGGGAAGGGAAGGGAAGGGAAGGGATGGGAAGGGATGGGAAGGTTATGGGGGTTGTGGCAGTGACTTCGGATGGATCCGGCTCCTGCCCTGCCTCCTGGGCAGGCAATCTGCTGCAGGCAGGGCTCTGGATGGGGCCAGGCCCACAGGGAGGGGACAAAGGGATGAGGGATGGGAATCAAAGCCGAGCCCTTGCCCTGGCTTCACTGGGGACTGGAGCAGCTCCTGTATGGAGCCAGGCTGGGAACACTGGGGCTGTTCAGCCTGGAGAAGAGAAGCTGCGTGGAGACCTCAGAGCAGGTTCCAGTGTCTGAAGGGGGTATAGGGATGCTGGGGATGGACCCTTCATTAGGGACTGCAGTGACAGGACAAGGGGTAACGGGTTCAAACTGGAACAGGGGAGGTTTAGACTGGATCTAAGGAGGAAGTTCTTTCCTGTGAGGGTGCTGAGGCACTGGAATGGGTTGTCCAGGGAGGTTGTGAATGCTCCATCCCTGGCAGTGTTCAAGGCCAGGTTGGACAGAGCCTTGGGTGCCCTGGTTCAGTGTGAGGTGTCCCTGTCCATGGCAGGGGTTGGAACTGGATGAGCATCAGGTCCTTTCCAACCCACCCAATTCCATGATCCTATAGGGGAGTGCTGCGCTGCCCTGGTGCATCCTTCCCTGCGTGCATCACCTCTGCCCCCAGCCCCATAGGGCCCCTCACTCACCTGCTCACACCGGCAGGACCATGGGCACCCCATGGGATGGGTTCTGGGCACCCCCATCCTCCTGCCAGGGGGGGTCTCCCATCCTATGGGCAAGGCAAACGGGGGGAGAGCAGGGAAGGGGAAAGGCACCGCGGGTCCCTGCTCCTGCCCTGTCCCAGCCCTGCGACATGCATTGGGGGGGGGGGGGGGGGGGGGGGGTCACAAAGGGCTGGAAGAGGCTCCCCCCGTGTCCAAGCCCCTTCTCCTGGCTGAGCAGGAGCCGTTTCCATAGGGAAAGTCCGGGCTTTCCATGAGGAAAACGATGCTGCTGCGGCTGGATGTGGGTCCTTGCCACCGGAGGGGGGAGGCAGCACATCCCTCCCTGCCCGGACAACGGGCTCCAGCATGGGCACAGCACAGCTGCCGTTAGTAGGGGCTTAAACCCCCCCCCCCTTTCCCTGTGCTCGGGTGGGACAGAGCAACCAGCCGCTATCAAATGAGATAAACCGGTATCAAACGCAATTGACGGGTATCAAACGCAATTAACGGGTATCAAACGCAATTAACGGGTATCAAACACAATTAACCGCTATTAAACGCAATTAACCGCTATTAAACGCTCGTAGCTGATCTCCACCGCAACCAAGCCCCCCGATAGAGCTGCCCGAGCCCTATGGAATGCCTTTAGCACAGTTGATGGCCCCAGTTCACTCCCCGCATCCCACTATTCCCGAGGTAACCAATTGTTCCCTCTGTGTTCCATGATTCCCATCGCAGGTCTGAGGAAGCAACTTCCTTCATCGCAAAGGAGCCCAGAGCAAAGCAAGGCTGAAAACTGCCTTTGGGACAGCAAGGAGCTCATCCTACATTAACTCTTACCCGAAGTTGAACGGATTGAAGCACTTAAAGCGCTCGATCGTTCGCATTGAAACACCCCAAGGAGCGGATTGACGTTTTCCCTGCAAATCCCGTTTCCATGCGGTTCCTTTAAGAGATAGGACTCGTAACCTGAAACAGCTCCGCACCCAGACGCGGCTTCTTAACCCGGTTTGGCTCCAGTTTGTGGGTTCGTGGCCAAAACGTTCCCTTCCTTACGCAACAGCCCTGCCGCTCCTCCTCCTCTGTGCCATGGGAATGCTTTGGGACCAGAGCAGGATCGGGTCCCGCACAGGTGCCGGAGCTGAATGCGCTCCAAGAGGAGCCGGTTGAGTACAGGAAGGGTCGCTCCGTGCGGATCCTCTGCCCCATGCCGGGGATGAAGGAAGCCTCCATCCTCCTCCTCCGCGCCGGCATCGCGCTGCTGGTCCTGCCCATCCACATCCTGGCCTTGGTGGGTCTATGGCAGCCGTTCTGCAGGAGGGTTTTCTTCCCCTTCTTCTTCAACAGGTTCAGTGCCAGCTACGAGAGGAAAGCCAAGGGGCAGAAGCAGGAGCTGTTCCGCAACCTTCCCGACTTCAGGAGCGGCTCCGGAGACCTGAAGCTGCTGGAGATCGGGACCGGCTTCGGTGCCAACTTCCAGTTCTATCCCCCGGGATGCAAGGTCACCTGCACCGATGTCAATCCCAGCTTCCAGCAGAACCTCCTGAGGAGCATGGCCAAGAACCAACACATTTCCTATGAGCGGTTCCTTCTGGCTCCAGGGGAGGACCTGCACCAGGTACCCAGCGGCTCCATGGATGCCGTGGTCTGCACCCTGGTCCTCTGCTCCGTGCACAAGCAGAGCAGCATCCTGAAGGAAGCGCTGCGGGTGCTCCGGCCGGTGGGTAGCTCCATAGGGAACATTGGGATTGCCTTCGTCATCCATCCCAGAGGCACAGCGCTAAGGGAAAAGGGGGAAACAAGGGGAAAAAGGAGGGTTTGAGGTGGTCAGCCTGTGCTTAGACCCTAAACCCCAAGGTCTGGTGATGAGAACCGCTGCTGATTTTGCCCCTAATTGCAGTGGTTACAGGATGGGACTTAAAGCAGAACCGGTTCCTGAGCTGCATCCCAACCACTTCATGGTTTGGGGTCGGGAAGCTCCCCAAACAGGACTGGACTGTGAATAAGCTGCTTTAGCCACTCTTGAGTATTATTTAGCGAATAAGGGTATTATTTATTTAGTGTATTATTTATTATTATTAATTTATTTAGCGAATAAGTGTATTATTTATTTATTTTGTTCATTTTCTTTAATTTCTGTTTGTGTGTATTTATTGAGTGTATTAATCCTTTATTATCCATTTATGTAGTGAATAAGTGTGCTATTTCATGAATAAGCTGCTTTAGCAGTGGGCTGAGCTGCCTGCATGGCCCCTGGAACACCTTTATTCCCTTGTAGCACAACCCAGCTGAAGCCTTTGAACCAGCTGGGTTTGGGGGGATGCTCCAGCCTTTAGCAGGTGTTTTCAAGGCAAAACCTGGAGGGTTTGGGTGGGATTTCCACATTGCCCTTGTGAAAAGCAGATGTTCCCTTAACTGGAACAGAACCAGAGACCAGGAATCACCGCGAGAGCAGAGGTCAAACTGGTGTGTTCTGACCCACTGGGGGTTTGCTGCTTCCATGAATCCCAATGAACAGCGCCCAGGCCCAAAGGGGCAGGGAAGGGGTTGGAGAAGAGGGAATGAGCCGAAGAGGAGGTGACATCTTCCTCCTAAGGTGACTTTGTTTCCCATAGGGAGGCGCTTTCTACTTCCTAGAGCACGTGGCCGCCGAGCGTTCCAGCTGGAAGCACTTCTGGCAGCAGGTCTGGTATCCCACTTGGAAGCTCCTCTTTGACGGATGCTGCCTCACCAAGGAGACGTGGAAGGCTCTTGAGGAGGCCAACTTCTCGGAGCTGCACCTCCAGCACACCACGGTCGCGCTGCCCTGGACTCCCACTCAGCCTCACATCATTGGCTATGCTGTGAAGTAGCTCAGCACCCTGCCAAGCCTCCTCTGCCTCCCTGTAATCAGCACAGCATCACCTGCAGCCCACAGTGAGAGCCCTGGTTTCGATACCTGAGGAGCTCGTGAGGCTTAAGGCTTTATTCCAATAAAGGGAGATCCTCACCGTGTTCAAAGCTTTGCCTCAAGCATCCACCTGTTTTATACCTTCCCCCTCCCAAATCCCTCCTCCTTTCTCCTTTGGCTTGGATACCCCGAGGATCCCAGCAGGAGAGCACCGGAGCACAATGAACCGGTGTTAACTGCACCGCGGGGCTGCTCAGCTCCGGGTCACTGCTTCCTTCCATTGGGAAGCATCCGAGCCCCACCGGGATCAGCCGCTTCCCGTCTCCCTCTGCAGCCAATCCAGACCCGAGCACTGATTGAGGCGCTGGGAAGGGACGGGAGCCGTTTGGGTGCGCATCAAACACGTTCTGTGATGCCCGTTCACCATTGAGCGGCACTGTCGCCATAGCGACCATTGTTGGTACCCTCACTGGTACCCTCATTGTTGGTACCCCGTGGGCTGGCCCCCGGCAGAGGATGCGGTGGGAGCTGCGCAGGATGGGATGGGATGCGGTGGGATGCGGTGCGGCCGCTCTGGTCCTGGTGCTGCTGCCGCCGGTGATGGTCGGGGCCGTGCCCGTGGATGCACCGGATGGTACTGAGCTGGCAGGGGAACAGCGGGTGCAGGGAGGGGGGGAGCAGGGCCTGAGAGGGAGGGGAAGAGGGAGGGGTTGTGGTGGCTCCCTATGGATACACCGGGAACACCTCGGTTGTGCCTGAATAGGTGAATTCACGGAGCAGCAGTGGCTGGAAGCGGCATACACAGGAAATCCCAGGCATAGGAGGGTTTGGGTGGGAAGGGAGCGTCAGAGCTCATCCAGTTCCAACCCCCTGAGATGGGCAGGGACATCATCCAGACCAGGTTGCCATGAGCAGGAGCATTTAATCCAGACCAGGCTGCCATGAGCAGGAACATTTAATCCAGACCAGGCTGCCATGAGCAGCAGCATCTTCATCCAGACCAGGTTGCCATGAGCAGGACCATTTAATCCAGACCAGGTTACCATGAGCAGGAACATTTAATCCAGACCAGGTTGCCATGAGCAGGAACATTTAATCCAGACCAGGTTGCCATGAGCAGGACCATTTAATCCAGACCAGGTTGCCATGAGCAGGAACATTTAATCCAGACCAGGCTGCCATGAGCAGGATCATTTAATCCAGACCAGGTTGCCATGAGCAGGAACATTTAATGCAGACCAGGTTGCCATGAGCAGGAACATTTAATCCAGACCAGGTTGCCATGAGCAGGAACATTTAATCCAGACCAGGTTGCCATGAGCAGGAACATTTAATCCAGACCAGGTTGCCATGAGCAGGACCATTTAATCCAGACCAGGTTGCCATGAGCAGGAACATTTAATCCAGACCAGGTTGCCATGAGCAGGAACATTTAATCCAGACCAGGTTGCCATGAGCAGGAACATTTAATCCAGACCAGGCTGCCATGAGCAGTAGCATCTCCATCCAGACCAGGTTGCCATGAGCAGTAGCATCTCCATCCAGACCAGGCTGCCATGAGCAGTAGCATCTCCATCCAGACCAGGTTGCCATGAGCAGGAGCATCTTCATCCAGACCAGGCTGCCATGAGCAGGAGCATCTTCATCCAGACCAGGCTGCCATGAGCAGGAGCATCTTCATCCAGACCAGGCTGCCCATACATGAATAACCATGGAAACACAAGTGTTAAATACACCCTAAGGAACCAGCCCCAGCATCTCCAGCAGCTGCACTCCAGCTGCAAACACCTGCAGTCCTGCAGCAGTAACTGTACTTTAAACACCAACCACAATGAATAAACCACCCCAAAAGCATCACCAAGCCCAAGCCCTGAGGATGCTGTGAGCGCACTGAATGGTGCTCAATGGAACTGCCTCCGTTCCGCTTCGCAGCGTGCGGACAGCGGCCGCTCCTGGAAGGCAGCTCCGGATCCCGGATCGTAGGGGGACAGGATGCTCCGGTGGGAGCGTGGCCGTGGCTCGTGAGCCTGCAGCTCCATCGCGGTGGTGGCCGGTACTCACATGTGTGCGGAGGGGTTTTAGTCGACAGGAGTTCGGTGCTCACCGCTGCCCACTGCGTCGCAGGGAGGAGGTAAGGGAGCTGTTGGCATCTCTCCTTAGTGACGGGGAGGAGGGTACCAGAGCAGAGCATCACCTGAACAACAGCGAAACCAGAGGTGTTCTGAGCTCTCCTAGTGCAGAGCCAATGGGCAAAGCACAATCTGAAGGGGGGGCTATAGGGATGCTGGGGATGGACTCTTCATTAGGGACTGCAGTGACAGGACAAGGGGGAACGGGTTCAAACTGGAACAGGGGAGGTTTAGATTGGATCTAAGGAGGAAGCTCTTCCCTGTGAGGGTGCTGAGGCACTGGAATGGGTTGCCCAGGGAGGTTGTGAATGCTCCATCCCTGGCAGTGTTCAAGGCCAGGTTGGATGAAGCCTTGGGTGCCCTGGTTCAGTGTGAGGTGTCCCTGCCCATGGCAGGGGGATGGAACTGGATGAGCTTCAGGTCCTTTCCAACCCACAGCATTCCATGATCCGATGAGTCAAGACCAGGACCTGTTGGATCCGCACCTCTTGCTGGGTCCAGGCCAACCTTTGGTGTTTGCTTTTGATGGGTAGTTTTGGGGGCTTTTTTGGTCATGGAGCTCTGGGTTTTCTGCTCAGGAGATTGTGATAACCTAGCAAAACAAACAGAAAATGAGTCCAGATTCATTTAATGAGTTAATGATTTAATTCGATAGTTGATAATTAAATTAGTTAATTATTAAATCAGTTGATAATTAAATTAGTTAATAATTCCATTAAATAGTTCATTATTTAATCAAAAATGGAAAGAAAAGGATGCAATATTAGATCAGAAACCCCACAATTCCTTGGGGTTTGCCCTATTCCCCATTTCCTGCTTGGCACCCCCAGCCCAGGCCCTTCAACTGTACTTGGAGCAGCTTTGCTGCCCTTCAGCCCTCTTGGCTTTGCTGCATCCCTGAACACCATTGCACAACCCTCACACTCGTTCAGGCAGGTCCATCCCGTGTTGACTTAACCATGACCTGGAAGGAAGCTAAGCTGGACCTAAATGCCCGACCTTTGGGAACGTCGGCATTCCTCAGGACCTGGCTGGATCCAGATTCAGGTCCCACTCAGTATCAGCAGAGGTTCTTTCCAGTGTGCTTGGATAGGAACATGATGTGAATGACTCTGGCCCCATGCCTAAGATTAAGAGGAATATTCATAGATCCATATGAATAATATAGTCATACAGTTAAGATAGTCATATAGTTAATGTATTCATATAGTTAATACATTCATATATTTATATTAAATATGCATATGTTCATATAGATATTTATGTTCATATGTTCCTATATACATTTATGTTCATATATATATTTATGTTCATATGTTCATATATATTTATGCTCATATATATATTTCTATTCATGTTCATATATATATTTCTATTCATGTTCATATATATGTTCCTATATATATATGTTCATATATATCTATATTCATATGTTCATATATATATGTTTATGTATATATATTTAACACTCCCCCATCGAGGTCCAAGCACGGCCTTTGTCAGCATCGTGGCTTTAAACCAACCTCCTTTCAGCCACATAAATCCATAGTTTGACCTTTTCCATCTGCTGGGAAGCAAAGTGTGAGCATCTGCTTAACCCACTGAGCTGAATCTGCCCTTAGAGCCGTAACCAGCAATAGGAAACCAATGGTGTGGGCCGCACAGAAGGGTGCTCAGCTGAATTCAGGCCAGGTCATGGTTCCTGCAGGGTTCTAAGGGTGTATTCCTAAAGGAAATGCATCCATTAAATGACACCAAGGAATGGACCCTACCTGCATTCCCCATCAGGGACACATCCACCTGGCGAGCTGTTCTGGGGGTGCACAACCTTGGGCAGCCCCGTGCCCACACCACCAGGAGATACCTCAGGAGCATCGTGGTGCACCCAGGCTTCAAGAGAGACACGTTTGAGAACGACATCGCCTTGCTGGAGCTCAGCACCGCAGTGCGCTACGGCAGCACCATTCAGCCCATCTGCCTGCTGCCCACACACTGGTACCCGCACAGCCACAGCGGAACCCAGTGCTTCATCAGCGGCTGGGGACGCACGAAAGAGCAAGGTAAAGAAGGGGCTTGGTGGTGCTGAGCGGGTCCTGAGCTCTGCAGCTCACAGCAGGGGCCAGGCCCTCAAGCTTGACGAGGTTCTGGGGTTGTTGTACATCACCAAGGGTTGGTTTCTGTGTCGAGCAGATTCCATCCATCAAAGGCACACAATCCTTTGCCCTTCTTCCAAGTGGAACAGGGAATCATGGAATGGGGTGGGTTGGAAAGGACCTGGAGCTCATCCAGTTCCAACCCCCTGCCATGGGCAGGGACACCTCCCACTAAACCAGGGCACCCAAGGCTTCATCCATGGCTTAGTGTTATTGCAAACCAAGAACCCTGAAGGCTCTGAGAAATGCGAGGGAGCAGAGGGGTAAGCACAAACACTACATCACCTCTGAAGCCTGCACTGAAGTTTGTCTCTGCTAGAAGCAGGCACAATCTCTCTGTTACACACCTAAGGACATGCAGAAGTGAGCTTAAGCCTGAGCGGGGCAGGGGAAGCACAGTAGGTATTGCTATGGCATGAATACATCACCTTTTGGTATGCTGTTTTCCACTGAAGGTAAGATATCAGCTGTGTTACAAGAAGCACAAGTGGAAATCATCCCTTCTGAGGTCTGTAACAGTGATGATGCCTACAGAGGGCTGGTGAACGACAACATGATCTGCGCTGGCTCTCTATGGGGAGGCACCGATACCTGCCAGGTAAGAAGGAACATTACACTCAAGGCAGAGCGTCAGGGCCATGGTGATGATCAGCATTTGTAGCATCATTCATTCCAATGGCACAAATAGGAAGCAGGAAACATATCCAAATGCTAAAGAAGCATCAGGAATCAAAGCATGAGATGGTGATTCCATCCTTAGAAGGAAAAGGTGCAGCAAGAAAACCAACCCAACTTTAGTTAAGGACACTGAAACTGATGCAGGGTTGGTGTTCTGGTCACGGTGGTGTCACCCAGCATCACCAGATCTGGTCTGCATTGTGCTGTCCATGTATTAGCATCGTTGCCACTCTCCAGTTAACTTAGCTGATGTATTACTGACCTTATTCTGCAGCGTTTCCTGGAAGGGAGCATCTTTACTAGTGGGGTTTCTATTTCTCTATAGGGAGACAGTGGAGGACCTTTGGCGTGCTATCACCCCCCTACCAACAGGTTCTACCTCCTGGGGATCGCCAGCTTTGGAGTTGGCTGCGGCCGACCACTATTCCCTGGGATCTACGTCCGTTTGTCTCAATACAGAAGATGGTTACAAGCTGAACTGGAGCTGAATAACAAGGCTGGGAGCCCCATGAGTGCTCCACTCACCGTCCTCCTGAGCCTGACACCCACAGTGCTTGTGTGGGGTCTCTGAAGGGATAAACCATCGCTGGAGAGGTTCATTCTGCCTGGAAAACCTTTGGGAAGAGACCTAGCTCCTGCTTCAGAATAAACCTGAGAGCCAAGGGACACACACGGGGCTTTTCAAGCTGGACATCGGGTGCCCCCATCCCCATCGGGTGCCCCCATCTCCATTGGGTACCCCCATCCCCATTGGATGCCCCCATCCCCATCGGATGCCCCCATCCCCATTGTGTACTCCAATCGGGTACCCCCCTCCCCATCGGATGCCCCCCTCCCCATCAGATGCCCCCATCCCCATCGGGTACCCCCATCCCCATCGGGTACCCCCACCCCCATCGGGTACCCCCATCCCCATCGGGTACCCCCATCTCCATTGGGTGCTCCTATTCCCATTGGGTGTCCCCCTCCTGATTGGGTGCTCCCACCCCCATCGGATGCCCCCATCCCCATCGGATGCCCCCATCCCCATTGGGTACTCCAATAGGGTACCCCCCTCCCCATCAGATGCCCCCATCCCCATTGGGTACCCCCATCCCCATCGGGTACCCCCCTCCCCATCGGGTACCCCCCTCCCCATCAGATGCCCCCATCCCCATTGGGTACCCCCATCCCCATCGGGTGCCCCCATCCCCATCGGGTACCCCCCTCCCCATCAGATGCCCCCATCCCCATTGGGTACCCCCATCCCCATCGGGTACCCCCCTCCCCATCAGATGCCCCCATCCCCATCAGATGCCCCCATCCCCATCAGATGCCCCCATCTCCATTGGGTGCTCCTATTCCCATTGGGTGTCCCCCTCCTGATCGGATGCCCCCATCCCCATCAGATGCCCCCATCCCCATTGTGTACTCCAATCGGGTACCCCCCTCCCCATCGGATGCCCCCATCCCCATTGGGTCCCCCCATCCCCATCGGGTACCCCCATCCCCATCGGGTACCCCCATCCCCATCGGGTGCTCCTATTCCCATTGGGTGTCCCCCTCCTGATTGGGTGCTCCCACCCCCATCGGATGCCCCCATCCCCATTGGGTACCCCCATCCCCATCGGGTACCCCCACCCCCATCGGGTGTATATCTTCCCATGTCTCTCCAGTTAACCAGTTAACTCAGTCAAACTGGGACCTGTGTCAGCCTCAGCAAGACTCCCCCATAGGCTTGATATGAAACATTGCAATTAAAAGCCATTTCCGAGTCCAATCACACATATAGGGCACACCAATCACACATATAGGGCACACCAGCCCCACATATAGGGCACACCAGCCCCACATACTTTGCCTTGCAGTGGTACTTGTGGGGCAGCACTTCATGGCACTTGGAACAAGAGCAGACCAGGCCACCTCTGGGCTCCCACAGCAGGAGAAGAGACCTCTGCCAGCCTAAGCCCGAGTTTAAGGTACCCAAGAAGAGAAGGTCCAGCAGCAGCCAAGCCCAGCCTGGAGTCTATCAGGCTTGAGAACAAGCAGCAACCCAGTCCGCAAGTCACCATCAGGGCCAGCAATTGCCAAGCTGCTCTGTAATCATAGAGGAGGTTAAACCAGGCGGTCAGTCTAAAGTCCGGATTAAGAACCTTCACAGGCAGAGACAGAGCTGAAGAGCAGCATTCATCCTACAGAGCCCAAATAGCAACTTAGGCTCAGAGCTGGGTTTAAATAGGGCTCCTGGGTGTGGTCTAGTGCACAGGTGAGGCTGTTTAGGGTCATTAAGGCTTCCTAATGCCCTCAGTGCCTTAAGGGGGCACCTGAGAGCAAAGGGAAATCCTAGTTCTATCCACAGGGCCCACAGAGTGAGGTGTGATTGCAGTGTTGGGATGGGGTTTTGTTCCATCTGTTAGCTGGTGTCGTGGTTAGGGTTAGGGTTAGGATTAGGATTAGGGTTAGGATTAGGGTTAGGATTAGGGTTAGGATTAGGGTTAGCTCTTCTTCCTCACCTACCCCAGAAACATTCTATCAAATGAATGTTCTGTGCATGAGACACAACCACAACCACTTCACTTGTGTGGGATTCAGTAAATCCTCTTGGAGGCCTTTGCAGGGCTGGGAATGGTTGGAACTGGATCTTGGAGCTCCAACCAGGATGACTCCATCATTCTATGCTTCTAAAGCCGACACGGTCGTGTCTGCACATTGGGATGAGCTGAACGTCCTCATTGCCACAGCCCAGGGTTATTGAAGCAGAGTGTGTGGGATAATCCCTGTTGTTTGCTGCTTAAAGCAGCCAAACCAAAGCAGCAGTTAAAACTGAGCTCAATGTGGTGCCCTTATGAGCAGGGCTGTGAAGCTTCCCTGTGTGTAATCAGGGTGAAGAGGTACTTGGAGGCAGGGAGCACCCTCTGGGTGCAGGGCTAGGATTAACTGCATAGCAGTAATGAAGAAGAGGTTGTTCATTACTGACTGGTGTGTTCCAGCATGGGAAGTGCTCTCCTTCCTTCCCCATCACTGCCATCCAGGCTGACATCCACTGCCCTTGCCTTTGCCATGATGGGATTCCATCCAACACCACAGCCTGAAGTCCCCATGGATACCTGGGGCTGTTCCCAGCTCCAAGGGGAAAAGTGAGGCTGGGTCCATCCCAGCACCACCAAACCGGGATTAACCCCCCTTAGGCTCAGGCTCAGGTTTGTGTGCAGCAATGCGGGAGCCAAAGTCCTGCCTTGCTCCGGGACAGCTCCGGAACAGATGGAATAAGCATCTCAATGGAAGCCTTCTGGGAGCAAACGGGATGTGGCACAAGGGGCAGGATCGGGGGCAGAGCCTCCTGTGCCCCATCACCACTGGTGCCTGTGGGCATGGCCAGGGAGGCTGCGCTATTCCTTTGGTCGGGAATTGTCAGCACGGAGGAGCTCGGGAACAAAGGGCACATTCTTAGGCTCGGAGCCCTTCCTGTCACCAGGACATTAATCCCTCCTATCCCAAAAAGGGCTTTTCCTATGGGAAGAACAAGTTTTCCAGCCCTCCTGAAGCACCGAGAGCCCTTTCCCGATGCGCATTGTATTAACCATTATGGAAATGTATGTAAATGAGCTCGGATCCAATGAGACAGAAGCATTTAAATATTCATCATGCCACTACAGCATATGCAAAGCAGGCTCTGGGCAGGGCGGTGCTGAGCTGCTTTCATTTGCTTGCCTGGGGCTAATGAGGCTGGTAATGATGTGGGGCTGAGTGGGACTGAAGGCATTGCATTAAGTCAGGACTAAGGGGCTGGGTCAGCCTAAGTGATGCTCACCCTGTGCATGCAGGGAGGGACATGGGGTGGATGCAGCCACACATTGGGGATGTGCTTCTTTCCCTGTTAGGCCCATGCTCGTGTGGCTGTTCCCCCATGGGTGATGGGAAGAGCATTGGGGTGTCAATATGTGATGGTTGAGAGGCTCCTTTGGTTCCTGAGGCTCCTTATGTGGAATCCCATGTCTCTTCCACCTTTCCATTGCCTCTTTCCAGCAGGTATTGTTGCTTGCCATGGGAAGCTTTATGGGCTGGAGCATCCCTGCTCTAGAGCCAGACTGGGAGAGTTGGGCTGGGATTAAGAGCAGCTCAATCTGCCCAAACTGAGGGCAGCTCCAGTGCCTAAAGGGGCTGCAGGGAACCTGGAGAGGGGCTTGGGATGAGGGATGCAGGGATGGGATGAGGAGTTTGGGAAGAGGGAAGAGTTCAATGGGATATGGGGAAGCTCTTCCCCATGAGGGTGTTGGGATGTGGGATGGAGAAGCTGTGGCTGCCCCATCCCTGGCAGTGCTCAAGGACACAGGGATTGGAGCATCCTGCTCCATGGGAAGGGATCCATAGGGATGCATTGGGGCTGGAGGAGCTTTAAGGTCCTTTCCAACCCACTCTGTTATTCCAGGTGTGTGGTGGGAAAGGGCCTGAGTCCATCAGCTCTTCCTACAGGGATGATGTGATTTATGCAGCTCATAGGGATGGGGAAGAAGCAAAACTGATTTGGTTCTCTCTTGTTTCCTACAGGTTACATTGGAGTCTTTGTCCCTTTCCTCCTGCTGGGAGTGAAGGAAGTCCCAGTTCTAAACCAGATTGGGGATGAAGATGAGCATCTTCTCCACTTCCTTTCCCTTTAATGATCCATGATGCTCTAATTGGGCTCTAAGTTGGCTTCAATACCTCAGAACTGCACCTGTGCTTCTAATGAGCTTTGCAATTACAGGAATAGCTTCATCTTCCCTTTAATTAGGCAGTGACAAGGTGAGTGTTGCACCTGAGCTCCTTTCATGCTCCTTCCCCCATTGCCCAGCTTAGCAGAGCCCCAAACCCGGATTCATTCCCAGACCCCCCCTGAACAACAGGATTCGGAGCCTCCGGGAGCACATTCCCACCTGGAGACACCCGGAGCGAATCCCATCCTTGTCCTGGAGCTCCCAGTGCCTCCTGCAGCCTCCCAGCATCACCCTCACACTCGGTGCTTGAGGGCAGCTGTGTGGCTGGTGTGATCCCATGTATCCCATTGTCCCTGTAGGAATCCCGCAATGGTTTGGGTTAAAGCTCATCCAGTTCCAGCCCCTGGCACTGTCTCTGCTTGGCCATTGAGCTGTTTGCATGGGGCATCCAGCCCATTCCTTACCCACCATCCATCAGATCCATGTCTCTCCAGTTTAGAGACAAGGATGTCATGCAGGACAGTGTTAAATGCCCTGCACAAATCCAGGTAGATTCCATCCTTATCCATCAATGCTGTGGCTCCATCCCTAAGGGCATGACTTGGCTGTCACTAGTCTCCCCCCATTGCCCATGTGCCTTAGTATCTTTTCCAGGAGGATCTGCTCCATGATCTTAGGATCATGGAATAGTTTGGGTTGAAGGGACCTTAAAGCTCCTCCAGCTCCATGGGCAGGGACCCCTTCCATTGGAGCAGGATGCTCCAATCCCTATGTCCAGCCTAGCCCTGAACACTACCAGGGATGGGGCATCCAAACCTTCTCCATCCAACCCATCCCAGTGTCCCAGCACCCTCATAGGGAATAACTTCCTTATCTCCAACCTGAGCTTCCCTGTTTCAGTTTGATCCCATTGGGGGGGGGGATATTTCCCCTTTTCCAGGCAGGATGGGGCTGGTGGCTCCATCCATCCTCACTTTGGGACTGCAGGAGCTCATGGATCTGCTCATCCCTAGGATGAGGGAACGGGATTCCGGAATGCCGGCACATGGAGCTCAGCCTCCTGCATATTACAGTGGGAGGCTGGAGCTGGAGCTAATGCTATGCAGGAAGATGGAGCCTCTGGAGTTATTCCTGTGCCTTCCCAAGGGAAGCAGGCGCTGTTCCCATTCCTGCTCCCATCCAAAGCCTTGGGAAGGGCTTTGGGATGATCCCAAGCCCTGGCAGGAGGCAGGGTCAGCACCAGGACCCTATCCCAAGCGTATCCCAGAAGGAAAGTGGATAATGGGGGGGATAAAGGGGAACAAACGGAGCCCTTTGTGCTGCCCTGGGGTGTTCCCGTTAATGCCGTGATTAATGTATTCATTTATGCTAATGAAATGCTGCGTTAGGGGCTTGATGAGCCGGCGCCGAGCCGGGGTCAGTGGGGGGGGGGGTCCCCTTGCACCCCCCCAGCAACGTGGGGACACTGGTGGGGAATGGGGATTGGGTTTGGGGTCTGGGGGGGTCCTGAACTTCGGGACCTCCCTTTGGGGGGGTCTGGGATGGGGCTGTTGGAAGGGGAAGCAATTGGGGCTCCGGTTTGGGGGGGTCCTGAGCTTTGGAGGTCTGACATTGGGGGGGGCTCAGGGGTGGAGGGGGGGGGGCTGTGGTTTGGGGGTCTCAGGACTGGGGAGTTCTGAATTGGGGGTTATGGGGCTCTGCTTTGGGGGGCTGGGATTTGGGGGGGGCTCAGGTTTTGGGGTGCCAGGGCTGTGGCTTGGGGGTCTCTGCTCGTGGAGTGTGTCCAGGTTTTAGGGGTGTCCCTTGCTCTAGGGGGGGACCTTTGTTTTTGGGGGCTCCCCGGGTTTGGGGCATCGCTGGGTTTGAGGTGTCAGCTCCCTGGTTTTGGGGGGTTCCTGGTCGGGGGGCCCCGGTTTTGGGGGTCCCCTGTTTCAGACGAGTCCCTACTTTCTTTGTGGGGGTCTCTGATTTAGGGGGTCCTTGCTCTGGAGTGTCCCTGCTGAGGGTTCCTCCGTTTCTGGGGGTCCCGGTTTCTTGGGGTTCCCTGCTCAGAGAGGCCCGGTTTTGGGGGTTCCCTGCTCGGGGGGGTCCCGGTTTTGGGGTGTTCCCTGCTCAGAGAGGCCCGGTTTTGGGGGTCCCCAGTTTCAGACGAGTCCCTGCTTTCTTTGTGGGGTCTCTGATTTAGGGGGGGCCTTGCTCTGGAGGGTCCCTGCCGAGGGCTCCTCGGTTTGGGGGGGTCCCGGTTTCTTGGGGTTCCCTGCTTGGGGGTCCCGGTTTCGGGGGTTCCCTGCTCGGGGGGGTCCCGGTTTTGGGGGGTTCCCTGCTCAGAGAGGCCCGGTTTTGGGGGTCCCCAGTTTCAGATGAGTCCCTGCTTTCTTTGTGGGGGTCTCTGATTTAGGGGGGGCCTTGCTCTGGAGGGTCCCTGTCGAGGGCTCCTCGGTTTCGGGGGGGTCCCGGTTTCTTGGGGTTCCCTGCTCAGAGAACCCGGTTTTGGGGGTCCCCTGTTTCAGATGAGTCCCTGCTTTCTTTGTGGGGGTCTATGGTTTAGGGGGGACCTTGCTCTGGAGGGTCCCTGCCGAAGGGTCCTCGGTTTCTGGGGGTCGCGGTTTTGGGGGTTCCCTGCTTGGGGGGTCCCGGTTTTGGGGGGTCCCTGTCGAGGGTTCCTCGTTTTTTGGGGGTCCCGGTTTCTTGGGGTTCCCTGCTCAGAGACTTCCAGTTTCGGGGTTCCATGTTAGGGGGTCTCAGTTTCGGGGTTCCCTGCTTGGGGGGTTCCGGTTTCTTGGGGTTCCCTGCTCAGAGAGTCCCTGTTTCGGGGTTCCCTGTTCGGTGGGGTCCCTGTTTTGGGGTGTCTCAGTCTGTGCCCTTCCTTCTTCAGGATCCCCCCTCTTTGTACGGTGTTCCCCTCTCGCCCCCCTCATTTGGGGGTACCCCGAGCGCCCCCCTGCGTCCGCGCCCGCGCATTGCCCCCCCCGTCTGCGGCAAAGGCCTGCGCATAAATTATGCTCATGACGCAGCAGCTTAAACCCCCCCCCGGACACGCGCAGGAACCCGCGGAGCGCGCACCCGCGGAGCGCGCACCCGCACCCCCCCCCCCCCCCCCCCCCCCCCCCATCGCTCCGCACCCGCAGGGTCCCTGTGCCCCCCCCGGCCCCGTCCCCTTTGTGCCGTCGGAGCCGCCGTCGGTGTTGGAGCCCGGCGCGGTGAGTGCGGGGCCGGGCGGGGGGCGGCGGGGCCCGGCGCGGTGAATATGCAATGCGGTAATTAGCATAATTTATATATTTATGATAAAGAGCGATGGATGGGGGGGGGGGGAATGAAGGACCGCGCGGAAGGGACGCGGGGTGCAGCGCTAAGGGGGGGGGGAAGTGGGGGGAAGTGGGGATGCGGATGGGGGGGGAGAGAGGAGTTGGGGGTCCCTGAGCTGGGGGGGTCCAGGGAAGGGGCACAGCGACCCCCGGGGCAGGGAATGGGGGTGAGAGCCCCTGTGGGGATGGGGTTTGGGGTGCAGGAGAGGACGAGCAGTGCGGGGGGGGGGGGACACACATGGACAGTGTTGGGGTCCTGCAGAGGGACCCCAAGGGTGGGAGACGAGGGGTGCGGGGGGGGGCAGGGGCCAGGAGCTCCGGGGGTGAGCAGAGACCCCCGGGGGGGGGTCCAAGGCATTTAGGGTTCTCGGTAGGGTTTGAGGTACCGCAGGGGTCGGGGGGGGTGTTTGTGATGCTATAAGTTTAAGGGGGGCTGTTTGTGGTGCTATAAGGTTCAGGGGGGCTGTTTGTGGTGCTATAAGGTTCAGGGGGGGGCTGTTTGTGGTGCTATAAGAGTCGGGGGGGGCTGTTTGTGGTGCTATAAGAGTCGGGGGGGGCTGTTTGTGGTGCTATAAGGTTTAGGGGGGGCTGTTTGTGGTGCTGTATGGGGGGGCTGTTTGTGATGCTATAAGGGTCAGGGGGGGCTGTTTGTGGTGCTGTAGGGGTCGGGGGGGCTGTTTGTGGTGCTCTATGGGGGGGCTGTTTGTGATGCTATAAGGTTCAGGGGGGGCTGTTTGTGGTGCTCTATGGGGGGGCTGTTTGTGGTGCTATAAGTTTAAGGGGGGCTGTTTGTGATGCTATAAGGGTCGGGGGGTGCTGTGTACCCCTGCGGGGGGGGGTCAGTGCCCCTTGGGCAGCTCCCACGAGCACCTGCACCCCTCTGTTTGCTTCTCGGGGTGGGGGGTCCCTGCCCTGGGTGCTGCAGAGCCCCTGCTGGCAGAGGATGGGGGGGGCTGTGTCCCCCCGTCCCCCCCAATGGCATTTAATGGGACCATAGGCTCGAGGGGGGGGGTTCCACTGGGATGTCCTGGGGTGGCTCCAGACCCCCCCCATTGGCAGCAGGGCTGAGGGATGCTCCAGGCACTGCCTTGTAGGGCTCGGGAGAGCCAAGCTCTGCTCCTGTGCATGACCTTGGGAGGTGACCTCGATCCCATCATCTCTGTGTGGAGCTGGGATAAAATCACATTCCCAGTTGGAAAAGTGGATCTGGGAAAGGATTCCTGGGAAGTCACCGTTAAACTGATCCGGGTGATCCCTGTGCCTGGTATTGGGTCTGCAGTGCAAGAGGCAGGGAAGGGAGCTCCCCCCTCCTGCCCTTAGGATCAGGCTTAAGCCCCAAACACCCTGGGAAGGTGGGAAGCAAAGAAGAGATTGAACCAAGGATGGAGAGATCCAAGGGAGGATGGAGAGATCCAAGGGAGGATGGAGAGATCCAAGGGAGGATGGAGAGATCCAGGTGAGGATGGAGAGATCCAAGGGAGGATGGAGAGATCCAAGGTGAGGATGGAGAGATCCAAGGTGAGGATGGAGAGATCCAGGTGAGGATGGAGAGATCCAAGGGAGGATGGAGAGATCCAAGGGAGGATGGAGAGATCCAGGTGAGGATGGAGAGATCCAAGGGAGGATGAAGAGATCCAGCTGTGGATGAAGAGGTCCCACTGAGGATTGAGAGATCTGACTGAGGATGGAGAGATCCCACTGAGGATGAAGAGATCCAGCTGAGGATGAAGAGATCCAGCTGAGGATGAAGAGATCCCATTGAGGATGAAGAGATCCAGCTGAGGATGAAGAGATCCCACTGAGGATGAAGAGATCCCATTGAGGATGAAGAGATCCAGCTGAGGATGGAGAGATCCAAGGGAGGATGGAGAGATCCCACTGAGGATGAAGAGATCCAGCTGAGGATGGAGAGATCCAAGGGAGGATGGAGAGATCCAGCTATGGATGAAGAGATCCAGCTGTGGATGAAGAGATCCCACTGAGGATGAAGAGATCCAGCTGAGGATGAAGAGATCCCATTGAGGATGAAAGGATCCAGCTGAGGATGAAGAGATCCCATTGAGGATGCAGAACATACCATGGCCCATGGCCGGGGGGGATGTTTCTCTTTCATGGTGCACAGAGGATTTTATCAGCATCCGGTAACACTGGATCCAACCAAGTGGGTTTGGGTCCTCCCTTTCCCCAAGCAGGTTTGGGGACCCCCCCCCCCCCATCTGTTCCCTCCCCCTTCCTCTCTGATGCCAACCAGCATCTCCCACCTCCTGCTCCCAGGGGGTGAATGACCTTTCCCTTTATCACCTTCCTTATCACCCCCAAGTGCTTCCCTTTCCCATTGCCACTGAAGGATGAGCTGAGCCTTGGGAATGGCTTTTCCTGGAGCCTCCTTTGGGATCCAGCTGCCCCAGCCTGGGTTTTCCCAGTGCTGTGGCTGAGCAGGCAGTGTGGATGCTGCAGCTCCCATTGCAATTCCAGCCTTCAGGAATCCGGCTCAGGGCTGCCCTGTGCCAGGGGTGGCATCTCCATCCCCTGCCTCAGTTTCCCCATCAGTGAAGCTGGTTTGTGAGGGGCAATAAGCACCTTGCCAACAGCTTGGGGGCAATGGGATCCAGGTCCCCCCCCATCAAACACCTGGGAATGTGCTTGGGAAACAATCCATTTCCAGCCTGGATCTTTCCACTCGGAGCTGCTGAGGCTGCAATGAGGGAAACTCAGGCTCTGCTGTTGCCATAAAGCTTCATTTCCAAGGAATTCGACCCGGATCTGTTCCCTTTGCATTGGTTCTGGCTTTGCTGGGAGGTGTTGGGGTGCTGGCAATTCCCAAGGCCTGGAGCATCCCTGCTCTGGAGCCAGGCTGGGAGAGCTGGGATGGGGCAGCCTGGACAAGGGGAGAGCTGAGAGCAGCTCCAGTGCCTAAAGGGGCTGCAGGGAACCTGGAGAGGGGCTTGGGATGAGGGCCTCATGCTGGGATCGGGATGTGCATCCATAGGGATTAACCTGGGTTAATGACAGTGGGTGAGCAGTGAGCTGGACCCATGGCCAAAGCATCCTCAGCACTGGGCAGCATTAACAATGGGTTTCTGACCTGTGGCAAGTTGGTTCCAACTTGGATTTCCAGCCACTTGGGATCCAAGCACATCCCTTGTCCCATGGAATCCCAGTATGAAGAAGCAATAGGAAAGGATGCAGGAGGAGCAGCCGTTTGCACCCAGTAGCACCCAGCTCTGCTCACTGAGTGCATGGAACAGAGGGGGAATTCCTTCTCGCTCCTCTCTTTGCTTGGGTATTCCCTATTGGATGCAGGGGATGATCCAGGATGAGCAGGGATTTGATGTTCCCTTCAGCCTCATGGTGGTGCTGGAGGAGACCTGTAGGTCTCAGGCTCTTGGATGATGGGGATGGAGAGCATCTGGTGCTGGCAGCATCATTCAGGCTCCCAGTGTGTGCATGACCTTGGGTACCACACGGCTTGAGCTGCCTTGTCCCAGCACTTCCCTTTGGAATTGGTTAGGATCAATAAGCAGGAATTAGGTTGAGGATGGAGCTGCCTTTGAGTTATCCGGTTGCTCCTCAATGGGCACAGAGGCAGCTCCTAGAGCCCAAGCCCATCAGGACACAGGAGCCAGCTCCATCTCCTGCCATGAGCATCACTGATGCCTCCATCATCCCATAGGATTGTGGCTCTGCTCTCTATGGTGGGTTTGGATGTGCCCTGGCTCTGTGGGAAGGGGCTCCCCATAGACGACCCCTTCCCTTTCAGCTGCTTTCACTGTGCCCCTGCTGCCAGGTTGGGATCCCAGTTTGGGCTCAGCTCCCACTGTGACCACTATGGGATTGGCACTGGGGAGGTGTGGAGCGGTCCATGGGGCAGGGAAGTGATGGGATGAGAGGTGGGATGCACTGGAATGGATGGTGCAGAGCCCTATGGTGTCCAGGTAGAATCTGGCTCATCATTCAATGGAGACTCCTTTGGATCAGCAGGATGCGAGTGCCTCTGGTTACCAATGGCACACAAATGGTAGCCCCAGGGCAGGATGCACTGGCCCCAATAGGAGCCTGGTGGCTTCTGAGACACAGAGAAGTGATACAGGGTTTGTGCTGAGGATGATTCCTGCATCCTGGAAGTGCTCATGGGCTGGGGTGGCAATGGAGCCATAGGGGCTGCCTGCACCGTGATCCATGGCAGCAGTGAAGCCCAATGGATGGGATGCATTGATCCCACTCTGGGGCTGACATTCCCTTATGGATGAGCTGTGAGCTTGAGCCCAGACCCCCCCAGTGTGGGGCTGCAGGCCCATAGTGTGAGATAGGGGATCCTGCCCCTCTGCTGTGGGAAGGGGAGAGATGGGAGCAGATCCAGAGCCTAAAGGGAACCGGGAGAGGAGCTTGGGATGAGGGATGCAGGGATGGGACAATGGGAATGGCTTGAACCTGCCCGAGATGAGCTCTTGGGTACCAGCTCTTCCCTATGAGGGTGCTGAGGAGCTGGGGCTGCCCCATCCCATCAAGGCCAGGTTGGACACAGGGATTGGAGCATCCTGCTCCAGTGTAAGGGGTCCCTGGAGCTGGATTGGAGCTGGAGGAGCTTTAAGATCCCTTCATCCCAACCCATTCCATGACTCCATAACCTATGATAGGGGAAAGCTGAGTCCCAGTCACCTCTACCAGCATCAACGTGCCCCAGGCTCACAGCAGTTACACAAACAAGGACACCTTCACCCATGCATGGATTGAGTCAAGGCCATTGGGATGGGTGACATTCATCCCAAGACTTTCCCCATCAGATTCCTTAGGAAGGGAATGGTACCTGGGCTTCAGATGGGGTTTGTGCCTGGAGCTGTGTGGGATTCCCAAAGGAACCTGTAGGAATTGAACCTCATCTCCAAAGGGAAAGGGGGAAAGGCTCCATCCTTGGAATGACCCTTCCCTGTTGTACCTGTGATGCTCACACAATGAATGATGCTCATTGCCAAGGGGATGGGAGGTGGGATTGGTACCCAAGGCACCGGAGCCTCCATGGGCATCCATGAGGAGGTGATGCAGGGACTGGGATTGCTCCAGTCCATGAGTGACCCTGACCCCCCTGTCCCCCCATTGCAGCATGTGGAAGGTCTGAGCCCTCTCCCACCATTGCTGGGGCACTATGGACACCGAAGCTGTGCAGCCACAGGAGGCTCTGCTGACAGTCAATGAGCAGGTATGGGAATGTCCATAGCAGCTCCAGCCCCTTTGTGCCCCACAGCCATGGGGACCATGGGGAGGGCAGATGGGGTTTGGAGCCCCACTGCATGCTCCAGCCCCTTCCTTTGTGCCCCACAGCCATGGGGACCATGGGGAGGGCAGATGGGGTTTGGAGCCCCACTGCATGCTCCAGCCCCTTCCTTTGTGCCCCACAGCCATAGGGGACCATGGGGAGGGCAGATGGGGTTTGGAGCCCCACTGTGTGCTCCAGCCCCTTCCTTTGTGCCCCACAGCCATAGGGACCATGGGGAGGGCAGATGGGGTTTGGTGCCCCACTGTGTGCTCTGGCATGGGGTGAAAACCATCTCCCTCCTGCCCCATTGATCACAACCACCCCCTTTGCCCCCGTGCTTGGAAGGGGAAGGAGCTTTAAGGTCCTTTCCAACACAAACCACATTGGGATTCTATGATGCAGGATAAAGCAGGAGGGGCTGTGACCCCCCCCATCCACCCCACAAGGGTTTGGGATCACCCTAAGGCACATCCCATGGGGGGGTAGGAGCCCCTTTCCCTGCCATGGGGACAGCCCTATGGGGTCCAGCCCCAGGTACTGATGGATGCTGTGGGTTCTCCTGCAGGTTATTGTCATGTCCAGCCATGAGACCATCCGGGTGCTGGAGGTCGGTGTGGACACCCCGATCCCGGCCGAGGAGGACCCCAAAGCCTCGGCTATGGCTCCAGGGGAGGTAGCTCCGGGGTCCCCAGCACAGAGCGGCCATACAGGCACTGAGGACGTCCCAAGCAGCACACAGAGCTCCTGTGGTGGGGAAGCATCCGGTAAGACACTGGAGGCACCGGAACCTTCCTGCCCATCCATCCCTGTCCATCCATCCCTGTGCATCCATCCCTATCCATCCATCCCTGTGCATCCATCCATGTGCATCCATCCCTGCCCATCCATCCATGTGCATCCATCCCTGCCCATCCATCCCTGTCCATCCATCCCTGTCCATCCATCCATGTGCATCCATCCCTGTCCATCCATCCCTGTGCATCCATCCCTGTCCATCCATCCCTGTCCATCCATCCCTGTCCATCCATCCCTGCCCATCCATCCCTATCCATCCATCCCTGTCCGTCCATCCCTGTCCATCCATCCCTGTCCATCCATCCCTGTGCATCCATCCCTATCCATCCATCCCTATTCATCCATCCCTGCCCATCCATCCCTGCCCATCCATCCCTGCCCATCCATCCCTGCCCATCCATCCCTGTGCATCCATCCCTATCCATCCATCCCTATCCATCCATCCCTGCCCGTCCATCCCTGTCCATCCATCCCTGTCTGTCCATCCCTGTCCATCCATCCCTGTCTGTCCATCCCTGTCCATCCATCCCTTCCCATCCATCCCTATCCATCCATCCCTGTCCATCCATCCCTGCCCATCCATCCCTGCCCATCCATCCCTGTGCATCCATCTCTGCCCATCCATCCCTATCCATCCATACCTGCCCATCCATCCCTGTGGATGAGGCTGGGCTCTGGAGGATGAGCTGTGCCTGTTGGTGCAGAGCATCCCTGTGCCAGGCTGGGAGAGGAGTGAGCATAACCAGCTCCTCCTCCGGGAGCATCCCATATGGATCACAGCCCTCGACCATGGGTTCCAATAGGGACATCCATTGATGAGCTGCTCTGGAGGCACTGGAATTCCAGTGTCTGCCCCTCACCCTGTGCTGCAGGCGCTTCCCTTCCCACATGGGAATGCAGCCATATGGGGAGATCCTGCCTCATTCCTCACTGCTCTTTGCCCAGCACCCCAATCCTCCCATAGGATCCATCCTGAATCCACCTGCAAGCACCACTGCCAAGGAAAAGGCAGGAAAAGGATGGTTTTCCTTCCACCATAATGGGATTAAGTGGGTTTTGTACTCGAGAGTTCCCATTATTAGAAGCTGAGCAGCATAAATACAAGGGGTTGCCCAAACCCCAAGTCCTTCACAAGTAATACCCAAGGATTAGGGGCCAGGGTTCCTCTCCTTGGGGTGATCCCAGTGATTCCATGGCTTTGGATGCAGGCTGAAGACCCCCAATGAAGCTCAGCCTATGGGGTCCCCCCTCTTTAGGAGCTGACCCTGCTTTAACTGCTGCTAATGCCTTAACCCTGCCATTCCCAACACATTCCTCCCTTCATCCCTCCTTTGCCTCCTCCCCATCACATCCCATAGGAAGCCCCTGAATGCAGGGGAAGCTCCATCCACCTTAGGGTGGTTTAACACGAGCTCTGTGGGGCTGCAGCACCCACAGGAGGGTGTTTGTTCCCTGGGGATGTGGGATTTGGGTGCCCCCCACCCGCACCCCCATCCTTAGTGCAGATGGGGATTGTGGATGCTATTGGTCTGCACTGGAGCCAGACTGGGAGAACTGGGCTGGACAGAGAAGGCTCCTAAAGGGGAGAGCTGAGAGCAGCTCCAGTGCCTAAAGGGATGCAGGGAACATGGAGAGGGGCTTGGGATGAGGGATGCAGGGATGGGATGAGGAGTTTGGGAAGAGGGAAGAGTTCAATGGGATATGGGGAAGCTCTTCCCCATGAGGGTGTTGGGATGTGGAATGGAGAAGCTGTGGCTGCCCCATCCCTGGCAGTGCTCAAGGACACAGGGCTTGGAGCATCCTGCTCCATGGGAAGGGATCCATAGGGATGCATTGGGGCTGGAGGAGCTTTCAGATCCCTTCCCCCCATCCCATTCCCTGTTTCTCCGCTATGATTCCCATTCCCAACCCCTCTCCTCTGCCCTCCCCAGGTAAACCCAAGCCGGTGACCGGATCATCCCCCAGCACCATCCCCTCTGCTGGCACATTCACCCCCACCACAAACCAGCAGCCACAGGCACTGGCCCCATTGGCCCCACAGGTAACTACCCCCCAGCACAGAGTGGGACAGGGCTTGGGGGGGGGGGGGGACACACAATGTGGGGACCCCTGGGGTGGCTATAGGGCAGATACACGCTCATGGCGCGGGGTGTAGGAGCTACACCTCGAACCAAGGCGATCCCTCCACCAACACCCTCACCTCGAGGTGTTGCCATAGGCACATTGGGTGTATTGGGATGGGGTGACAGAGCTGGGTCCCCAGCTGCAGGGATGGGAGGGACCCCATACACTGACTGTAATGCTCCAGTGATGCTGTTGTGAGTGCCGTTGATTCCTGTTCTCTTTGCAATCTCGTTTGCTTTTGCAGGTCTTGACTCAGGAAAACTTAGCAACAGTTGTGACAGGAGTAATGGTTCCAGCAGGGACAGTTACTCAACCTCTTCTTATCCCCATCAGTATTGCAGGTCAAGTGGCAGGTCAGCAGGGGCTGGCTGTGTGGACATGTCCTACAGCAACGGTCGCTGCCCTCCCCGGATTGACGGCGGCTTCTACAGGGGGGATATTCAAAGCACCCATAGCCAGTGTGCAAGGTAAAGGCTGCAGCTCCTCGGCCGTCTGTCCGTCCCACAGCCGGTCCTAGCCAGGATGGGGATGAGGTTTGGGGATGGGGACGAGGTTTGCGGTGTCCCGTGGTGAAGGATGGACAGGTGGGAGAAGGGATGGGGAGGATGAGGATGGTGGAGTGTGTAGGGATGGGATGAGAGGATGGGATGAGAGGATGGGATGAGAGGATGGGATGAGAGGATGGGATAAGGGGATGAGATAAGAGGATGGGATAAGAGGATGGGATGAGAGGATGGGATGAGAGGATAAGAGGATGGGATGAGAGGATGGGATAAGAGGATGGGATAAGAGGATGGGATGAGAGGATGGGATGAGAGGATGGGATAAGAGGATGGGATGAGAGGATGGGATGAGAGGATGGGATGAGAGGATGGGATAAGAGGATGAGATAAGAGGATGGGATGAGGGAGGATGAGGATGGCAGCGTGCATAGGGATGGGATAAGAGGATGGGATGAGAGGATGGGATGAGAGGATGGGATGAGAGGATGAGATAAGAGGATGGGATGAGAGGATGGGATGAGAGGATGGGGTAAGAGGATGGGGTAAGAGGATGGGATGAGAGGATAAGATAAGAGGATGGGATGAGAGGATGGGATGAGAGGATGGGATGAGAGGATGGGACAAGAGGATGGGATAAGAGGATGGGATAAGAGGATGAGATAAGAGGATGGGATAACAGGATAGGATGAGAGGACCAGGTTAGGTTTGGGGCTCCAGAACCTCATTGCAGCAGCTGAGGTTCTGCAATGGGGGGACCCATGGGCATGAGAGCAGCAGGAACAAGAGCCTCATGCCCTTCCCGTATGGGAATTGTCTCCACTTGGAGCCAGTGCCAGGAGGGATTTGGAGCCAGAGGAGGTGATGGGACCTTAGAGGTTCCCCTCACCCTCTGTGCTGGGCACAGCACTGGTTGGGTTAGATCCAGCATCCATGGGGCAGGATGAGTCCTGCTATGGCAGAGGGGTCTGGGAATGCTGTTCCCTATGGATCCCTATGGATGGGAAGGGATGGGGATAGCTCTGGGGGGTGCCCCCTGCCTTCCCCTACTCACACTCTCTATGTCTTTACTCCACAGCTACCGCCGTGCTGAGCCCATCCATAGCAGCACCAGTACCACCAGCCCAGCCAGTGCCGTCTATGGGGCAGCCCCGTACCCCACTGCAGCCCCCCACTGTGTTCACCCCCAGCCCCGGCCAGCCCCCAATCCTGCCCCAGCCCAGCGCTGCACCCACAGCACCCGGCACCCAGACCCACATCACTGTGCAGCCGGCTGGATTCGCCTTTAACCCTGGCTTAGTAAGGACCGGGCGAGTTTGGTACCACCACATCCATGGCTGGGGAGAGCCCCAAGGAGCCGCGATTCCATAGGGATGGAGCTTCCACACTCATATCCTATGGGATCCATAGGGATGGAGCTTCCACACTCATATCCTATGGGATCCATAGGGATGGAGCTTCCACACTCATATCCTATGGGATCCATAGGGATGGAGCATCCACACTTGTATCCTATGGGATCCTGCCATATCCCAGCGCACTTCCCTATGAGCCCAGCTTAGGGCCAGGCTAAAGGATGGATTGATGCCATCAATGGGGAATGGGGTGGCCACACATGGGGACACGGTGACCCCAACACTGCCCACATCCTGACCCCGGCTCTCGGTTCTCTGCAGCTCAGCACCGCTCCTCTGGGGGCTCAGCCCCAGCTCCTCACCCCCTTGGCAGCCACCCCGGTTATCACCAGCCCCATATCCAGTGTCCAGGGCATCGCAGGCCAGATCCTCACCAATGCCCAGGGCCAGGTACCATGGGGGGGTCCTGCCATTGCCAACCCCTTGCCCTGGCACTGATGCGGTGCCGGTTGGTGCTGGCAAAGCACAGCCCAACTCAGCCTCTCCTCCTTGGCCCAGGTCATTGGGACACTGCCATGGGTGGTGAACCCCACTGGGATGGCAGCTACTGGTCCAGTACCGGCCCCGAGCCTGCACGTGCAGACGGTGACACCACAGCTGCTGCTCAATGCCCAGGGCCAGGTCATTGCCACGCTGGCCGGTAGCAGCCTGCAGGCACCTGGAGCCAAGAAAACCAGCACCCCCGAGGCCCCGGCACGCACCGAGGTGAGCGGTGGGCAATGGGAAGGGTATGGGGCTGAGGGGATGGTGCTGAGCACTGGAGCATCATTGGGATGCGGCTGTGAGGGTCTGGGAGCACAGGAGCATCCTTGGGATGTGGTCGTGAGGCTTTGGGAGCATCCTTGGGATGTGGCCATGAGGCTCTGGGAGCACAGGAGCATCCTTAGGATGTGGCTGTGAGGCTTTGGGAGCATCCTTGGGATGTGGCCATTAAGCTTTGGGAGCACTTGAGCATCTTTGGGATGTGGCTATGAGGCTCTGGGAGCACAGGAGCATCCTTGGGATGCAGCCGTGAGGCTCTGGGAGCACTTGAGCATCGTTGGGATATGGCCATAAGGCTTTGTCAGTGTTTGAGCATCTATGGGATGTGGTCTTGAGGTTTTTGGGTCATCTAAGTGTCTCTGGGATGTGGCCATGAGGCTTTGGGAGCACAGGAGCATCCATGGGATGTGGCCATGAAGCTTTGGGAGCACTTGAGTGTTCTGGGCTCCTCAGAGTCAAGGAGAGGTCCAGCAGATGCTCAGGGATGCTCAGGCCTGGTTGGTCTGTAGCCAAGCAGCCTATGAGGGAATCAATGCACATCAAAGGCTGGTGCCAGCAGGATGGAGCTGGACTCTTCCCATTGAGAGGATGAGGAGCAGTGGCCATAACCTGCCCCATAACAAGTTCCACCTCTGCATGAGCAGGAACTCTGTGCTGAGGGCAGCAGAGCCCTGGCATAGATGTGGAATCTGCCTCTGGAGCCATCCCAAACCCACCTGGACACGTTCCTATGTGCCCTGCTCTGGGTGATCCCCAGAGGTCCCTTCCAACCCTATTGATCCCAGGATTCTGGGATTCTATTTGGGATGTAGCCATGTGGCTTTGGGAGCCCATGAGCATCTTTGGGACCCAACCACATTGCTTTGGGATGCAGCCACATGCTTTGGTACCCAACTGCACTGCTTTGGGAGCCCATGAGCATCACTGGGACCCAACCACATTGCTTTGGGATGCAGCTGCATTGCTTTGGTACCCAACTACCCTGCTTTGGGAGCCCATGAGCATCACTGGGATGTGACCCCTCCAGCTTTGCAGTGCTGCCCTATGGGGCATCCCACTCTCTGTGCCCACCAAGCCTCTCAACCATGATGGGATGTGACTGATCCTCACCTTGGTCACCCCCAAACCTCCGTTATGGGAATGGGACATCCCAGAGCTGCCTCAGCCCCATTCCCAACAGGAATTGGGCTGTTCCCAGTGTCACCTCCATCCAAACTCAATGCAGGTGGGCAGGGAGCAGGGGAGCCCTGGCCATGGGGGTGCCATGGGGGTACCATGGGGGTGCTATGAGGGTGCCATGGGGGTGCCATGGGGGTACCATGGGGGTACCATGGGGGTGCTATGAGGGTGCCATGGGGGTACCATGGGGGTGCCATGGGGGTGCCATGGGGGTACCATGGGGGTACCATGGGGGTGCTATGAGGATGCTGACCCCTCTCCCTCTGCCCAGGTCCAGCCCATCCAACCAGCCCCAGCTCTGTCCCAGCCGGCTGTGGTGATCCCAAACCCTGCCCCATCAGCCAAGGCTTCCTCTGTGCCCGTCCCCATCACCTGCTCCGAGACCCCAACCGTCAGCCAGCTGGTGTCCAGTGAGTCACGGCCAGGACTGGGATCCACTGGGAAGAGGGAATCCAGGGTCTGGGATGCGCTGGGATGGGGGGAAGGAGGATGCTGCATCCCTGGGGGTGGTTCCCTATGGGTGCATCCCTATGGGCTGCTATGGAGCCCAACAAAGGGGATGCTCATTGGGGGGGGGGGGGGGGGGGGAGAGATGCTCCATGGGCATTCCTCATCATTCCCATATCCCGGCCCCGGCAGAGCCCCCGGCTGCCAACAGCAGCACGGAAGAGGATGGGATCAACCTGGAGGAGATCCGGGAATTCGCCAAGAACTTCAAGATCCGTCGCTTGTCCCTTGGGCTGACGCAGACACAGGTGGGACAGGCACTGACGGCCACCGAGGGTCCTGCCTACAGCCAGTCGGCCATCTGCAGGTACCAGTATGGGATGGGGACTGGGAGGAGGGAGGAAGACTGGGGAACACTGGGACAGGGTGTCTGGAGCGGATGTGGATGCTCCATCCATGGCAGTGGTCAAGGATACAGGGATTGGAGCAGCTGCTGCAGTGGAAGGGATCCCTGCCCGTGGTAGGGGTTGGAGGTGGAGGAGGTTTAAGGTCCCTTCCAACATAGTCTGGGATTGTGGGAATGGGAAAAGGAAATGGGAGGAAAGAAAGAAAGGAAAAGGAAAGGAAGGGAAGGGAAGGGAAAGGAAAGGAAAGGAAAGGAAAGGAAAGGAAAGGAAAGGAAAGGAAAGGAAAGGAAAGGAAAGGAAAGGAAAGGAAAGGAAAGGAAAGGAAAGGAAAGGAAAGGAAAGGAAGGAAAAGGAAAGGGAAGGAAAGTTAATGAAAGTTAAGAAAAGGGAAGGAAAAGGGAAGAAAATGGAAAGAAAGGAAAAAGGAAATGATAGGAAAGGAGACAGGAGAGGAAAGGGAAGTTAAGGAAAGGGAAAGGGAAGGAAAAGGAAAGGGAAGGGAAAGTTAAGGAAAGTTAAGGAAACGGAAGGAAAGGGAAAGGAAGGAAAAAGGAAAGGATAGGAAAAGAGGAGAGGAAAGGGAAGGGAAAGGGAAGAGAAGGTGAAGGAAAAGGAAAGATACCAAAAGATGTAGAAAGGGAGAAAAACTGCAGGATGGGGAAAACTGTATCAGAGGAGGAGCTCAGAGCAGGAGGAGCACTGGAGAATGGGGAGCTGGGAAAGAGGAGGACAAACGGAGCCGGTCTCACGTCCCCAGCCCACCCCGTCCAGTGCCGGGGGGCAGGGGCTGGGTCCGTACGGGGGGAGCCCCTCACCGCGGCCCCGGTGCAGGTTCGAGAAGCTGGACATCACCCCCAAGAGCGCCCAGAAGCTGAAGCCGGTGCTGGAGAAGTGGCTGAGCGAGGCCGAGCTCCGTAACCAGGAGGGGCAGCAGAACCTGATGGAGTTCGTCGGGGGGGAGCCGTCCAAGAAGCGGAAGCGCCGCACGTCCTTCACCCCCCAGGCCATCGAGGCTCTCAACGCCCACTTCGAGAAGAACGCGTTGCCCACGGGCCAGGAGATCACCGAGATCGCCAAAGAGCTCAACTACGACCGGGAGGTCGTGCGGGTTTGGTTCTGTAACCGGCGCCAGACGCTCAAGAACACCAGCAAACTGAACGTCTTCCAGATCCCCTAACACCCCCCATAGCTCCTGCCAGCAAAGCACTTTCTGCCCCATAGGGTCTCTATCACCCCCCTCTATAGCCCGTGGTTGTGTCCGTGTGTCCGTCCCGTCCGCATCCTTCCTCCTGCCCATCGCACCGGGCATCGCGTCCGCTTTGTGCCTGCCCCCTGCCTGTGCTGTGCGTGGTGACGGACCCTGCCTGCGCTCACCGCTCTCTATACCCCCCCCGTGTTGTGTGTGTGTGTCCCCCCCCGAACAAAATGAGTTATTCCCATGTTTTGCCCGTTTTCCCCTATTCCGGAGGTAATATTGGGGCTTGAACCCCACTTTCACTTCACGCCCGCTTTGATTGCGGAGGGGTTTCTCTATGGGACCCCCCCACTTTGGGACAGCGCTGTGGGTGTTTGGGGGCTCCCCACTGCCCTTAGAGGGTTTTATGGGGGTGAACCCCACAACGGAGGCAGCTCCCCTTCCCCGTGTGCCCCCCCTGGAGGCAGAGGGGTTGTGGGGCTCCCCCCCATTGCTCCAGGGGGACAATGAGGCTGAAGGGGGGATGCTGGGGCCGGGACGTGGGGATTGATGCACTTGATGTAGTGGTGTGAAATAAACAGTATTTTTCTTTTTTCTTTTCCTTTCCCCTTTTTTCCCCTTTTTTCCCCTTTTTTCCCCTTTTTTTCCCTTTTTCCCCCTTTTTTCCCCTTTTTTCCCTTTTTTCTCCTTTTTTCCCCTTTTTGCCCTTTTTTCCCCTTTTTTTCCCCTTTTTTCCCTTTTTTCTCCTTTTTTCCCCTTTTTTCCCTTTTTCCCCTTTTTTCCCCTTTTTTCCCCTTTTTCCCCTTTTTCCCCTTTTTTCCCCTTTTTTCCCTTTTTTTCCCTTTTTTTCCCTTTTTTCCCCCTTTTTTCCCCTTTTTCCCCTTTTTCCCCCTTTTTTCCCCCTTTTTTTCCCCTTTTTTCCCCTTTTTTCCCCTTTTTTCGGGTTCGTTCCCTGCATCCCCGCTCCCCATCCCACAACCGGATGAGACCCAAGCAACTCAGCGCCGGGATGAGCCGGGACCGGGATTCGAACCCGCAACCTCCAGAAGTCCCCACCCCCCCACTCCCCCAACCCTTCCCCTCATCCAATCCCAGCTCAGCTACTCCACCACAAAGCCCCCCATTGGCTGTTTCCCTCCTTACGTCACCACGTCGCTCGGCTCCCATTGGCCGAGCGCGGCGAGGGCGGGGCGGAGGCCTCCTCAGTGCCACCGCCTCCATCTTGAGGGGCCGCGGCCCTCGACGGGGCTCGGCCGGGGCAGGCCCCGGGGGCACCGGGGGGCCTGGGGGGGGGGTCCCGGTTGGAACGGGGAAGGGGCTGTAAGGAGGAGCCGAGGACCGAGGGAGCAGCATGGCCTGGGCGCTGAAGCTGCCGCTGGCCGATGAGGTGATCGAGTCCGGGCTGGTGCAGGACTTCGACGCGAGCCTGTCGGGGATCGGGCAGGAGCTGGGGGCCGGGGCCTACAGCATGAGGTACCGGACGGGGGGGGGGGGGTCCGGAGCCGGGTTGGGGTCGTGGGGTCCCTGTATGGAGGTTGGGGAAGGGAGAACATAGATGTCTATGACCGGGGGTTGTGGAGGATGGAAACGGGACGGGCCCGGTTGGAGTGACCGGTAACGGGGCAAGGGGACGGGAAGCGCTGCTGGTATGGGACGGGAGAGCAGAGGCCTCCGGAGCCGTCGGGGGGGTGGGGGCTGCGTTAACCGGAGCCATGGGGCAGAGCCTGAGGCAGGGAATAGGGGGGAATAGGGGGGAATAGGAGGGAATAGTGGGGAATAGGGAGGAATAGTGGGGAATAGGGGGGAATAGGGGGGAATAGTGGGGAATAGGGGGGGAATAGCTGGGAATAGTGGGGAATAGGGGGGAATAGTGGGGAATAGGGGGGAATAGCAGAGGGGAATAGGGGGGAATAGGAGGGAATAGTAGGGAATAGCTGGGAATAGGGGGGAATAGCTGGGAATAGTGGGGAATAGAGGGGAATAGGAGGGAACAGCATGGAATAGCAGGGAATAGTGGGGAATAGCAAGGAATAGCAGGGAGCAGCAGGTGCCACCTGCCCTCCCATCTGACCTCTGCTCTGCTGCTGCAGGAAGGGGGATATTGCAATGGGCACCCTAAGGCTTTGAGCCTGTTTATGGCTTTCCCGTGGGGGTGTCCCACTTCCATCCCAGCTCCCTATGGAAGAGCCACGTTGGTGCCTTGGGAGCCGCTGGGTGCTGACCCATGGGGCCGATGTTCCCTGGAATCAGGTTTGGAGGAGAGCAGGGATGGCTCTGGATGGGATGAACAGGCTGAGGGCTTCCATCCACCCCCTTCCTTTGCCATTGCTTTTACCTGGAGATCTTCTCCCATCCCAGAACTTGAGCATAAAATGACTTTGTCCCAAAGTTTGCTCAATTCCAGATTGGAATTTGGGGGGAAATGCATCCCTGGGAGCTGCAGGAGCTGCTCCATAGGGAGCTGCAGGAACTGCTCCATAGGGAGCTACAGGAGCTGCTCCATAGGGAGCTACAGGAGCTGCTCCATAGGGAGCTGCAGGAGCTGCTCCATAGGGAGCTACAGGAGCTGCTCCATAGGGAGCTACAGGAGCTGCTCCATAGGGAGCTGCAGGAGCTGCTCCATAGGGAGCTACAGGAGCTGCTCCATAGGGAGCTGCAGGAACTGCTCCATAGGGAGCTGCAGGAGCTGCTCCATAGGGAGCTGCAGGAACTGCTCCATAGGGAGCTACAGGAACTGCTCCATAGGGAGCTACAGGAGCTGCTCCATTGGGAGCTACAGGAGCTGCTCCATAGGGAGCTGCAGGAGCTGCTCCATAGGGAGCTGCAGGAGCTGCTCCATAGGGAGCTGCAGGAGCTGCTCCATTGGGAGCTGCAGGAGCTGCTCCATTGGGAGCTGCAGGGACTGCTCCATAGGGAGCTACAGGAACTGCTCCATAGGGAGCTACAGGAGCTGCTCCATTGGGAGCTGCAGGAGCTGCTCCATTGGGAGCTGCAGGAGCTGCTCCATAGGGAGCTACAGGAGCTGCTCCATTGGGAGCTGCAGGAGCTGCTCCATTGGGAGCTACAGGAACTGCTCCATAGGGAGCTACAGGAACTGCTCCATAGGGAGCTACAGGAGCTGCTCCATTGGGAGCTGCAGGAGCTGCTCCATAGGGAGCTACAGGAGCTGCTCCATTGGGAGCTACAGGAGCTGCTCCATAGGGAGCTACAGGAGCTGCTCCATTGGGAGCTACAGGAGCTGCTCCATTGGGAGCTACAGGAGCTGCTCCATTGGGAGCTGCAGGAGCTGCTCCATTGGGAGCTGCAGGAGCTGCTTCATAGGGAGCTGCAGGAGCTGCTCCATAGGGAGCTGCAGGAGCTGCTCCATAGGGAGCTACAGGAGCTGCTCCATAGGGAGCTGCAGGAGCTGCTCCATTGGGAGCTGCAGGAGCTGCTCCATTGGGAGCTACAGGAGCTGCTCCATTGGGAGCTACAGGAGCTGCTCCATTGGGAGCTACAGGAACTGCTCCATAGGGAGCTACAGGAGCTGCTCCATTGGGAGCTACAGGAGCTGCTCCATTGGGAGCTGCAGGAGCTGCTCCATAGGGAGCAGGCAGGAGCTGCTCCATAGGGAGCTGCAGGAGCTGCTCCATTGGGAGCTACAGGAGCTGCTCCATTGGGAGCTACAGGAGCTGCTCCATAGGGAGCAGGGCAGGAGCACATGTGGCTGCCTGTTGCTGTAGCCATGTGGGGTGTCAGGGGATGGGGGGTCCCCCCAAACACTGCTGCTGAGCCTGGGGGTGATAGCAGGAGGCAAGAGACCCAAGTGCTTTCCTTGGTTGTTCTATAGGACCCCAAAAGGGGTTTGGGTTGAAGGGACCCTAAAGCTTCAATCCAGCTTCAGGGATCCCTTCCACTGGAGGAGGATGCTCCAATCCCTGTATCCTTGAGCACTGCCAGGGATGGGGCAGTGTTTGAGGCCAGGTTGGACCCCTTCATCCCATTCCATGGCTCCATGCAGCCCAGTTCCCTGCAGGAAGCTCATCCTCTGGGATGTCCCATGTGGACCTGTGCCTGGATGCCAAGAGGTGAACCTCAGCACAGCTCCATATGGAATGGCTGCAGAGCTGGGATTTGGATGGGGAAGGGCTCTCCTGGCTCTGGGGAGCAGCCATAGGTGTTGCTTGCCTGGGTGGGTGTTTGGTGCCTTGAGGGTTAATGCCCTGTTAGGATGGGAGCTGGTTTGGGGCCAGAGGAATCCAGTTTTCCTTTGGGAAAGGTATTTAATGTTCAACTGCAGGGAACAAGGGAGCTGGTTTAACCCCTTTGTGCCCTACAGCAGCATGGAACAGGAGTGGGGTCCCGGCTCTTCCTCAGGGATCAGTCAGCTCTGGCCCCATAGCACAGTTCACCCGGCACTGGGATGTGCTGGTTTATGTGCTGGAGCCATTGGTGTGGCTGAGGGTCAGGTTTGGAAGCAGTTCCTATTAAATACATGTCCATAGGCTCCAGAGCATCACTGATGGGTTTAAATGAACGTTGCATCCAGCTCCTGCCATAGCACCCAGTTCCTTCCATAGCACCCAGCTCCTTCCACAGCACCCAGCTCCTGCCATAGCACCCAGCTCCTTCCATAGCACCCAGCTCCTGGATATCACCCAGCTCCTGCCATAGCACCCAGTTCCTTCCACAGCACCCAGCTCCTTCCACAGCACCCAGCTCCTTCCACAGCACCCATCTCCTTCCATAGCACCCAGCTCCTGCCATAGCACCCAGTTCCTTCCATAGCCCCCAGTTCCTTCCATAGCACCCAGCTCCTGCCATAGCACCCAGCTCCTTCCATAGCACCCAGTTCCTTCCATAGCACCCAGCTCCTGCCATAGCACCCAGTTCCTTCCATAGCACCCAGTTCCTGCCATAGCACCCAGCTCCTTCCACAGCACCCATCTCCTGATGGAAGCATTCCCAACCTCCCTGGGCAACCCATCCCAGTGCCTCAGCACCCTCACAGTCAAGAACTTCCTCCTTAGATCCAGTCTAAACCTCCCCTGTTCCAGTTTGAACCCATTACCCCTTGTCCTGTCACTGCAGTCCCTAATGAAGAGTCCATCCCCAGCATCCCTATAGCCTATAGTTCTCAGCCTGGCTCCATACAGGAGCTGCTCCAGCCCCTGATGGATCTATCCCAACATCTCCATGTCTGTTTCCCATCTCTTTACAGTGACGTCCTTGCCCTGCCCATCTTCAAGCAGGAAGAATCCAGTTTGCCTCCTGAGAATGAGAACAAAATCCTGCCTTTCCAGTACGTGCTGTGTGCGGCCACATCACCTGCAGTGAAGCTGCACGATGAGACCCTCACCTACCTGAACCAAGGTGAATGGAGCCCCTGAGCCTCCAGGACACAGCCTGGGAAGTGAAACTCTGCCTTGGGACTTTCCTTTCGGGGATGGGAAGTGCTGGGATAGCGACTGGAATCATGGAATCACACAATGGGTTGGGTGGGAAGGGATCTTAAAGCTCCTCCAGCTCCAATCCAGCTCCAGGGACCCCTTCCCATGGAGTAGGATGCTCCAAGCCCCTGTGTCCAACCTGGCCTTGATGGGATGGGGCAGCCCCAGCTCCTCTGGGCACCCTATGCCAGCCTCAGCATCCTCATAGGGAACAGCTTGTGCCTAAGAGCTCATCTCAAGCAGGTTCAAGCCATTCCCATTGTCCCATCCCTGCATCCCTTGTAATGTAATGGAATAGTCAGCCCCATGGAGCAGTAAATCCCACATTGCTCCTGTTTGGAATGCCACATCCTTCCCCTTGCTGCCTGTGCTCTCCCTACAGCAGTGGTGTCAATGCTCTGTAGGATTAACCTGATGGAGATATACAGGGTGTAGGGGTTCACTGATGCATCCATGTGGGGTTCCAGCCGAACCCACTGCTCCCAGTTAGAACTGGAAGACCAAAGGCAGGTGAAGCCTGTGTAACAGATCTCTTCCCTGTTGATGCTGGGTTAATGGAGGTGATTCTGCTGCAGGAAGGGTCAGGGTTACCTCTTCCTGGACACCTCCATCCCCAGCTAACCCTTTGTCTCCTTCCCTCCAGGGCAATCCTACGAGATCCGGATGCTGGACAACAGGAAGATCGGGGAGCTACCAGAGATCAATGGGAAGCTGGTGAAGGTGAGTGGAGAGCCTGAGGATGGATCCATCCCATGCATGAGGGATCAGCTGCAGGCACTGAATGCTTGTCCCCTCCAGAGCATATTCCGGGTGGTGTTCCATGACCGGCGGCTCCAGTACACGGAGCACCAGCAACTGGAGGGCTGGCGCTGGAACCGGCCTGGGGACAGGATACTGGATATCGGTGAGTCCCCAGTGCAGGGGGGCAGGAGGTGCTGGGCTCCTGCTCCATTGGGGTTAAGGGATAAGGTCTGTGCTTTGGGGGATGCGGTTGCTTCTCCCCTGTGTTCCCTGGGAAGCTCTTCCTCCTGCTACAAAAGGCAGCTGGTTCTCTGTATGTGCCCCTACAGATATCCCAATGTCTGTGGGCATCATTGACCCCAGAGCAAACCCAACTCAGCTCAATACCGTGGAGTTCCTATGGGATCCTTCAAAGAGGACTTCTGTGTTCATCCAGGTGAGAGACAAGTGGAGAAGCTCCTGTTGGTAGGAAAATACAAGTTTTCCAAGGGGGAAGAAGGTGGTTTTGCACATCAGCAGCTGCCTCAACCCCCATTGTGCAGCCTGGGGGCTGAGACTGGTGCAGTCCAGCTCTGCCCCACTGGTGGGGCTTGCTTGGACCAGTAAGAGGTGTGGAAAGAATGTGGCTCCAGCTGTGCTGTGGCATCCCCTTAACCCCTTCCTGCTGGGGGCACTTGGTGTGCCCCATCCCAGTGCTGGATCCCATATGGGAAGGGGAAGCTTGTGGCTCTTCAGACATGGCACATTGCTAACCACAGGCTGCTTTGCCTTCCCCAGGTCCACTGTATCAGCACAGAGTTCACCATGAGGAAGCATGGAGGAGAGAAGGGGGTTCCCTTTCGGGTCCAGATAGACACGTTCAAGGAGAATGAGAATGGGGAGTACACGGAGCACCTGCACTCTGCCAGCTGCCAGATCAAGGTCTTCAAGGTACCTCAGCCCTTGGTGGCCTCTTCCCACTCAGAAACAAACTGGGAGTGGGTCCCAGCTCACACTGCAGCCCAGTGAGCATCGTGGGTGCAGGACCATGACCCAGGCTGCCTGCATTCCTTCTGGTCTTGCCTTGCTGCCCTCTCCCTGGTTCCTCTCTGTCAATGCCATTGAGGCTTCACAACCAGCAAGCCAAGAGCAGTCTACAGAGAGAACGTGGCTGGTGCTGCCTCTGGAACCTCCCACATTTAGTCTTGGGTCTTACCAGCTTGGGTAAGATCCTCCAGGGAGGTTTAGTGTCTGTTTAAACTCCTCCCTTTATCCTTCCCTGCATCTGATGGTCCCTCTGCATCTGATGGTCCCTCTGCATCTGATGGTCCCCCTGCATCTGATGGTCCCTCTGCATCTGATGGTCCCTCTGCATCTGATGGTCCCCCTGCATCTGATGGTCCCTCTGCATCTGATGGTCCCCCTGCCTCTGGTGGTCCCTCTGCATCTGATGGTCCCCCTGCATCTGATGGTCCCCCTGCATCTGATGGTCCCTCTGCATCTGATGGTCCCCCTGCATCTGATGGTCCCTCTGCATCTGATGGTCCCTCTGCATCTGATGGTCCCCCTGCATCTGATGGTCCCTCTGCATCTGATGGTCCCCCTGCATCTGATGATCCCCCTGCATCTGATGATCCCCCTGCATCCGATGGTCCCTCTACGTCTGATGGTCCCTCTACATCTGATGGTCCCTCTGCATCACTGGAGCTGGGGGTGAAGGGATGAGGATGAGCACCCAGAGACTGATGCTGGGAGGCATTGGGTGCTGAGCTCTAGCTCTCCCTACCAGGGATGGGGTTAGGGCTTTGGCTCTGATGACCCTGAAGCAGGAAACCCCAAAGCAGTGATGCTGTAGCTGCAGGGCAGAGGGTAACGTGGTTTGGGCTCTGCCCCTCGAAGCTGGGAGTGTTGTGGTGATCCCAAAGAGCTGCTGGGGCCCTTTCCCTATGCATATTGGTGTCTGGAGCACGGATCCTTCCTACCCACCAGGAGCAGCAGTCCTGAGCATGGAAACATTAGATCTTCATGGAGAAACCAGCCATTAGGCCACCAGAAGCAGCAACACCTCCTCACCCAGAGCACTGTGGTAGCTTGGTCCTAAGGAAAAGGGACTGGGACACTGGGAGACTGGGAGGGGGCATGGGTAGGGACCATGCACAGCCAAGCTTAAGGGGAATTTGGGGTTGTTGCACACGTGGTTCATTCCCTATGCAGAGAACCCCAACCCCTCTTCCTATTCCCTCTGTAAAGCACCAGGTGGGTGAGGATGAGGATGTGTCACCTTTCCTGGTCCTTGCATTCTTGCCCATCTCTTCCCCCATCTCTTCCCCCATCTGCTGCCCTTCACACTGCTGTTCTCACAGGGATTCTCCTTTCCAGCCCAAAGGAGCTGATCGGAAGCAGAAGACAGACAGGGAGAAGATGGAGAAGAGAACCCCTCATGAGAAAGAGAAGTACCAGCCTTCCTATGAAACCACAATCCTCACTGAGGTGGGACCCTCACACAGCCCTTGTAACCAGACCTGGCTCCTTTTGCCTGCAGGTGGCAGGGAATTGGCTCTTCTGCTTCCCAGGTTGGGAATAGCTGCAGGACAAAGCAGGATCAGCTCTGTAGGCAGAGGGCTCCTGTGCCTGGCAGCAGGATGAGGTGTCCCCACTCAATAGCTCATAAGAGATGGTTACTGGGGGATGGAGCCCTCATCCTGCCCCACATTGATCAGGGAATGCTTCTCAGTGCCTGATTCAGGCTCAATCCACCACTGATTTGATGCTGGTGAGCACTGAGTGTGCAACCAGAGGCTTAGATCTCAGCTCCCTCTCTGCTTGACTTGTGTGACTTTGGGCCTTTTGAGGCTAAGAATCACTAAACCCCATTGATTTGGGGTCCCAGCTTTGGGACCCTGCAGTTGCATGGCCTGGCTGCTTCTGGTCCCCTTTGATTGTGTGGGTTAGGAGGTAGCTGCTCACCTGTGCTGAGCAGAGCAGATGTGGGAGCTCATTCAGAGCAATCCTATGACCATTCTGGGTTCTCCTTTGTAGTGTTCCCCATGGCCAGAGATCACCTATGTCAATAACTCCCCATCCCCTGGCTTCAACAGTTCCCACAGCAGCTTCTCCATTGGCGAAGGGTGAGTTTGAAGGGCCTGGCTTGCATGAGAGCTCATGGGATCATGCAATGGGATGGGTGGGAAGGGACCCTAAAGCTCCTCCAGCTCCAATCCAGCCCCAGGGACCCCTTCCCCTGGAGCAGCTGCTCCAATCCCTGTGTCCCAGTGCTCGTTATGGGATGGTTTATGGGTTATGGGATGTGCAGGGGGGTGGTTGCTGCTGGCTGGGATCCTGCACAAGAAGGGGGAGAGCAGCTCTAAGCTCATGTTCTGCTCTGTCTGCCTCTTCCCAACCAGCAATGGCTCTCCAAACCATCAGCCCGAGCCCCCTCCTCCCATCGCAGATGTAAGTCCCACCTCAGAGCTTGTAAGGATGGTGCTCAGGTCAGACTATGGGATGTGGGCTGCAGCAGGGGTGGGTTTGGGGTGGCTGCAGGTTGCTGGGGAGGAGTCTGCTCTGCTTGAGCATCTCTGGGAGCTCCAACTCCTTCTTTGCCTCCTCATCACAAGCAGAGGTGATGGAGTGAGAAGTGGCCAGTGCAGTGCTGGGGGCAGTGTTCTGGAGCTGGGTTGGTTTGGAAGGGATCTGAAAGCTCCTCCAGCTCCAATGCAGCTCCAGGGACCCCTTCCCATGGAGCAGGATGCTCCAATCCCTGTGTCCAACCTGGCCTTGATGGGATGGGGCAGCCCCAGCTCCTCTGGGCACCCTGTGCCAGCCTCAGCACCCTCATAGGGAAGAGCTTGTGCCTAAGAGCTCATCTCAGGCAGGTTCAAGCCATTCCCATTGTCCCATCCCTGCATCCCTCATCCCAAGCCCCTCTCCTTCCTTCCTGCCTTGCTCCTCACTGTGCTTTCCCCTTTGCTTCCTTCCTTTCCCTCTGAAGCCCTTTTAGATCCCAACCTGTGCATCCTTCACTGCATGTGCTCTGAGGGCTCAGCAGCCCTCGAGCTGCAGCCATGAACCCTGGGGGGGCTGCTTCCCCAATGGACACACTCCCACATCCCCCATGAATCCATGACCCCCATATCCCCCCATTGCAGAACCTGCTGCCCACCAGCACCCCACAGGAGGCCCAGCAATGGCTGCACCGGAATCGCTTCTCCACCTTCTCAAGGCTCTTCAGGAACTTCTCCGGTAGGATCCATGTCCCTTCCCATGCCTGTCCCTTATCTGAGCCCACATCCCATCCTCCTCCTGCTCCTGGGGTATCCTCATGCAGACAGACAGGTTCCTTCCCACCTCCTTGTTTAGTGCAGCCCAAGCAATGGGGCTCCCTGTTCCTCATCTCTCCCCTCGCCCTCCACTGCCCAGTACCAGGGACTGGGTTAGGGTTAGGGTTAGGGGTGGTTTCTCCTCCACAGCAAGCTGAGTCTGGGGGGAGCACTGAAGAGATGCTTCCCATCTGTTTCCTTCTCCCCCCAGGCTGGGAATGATCCCATAGGAAATGGGATTGAACCAAAACCCTCCAGCAAAACCAGCCTAGAAAGGGGGGAGCAAGGGGAGGTTGTTCCCAAAAGGCAGAGGCAGTTTGGGAATGGGCTCTGTGAGCAGGAGGAGCCCAGAGCCCCCATCCCACCCCATGGGCTGACCCCTGAGCTCTCCCCTCCTGGTGTCCCATTGTAGGTGCAGATCTGCTGAAGCTCACCAGGGAGGATGTGATCCAGATCTGTGGCCCTGCTGATGGCATCAGGCTCTTCAATGCGCTGAAGGGCCGGTATGTGGGATTCCCATCCCAAATGGGACCATTCCTTTGCACCTGAGTTGAACTGGTCTGAACTGGAGCATTGGGAAGGGGCTGCTGCAGCCCAGGGGAGGCATAGGATTGGATTCAGGGGAGGCATCGCACAGGTCTCGGATATGGGGCAGTGTTTATGGGGGTCAGTGGTCTGCCTCTGACTGCAGCCATGGGGAGCTGTGGTCACAGTGTTGGGGTGAAGGGCACAAAGGACACGAGGTGCTGGATGGAAGGAGAAGGAGCAGAGCTTGATCTGAGCTGGGGCTGCCCAGGCCTCAGGGGTGAACCATCCAGTTCAGCTGCTTGGTACCAGATGGCAACATGTCCTTTCCCATTGCAGAATCCAGCCTGGTTTGGGTTGCAGGGATCTGAAAGCTCCTCCAGCCCCAATGCATCCCTATGGATCCCTTCCCATGGAGCAGGATGCTCCAATCCCTGTGTCCTTGAGCACTGCCAGGGATGGGGCAGCCACAGCTTCTCCATTCCACATCCCAACACCCTCATGGGGAAGAGCTTCCCCATATCCCATTGAACTCTTCCCTCTTCCCAAACTCCTCATCCCATCCCTGCATCCCTCATCCCAAGCCCCTCTCCAGGTTCCTGCAGCCCCTTTAGGCACTGGAGCTGCTCTCAGCTCTCCCCTTGTCCAGGCTGCCCCATCCCAGCTCTCCCAGCCTGGCTCCTATGGGATCTGCTCCAGCCCTCACACCATCCCCATGGCCTCCTCTGGACCCTCTCCATCAGCTCCAGGTCCCTCTGGTGCTGCTGCCCCATAGCTGGATCAGGGCTGCAGGGGGGGGTCTCCTATCCCTGCCCTCTTCTCATGCTCTGGGGGTGCAGGACCCTTTGCATCATCACCATGGTGGGGATGACCATGAGAGGTTTGCTTTGGGATGAGGTTGTTCCCTCTGAGGATACTGGGCAGGGAGAGCACTGGCAGAGGGTCATATATGGGGTTCAGTCCCTGCTCTGTCCACAGGATGGTGCGGCCCAGACTGACCATCTACGTGTGCCAGGAGTCCCAGCAGCTCAGGGACCTGCAGCAGAAGCATGAGGATGGGGACACAGTGACCAGCACGTTCTTTGGTAAGGGTTAGGGTTAGGGTGCTTCAGTGCTTGGGCTGCTGCAGCAGGGCCCAAGGGGGGGCATAATGCAGCAAACACCATGGGGCTGCTTCCAGCCCTGCTCATGGGTGCTCAGCACCCATTGCCTGTGATCTCCCCATCCCCACACCACTGCCTATGGGTTTGGGCTGGCCTAAGGCCCCTCTTTGTGCTGCTATTGCTCATAGAGCCTGCACAGCAGCTCCAGGAGGGTCTGAGGCTCCTGTCTCCTGTTGGCTGCTGCCATTCCCTTTGCCTGCAGCCTGTGCAGGGGGTCACAAACCAAGGGATAAGGGTGCCAGAAGATAAGGATTAATCCTGCCCATCTGACCTCTCCCATCACATGTGGGCTGCAGACCCTGCCTGTTGCCTGCTGAGCTGACATGCTCCTATGGGAATCCAGCATTCCCAGACAACAGGGAATGACCTACATTTGTGGAGCAGTTATCACCTCCATCACTGGAGTGAATGCAGAAGCAAAGCAGATCCTGCTTTCCTTGCCATGCTCCCAGATGGATCCTGTCCCTTCCCCCAGGTGCTGGGGCAGGATGGGAGCACCCCAAGGAACACTACAAAACACTCCTTGGTTGACACCAGAAGCTTTTAGGGCAAAGCCTGCACCAGTAAAGAGCCCTGCAAGGCACTGGTGCCAGGTCACTGTGGAGCTGCTGTAGCTCAGGGCACCCTGCAGCATGAACAGGCACTGGAGATGCTGCATCTTGGGCTGGGGATGATGCTGCTGTGGCTGTAGCTGTGGTATGGACACCAAAGCCTTGCTCTCCTCCTGCAGTGTACCATGCTATCTACCTGGAGGAGCTGACTGCCCTGGAGCTCACCGAGAAGCTGGCCCAGCTCTTCAGCATCTCCTCCCAGCAGATCAGCCAGATCTACAAGCAGGGCCCTACTGGGATCCATGTGCTCATCAGTGATGAGGTGAGAGCCTCAGGTGCTCCCCATGGGTTGCTTCAGCTCTGAGCTCCTTGGGGGAGGCTGTGGGGATGGGATCCCAAGGGCAGGACTTGAGGATGGGTCCAGCTCAGGTTCCAAGGAGTCCACAGTTTAAGGCACTGCCTTAAACCCATGGGGTTCATCAGTGTGAGCTCACCCAGCTCTGTTCTCAAACCAGGGAGGGGAACAGCTCAGGTTGGGCTCAGCTTTAAGACCTGAGGGTTTCTCTCCTTGCTCCCCGGTTGGGACCTTCAGTGCTGGAGATGGGAGCAGTTATTTATGGCTGGTGCCTTTGCACTGAGCTCCTGCCCAAGCACCTTCCAGCCCTGTACCCTATATGCCCATGGCTGAACATGAAGCCCTGGCTTGGCCCTGAGGCACCTGTGCTGTGTTCAAACACAGCCTTAGGCTAAGCTGCCTCTTATCTTCCTTATCTCCTTATCTCAATGGAGGTTTGGATGCTCCTTATCTTCCTTATCTCCTTATCTTCCAGATGATCCAGAACTTCCAGGATGAATCCTGCTTCGTTCTGGACACCATGAAAGGTGAGTGCTCAGCTTCAGCATCTGGGGGAGCTCTCATATGGACCCCCCTAAGCCCAGTGGGTTCTTGGCCTGGCTCATGCCCTTTGCTTCTCTTGCAGCTGAGACCAATGACAGCTACCACATCATCCTGAAATAGGATGGCATGGGATGAGGAACACTCCAGCCCCACAGCACGACCAGAGACCCTTCCCTTCCAGCACAAGGACATGATCTGGGATCTCAGGAGCATCCTCACCTCCTGCTTGCAGAGGACCTCACCCTCCTGCCTCTGATGGTGACATGCAGCAAGGCTGGGAGCTCTCATGCAGCTCTAGGCTGAGCTTTACCACTGGGACCCTGCTGAGGGCTTTGGCTGTGGCAAACGTGCCTGGTCCTATAGGGCACTGGTGATGCTGGTGGACCAGAGGGACCCAGGGCTGGTCCTGACCCATGTGCTGAGCTGGGCAGGGCTCACAGCCTGTGTGCTGTGCTGCTGGGGGGTCTTGGAGGTTTTATTAAGCTTTCATTTAATGCTACACCTTATCTCATAGACAAAGGGGGGGACTTTGGGGTTCTCCTCCCCACCCACCTCAAAGTGACGCTGGCTCCATAGGCACCATCCCTCTTCCCATTCCAGGGGGAGGTCAGGAACTTTTCCATATGGATTTGGGTGTATAAAGCTGGAGCAGAGTGTGGTGGATAAAGAACTTGTACTGGGGTTCTTGGCTCTGCTCCTGCATCCCCCTCTTGAGCACTGGAGCCTGGAGCACATGGAGCAGGCAGCAGGATCCAAGGGGTATGGATGCATCCTGGGCTGGATGCAGGGGGATTCCTGGGAATGGTCACAGCCAAGTGCTGGTGGGGGAGGCACTGACTGGAGATCCCAGCCTCTGTGCCAGGCTTTGGGCTCCTAAACCCTGGCTTTGAGCTATGGGATCCTCAGGATGGAGCCAGGAGAAGCCATTAAATCCATGACCCAATTCCCTGTGTACATTCAGGTCACTTGGGAAGGGGGACACAGGATCATGGAATGGTTTGGGAAGCTCATCCAGTCCCAACCCCTTCCACTGGAGCAGGATGCTCCAAGCCCTGCTGGGATGGAGCATCCAAACCCCCATTGAACCCATCCCAGTATCCCAGCACCCTCATAGGGAAGCACATCCCGATCTCCATCCTGAACCCATCCCAACTTATCCCATTGCTCCCATCCCTGATGCAGGTGTCCCCCCCCCAGCATCCTTCAGCTCCGGGTTCCATCCACACCATTCCCATCCGGATTGCACCCATTCCCATCCCAGTTTTCCCTATGGAACTGCAGGAATCCCATTGGATCCATGGCCCTATGTGGATGTTACTGCATCCATTTAGGATGGGGGGGGGGGGGTACCCAATCCTGCCCCCCCCCCCATCCCGTCCCCCCCCCAGCATCCTTCAGCCATGGGCTCCGGGCTCCATCCACACCATTCCCAGCCGGATTGCACCCATTCCCATCCCAGTTTTCCCTATGGAACTGCAGGAATCCCATTGGATCCATGGCCCTATGTGGATGTTACTGCATCCATTGAGGATGGGGGGGGGGGGGGGGTACCCAATCCTGCCCCCCCCATCCCGTCCCCCCCCCAGCATCCTTCAGCCATGGGCTCCGGGTTCCATCCGCACCATTCCCATCCCAGTTTTCCCTATGGAACTGCAGGAATCCCATTGGATCCATGGCCCTATGTGGATGTTACTGCATCCATTGAGGATGGAGGGGGGGGGGGGGGGTGACCCAATCCAGCCCCCCCCTCCCGTCCCCCCCCACGGTGGGAGTGGTTCCGTCCCCTTCCGCACTACATTTCCCATCGTGCCCCGCGGCACCGGGACTCGCTTTCCCACCGTGCCCCGCGGCGACGGGCGGTGGGGTGGGCGTGGCCTGCGGCACCACGTGACCCCCGGTATATAAAGGGCGGCGCTGCGCCCTCGGCCCCATTGTTGTCGGCGGTCGGCGGCGGGGCGGGCGCGGCCCCTGCGCGCGCCCCCGGGAGCCCCGCCCCCGCCAGGCCCCGCCCCCCCCCCGGACCCGGTGAGTGGGGGGGGGGAGGGGGCCGGTACCGGAGGGGGGGGGACGGGTACGGGGGGGGCAGGTCCTTCCGTGTGCAGCGGAATGCAGAGGGGGGAGGGGGATGGGGGGAGGGGGGGGCCATAGGGAATAAAGGGGGTTCATATGGAATGAGGGGGGGTCTATAGGGAATGAGGGGGGATGCATAGGGAATGAGGGGAGTTCATAGGGAATGGGGGGGGGTCTATAGGGAATGTGGGGGTGTCCATAGGGAATGAGGGGGGGTCAATAGGGAATGGGGGGGGGTCTATAGGGAATATGGGGGGTTCATAGGGAATGTGGGGGGGGTCTATAGGGAATGAGGGGGGGTCAATAGGGAATGAGGGGGGGGGCATAGGGAATGAGGGGGGGTTCATAGGGAATGAGGGGGGTCCATAGGGAATGAGGGGGAGTTCATAGGGAATGAGGGGGGTTCATAGAGAATGGGGGGGAGGCCTATAGGGAATAAGGGGGGGTTCATAGGGAATGAGGGGGGGTCAATAGGGAATGAGGGGGGGTCCATAGGGAATGTGGGGGGGTTCATAGGGAATGAGGGGGGGTTCATAGGGAATGAGGGAGGGTCCATAGGGAATGAGGGAGGGTCCATAGGGAATGAGGGGGGGTCCATAGGGAATGAGGGGGGGTTCATAGGGAATGAGGGGGGTTCATAGAGAATGAGGGAGGGTCCATAGGGAATGTGGGGGGGTTCATAGGGAATGAAGGGGGTCCATAGGGAATGAGGGGGGGTCCATAGGGAATGTGGGGGGGGGGGCATAGGGAATGAGGGGGGTTCGTAGGGAATGAGGGGGGTTCATAGGGAATGAGGGGGGGCCCGTAGGGAATGAGGGGCCTAGAGGGGATGGGGGGAGCTTTGCATCTGGAGGGGCTAGAGGGGCTATAGGGGATGCAGGGGCCCAGCTGCCAAATGGGGGGGGATCCTGACAGCTTGGGGGGTGTTGGGGGGGTGCCTATAGAGGTTTCCCCCCCCCTCTGTGTTCTGGGGGCCTGTAAGGGATGTGGGGCACCTATAGAGGACATGGGGTGCCCTTAAAGCTGCTTTGTCCTCTAGCTGGGGACTATAGAAGGTTTGGGGGGGTCTTTACATGTGGGGGGCACAATGGAGGGTATAGGGGAGCTGGAGGGTTATATGGGTCCCCAAGGAGCCACATAGTGATAGGGTCCATTGGGGTGATAGGAAGGAGATGATGATGAGGATGATGATGATGATGATGATGATGGTGATGGGAAGGGCTGGAGGAGGAGCTGCCATTGTGAGCATCCTGCTCTGATGTCCCCAAAGGCAGGGAGGGGTCGTTGGCTGCCCCCATTGCAGGCACTGGGATGGGAAGGGGGGTACTGGGATGGTGTTGTTGGGCTGTTGTTGGTGGTGGTGTACTTGGGATGAGGGATGCAGGGATGGGACAATGGGAATGGCTTGAACCTGCCCGAGCTGAGCTCTTGGGTACCAGCTCTTCCCTATGAGGATGCTGAGGAGCTGGGGCTGCCCCATCCCATCAATTCCAGGTAGGACACAGGGATTGGAGCATCCTGCTCCATGGGAAGGGGTCCCTGGAGCCGGATTGGAGCTTTAGGATCCCTTCCCACCCATCCCATTGCATGATCCCATGATCAAGGTGTTCTATGGAGCCCCCTTAGGGCTCAATCCTGGTGATGGGCAAAGGGACCCAGTGGGTGTCTTGGGATCACCCTTCCCATAGCACCCACCAGACCCTCATTGGGATTGGAAGCTGCCCCATTGACATCTGCATTGTCCCAATGGCCTCTGTTCCATCAGGCCCATTAACAGGAGCTTGTGCCCTAATTCCATACTGGGATAGACCTGGATTGGTGTCACACAGACTGGGAATGCCGTGTGCCATTTCCCATCTCCTGCCTTGCTTCTGCAGCCATAAAGCTTCCTTTTCCTTTATGTGCTTCCCTATACCTGGATCCTTCCCATGGGATGCTGCTCCCATCCCATCCTGCTGGGAATAACATCCTGGATCCCCTGTATGGACTATGGCTGATGCTGGGAGCTGCTTTGCTGCTTACTGGGAAGCACTGGGAGGGTTTCCTCCTATGGGGCTCTGCAGTGATGCTGCCGTGTCATCCAGCAGCGCTATTCCCACTGCATCACTGCATGGGGGGGGGGGGTCTGTGATGGGAAACCCCCTTTTTGGGTGGGTTTCAGCCCGAAATGAGCCATTTTCCAAGGGGGATATAGGGAATTGCAGCCTGGCTCCTGCCTTTGCTCTTCCTGGGGGATGCTGAGCGCTGCAATGGGATAAAATGGGCTCCTCTGGTTATTCCTTATGGATTTTCCCTGTTTAATCCTGTTTTCCATGATCTGGTCCTTATTTAACTGGGATGGGATCCGGCTGCTGGTGCTTAGCCCATGGGGCTCTCCCTGCATGGATCTGTATCTCCCTGCTCCCATGCAATTCCCATCCGGCTGCTGAGATGATCCCACATCCCCATCCTCACCCCTCTGATACCTCCAATCCGCTTTGCATCCTGCTTTTGATGGGAAGCTCATTGAAACCATTCCAGGGATGTGGATAAAGCAGCTTGAAGAGAGAAGGGAATACAAGGAATTCTGAGCACATCCATGTTCCTTAGGCCTGGAATGTGGTTCATAGGGAGCTCCATGGGATGCTCCCATGCAGGATGCTCACTGAAGGGCTGGAAGTGAAGGAGCTCATGGCTCTGGAATTGCACTGGTGATGGAGGAGGAGCCCAAGAGCACATCCGACAGGGATGGAGCATCATTGGAGGCGATGCCGGAGGCGGAATGAGACATGTCAGAGGGTCCTGGATCCATCAGCATCAGTGCAGGAGCTCAGACCTCATCCGGATGCTCCTGCTCTCCCGGAGGCAGGAATCAAACCTTGGATGAGCCTCAGGCCTTGGGATTTCCCAGTCCCACACTGGGGCTGGACCAGTTGTGGTGCAGGAGGCTCTTGGAGCACCTGGATCCCATCTCTTTCCTGCCCCATCCCTGCTCCCAGAGGCAATTCCAGCTGCAGCTCTTGGCTTCCTCCCCCTTTGAGCCCTCACAGGAGGCAGCCCTGAGGCCACGGTGAGGGTCTCCTCTTCCCTGCTCCATGCTGGGTCCCTGCTGCAGCCTCCCCATTCCCAAAGGCAGGAAGCACCAAATGGGATAACTGGGGCTAATAAGGGAATCTGAGTGCCCATAGGGGCAGCTGCTGCTGTGCTGGGGAGGAAGAGGAGGAGGAAGAGGAGGAGGATGCTCCTGCATTGGAGAAGTGAGATGAGGTCTGATGGATCCATTCCAATGGAGGTGGGATCCATCCTGTTGGATCCATGCGGAGCTGGAGCTGATCCCCATCCCCAGCCTGGTTGATGCTGTGGGTATTGTCCACCCCAGCAGCATTCCTGGTTTTCCTTCTCCTATGGGAGAGGGATATGGGATGATGCTTTGGGATGCAATGCAAGGAACTGCTGCTATCCTTTGGGATCAGCTCCATCCTGACCATGGTATCCCAGGGATGGGGACAGGCAATGCCCTGGGCTCGGTTGCCAGGTCCCATATGGCACCAGAGGGGATGGGAAGCTCTGCAGGGGGATCTGGCCAGGCTGGATCCATGGATGTGCCCATGGGATGAGCTTCAGGAAGGCAAAGAGCTGGGTCCTGTACTTGGGCCATAACAACCCTATGGGATGGTGCAGGATGCACCTGGAATCCTGTGCTCAGCTCTGGGGCCATCAATGCAAGAGAGACCTTGGATGGGGCTGGAGCAGGGAATGGGGCTGGAGCAGGGAATGGGGCACAAGGGATAGGGAAGGGCTGAGGGATCTATGGGGTTCAATGGGGAAGAGAAGGCTCAGGGGGGACCTGATGGAGCCAGGAGGTCTCTGCTCCCAAGGAACAAGGGATGGGACAAGAGGAACCAGCCTCAAGCTGCCCCAGGGCAGGTTTAGATGGAGCTCAGGACCAATTCCTGCCCCATGGGGTGCTCAGCATTGGAACAGGCTGCCCAGGGCAGGGCTGGCATCAGCATCCCTGCAGTGCTCACACACATGGGTTAGGGGAGGCCTTGGCAGGGCTGGGAATGGTTGGAACTGGATCTTGGAGCTGGTTTCCTGCTTGATCCCATGGCTGGGATAGGGACACTCACTCTTCCCACTGGAGCATCATCTCTCCCAAGCTGGAGCCCAGCACTTCCCAGCATCCATGGACAAGCATCAACAAGGGGCAGGGAGACCTGGAGAGGGGCTTGGGATGAGGGATGCAGGGATGGGACAATGGGAATGGCTTGAACCTGCCTGAGATGAGCTCTTGGGTACCAGCTCTTCCCTATGAGGATGCTGAGGAGCTGGGGCTGCCCCATCCCATCAATGCCAGGTTGGACACAGGGATTGGAGCATCCTGCTCCATGGGAAGGGGTCCCTGGAGCTGGATTGGAGCCTTAGGGTCCCTTCCAGCTGCAGACCTGACGCAGGGATGATGGGCTCCCCTTGGGAAACAGCAGGAATGTGATGGGATTAAGGGATGTTATCCAGGGATGAATGTGGGAATCTGCTCCCTGGATCCACATGAACCTTCCCTGCTTATCCCAACCTCCATGATCCCTTCTCCCCTTCCCCACAGAGACCCCCAGGGCAGGGGCAGGGGCTGGCTCAGCCCAGCGGCTCCCATGCGAGCCCAATGGACGCGATCCCGAGCGCCGGCATCAAGAGGAAGTTCGAGGATGCGGATGTGGGATCAGCCGGATCCAACTCGGATGATGAGATCTCCAACAGTGACAGTGCCGACAGCTGTGACAGTGTCAACCCCAGCTGCTCCAGCGCCTTCCGACGTGAGTTCCCAGTACCATACTGGGATCCGGTGCTGCCTCCGTTAGCATCCAACTGGTGCTGAGCAGGGATGGGAGCATCAGGCACACAAGGGTTTGGGGTCTCTCCATCATCAATCCCATTCCCGTTATCCATTCCTGTTATCCATTCCCGTTATCCACTCCCGTTACCCATTCCCGTTATCCCCTCCCGTTATCCACTCCTGTTATCCATTCCTGTTATCCAGGCTCCATCCTACACCTTTCCCACCCCAGGATTCACCCCATTGCAGTGGGGCCATGACCTCATAGCAGCCTTCCAGTATCTGAAAGGGGCTATAGGGATGCTGGGGAGGGACTGTCCATTGGGGACTGCAGTGATAGGACAAGGGGTAATGGGTTGAAACTGGTTTTAACTGGTTTAGACTGGATCTAAGGAGGAAGTTCTTTACTATTAGGGTGCTGAGGCACTGGAATGGGTTACCCAGTGAGGTTGGGAATGCTCCATCCCTGTTCAAGCCCAGCTTGGATTAAGCCTTAGGTGATCTGGTTTAGTGTGAGGTGTCCATACCCATGGAACCAGATGAGCTCCCGCTCCTTCCCAGTCCTAACCTATAATCCTATACTGGCATTGGTGGCACCAGACCCCATCCAGGGACCCCAATGGGGTGTGAGCTCTGGGTTAGTGTGTTTTGGGGTTCCCTTTGCCCCTATAACCCCATTACCTCCCATAGCCACATCCATCCTGAGGCGGCAGAACCCCCCGCGGAGGAAGAACGTGCGCTTCGACCAGGTGACAGTGTACTACTTTGCTCGGCGCCAGGGCTTCACCAGTGTTCCCAGTCAGGGCGGCAGCTCACTGGGCATGGCCCCACGGCACACCTGGGTGCGCAGGTACACCCTGGGGGAGTTCGCACAGGAGCAGGAGGTCAACCACAGGCAGATCCTGAGGGAGCATCTCAAGGAGGAGAAGCTGCAGGCCAAGAAGATGAAGGTAGCAGGGGGGTGTTGGCTCTATGGGTGTCGGCTCTATGGGTGTGTGGGTGTGATCAGCCCTATGGGTGTCAGCTCTATGGGTGTCTGTGTGTGACCACCCCTATGGGTGTGTGTGTGTGATCAGCCCTATGGGTGTCTGTCTATGGGTGTCTGTGTGATCACCCCTATGGGTGCTCACCCCTATGGGTGTCCCTATGGGTGTCTGTGTGTGCTCAGCCCTGTGGGTGTCCCTATGGGTGTCTGTGTGTGCTCACCCCTATGGGTGTCTGTGTGTGCTCATCCCTATGGGTGCTCACCCCTATGGGTGTCTGTGGGTGCTCACCACTATGGGTGCTCAACCCTATGGGTGTCCATGTGTGCTCACCACTATGGGTGTCCCTATGGGTGTGTGTGCTCACCCCTATGGGTGTCTGTGTGCTCACCCCTATGGGTGCTCATCCCTATGGGTGTCTGTGTGTGATCACCCCTATGGGTGTCCGTGTGTGCTCACCCCTATGGGTGGGATGGGGTGCTCACCCAGAGGGATGGGGTCTGGAGCCAGGCTTGGAGGGTGTTTGAGTGCCGGATCCTGCCCCCCAAGTCTTACTCACATTGGGGTCACCTGTGTGGGATCCCAGTCCTCATCCCATGGCTTGTAGGGCACAGCAGAGGGGACCTGGAAAAGGGATTCCCTGTTGGAATCCCCTTTCCCTTCTCTCCCATAAGCTTTGGGCTGATGCTTCCAATGGGATCCGGATGCATTGATCCCATCCCATGCCCTGCAGGGCACAGCAGAGGGGACCTGGTAAAGGGATTCCCTGTTGGAATTCCCTTTCCCTTCTCTCCCATAAGCTTTGGGGTGATGGTTCCAATGGGATCAGGATCTGGATGCATTGATCCCATCCCATATCCTGCAGTGCACAGCAGAGGGGACCTAGAAAAGGGATTCCCTGTTGGAATTCCCTTTCCCTTCACGTTTCCCTGCTCCCTTCTCCCATAAGCTTTGGGCTGATGGTTCCAATGGGATCCGGATGCAGTGACCCCATCCCATGCCCTGCAGGGCACAGCAGAAGGGACCTGGAAAAGGGATTCCCAGCTTGGAATTCCCTTTCCCTTCTCTCCCATGATCATGGGGCTGATGGTTCCAATGGGATAGGGATCAGGATGCGGTGATCCCATCCCATGCCCTGCAGGGCACAGCAGAGGGCACCTGGTAAAGTGATTCCCTATTGGAATTCCCTTTCCCTTCTCTCCCATAAGCTCTGGGGTGATGATTCCAATGGGATCCGGATGCATTGATCCCATCCCATGTCCTGCAGGGCACAGCAGAGGGGACCTGGTAAAGGGATTCCCTGTTGGAATTCCCTTTCCCTTCACGTTTCCCTGCTCCCATGAGCTTGGGGATGGGGGATGGTTCCAATGGGATCGGGATCAGGATGCAGGATCCCATCCCATGCCCTGCAGGGCACAGCAGAGGGGACCTGGTAAAGGGATTCCCACCTTGGAATTCCCTTTTCCTTCACATTTCCCTTCTCCCATGAGCTTTGGGCTGATGGTTCCAATGGGAACGGGATCCGGATGCATTGATCCCATCCCATGCCCTGCTTGGAATCCCCTTTCCCTTCTCCCATAAGCTTTGGGCTGATGATTCCAACGGGATCCGGATCCATTGACCCCATCCCATATCCTCCAGCTCACCAAGTGATTCCCTGTTGGAATTCCCTTTCCCTTCTCCCATAAGCTTTGGGGCTGATGGTTCCAATGGGATCCGGATCCATTGACCCCATCCCATATCCTCCAGCTCACCAAGAACGGGACAGTGGAGTCAGAGGAAGCCGAAGGTCTGACCCTCGAGGACGTCTCCGACGACGACATCGACGTGTCCAACATGGAGCTGGACGATTACTTCTTCCTGCAGCCGCTACCCACCAAGCGGCGCCGCGCTCTGCTGCGCGCAGCGGGTGTGCAGCGCATTGACGCCGAGGAGAAGCAGGAGCTGCGCGCCATCCGCCTGTCGCGGGAGGACTGCGGCTGTGACTGCCGCCTGTACTGCGAGCCGGAGCTGTGCGCCTGTAGCCAGGCGGGGATCAAGTGTCAGGTGAGAGGTGGGGATGGGGGAGAGGGGGAGTGATTCCATAGGGATGTGGGAAGTGCTTCCATAGGGATGTGGGGCTTTGGGAAGTGCTTCCATAGGGACTTTGGGAAGTGCTTCCATAAGGATAGTGGGGCTTTGGGAAGTGCTTCCATAGGGACTTTGGGAAGTGCTTCCATAGGGATGGTTTGGGAAGTGCTTCCATAAGGATGGTGGGGCTTTGGGAAGTGCTTCCATAGGGATAATGGGGCTTTGGGAAGTGCTTCCATAGGGACTTTGGGAAGTGCTTCCATAGGGATGGTTTGGGAAGTGCTTCCATAAGGATGGTGGGGCTTTGGGAAGTGCTTCCATAGGGATAATGGGGCTTTGGGAAGTGCTTCCATAGGGACTTTGGGAAGTGCTTCCATAGGGATGGTGAGAGATGGGGAAGTGCTTCCATAAGGATAGTGGGGCTTTGGGAAGTGCTTCCATAGGGGCTTTGGGAAGTGCTTCCATAAGGATAGTGGGGCTTTGGGAAGTGCTTCCATAGGGGCTTTGGGAAGTGCTTCCATAGGGACTTTGGGAAGAGCTTCCATAGGGATGGTGGGCATGGAATGGGTTGAATGTGGTTGTGCCATCACTGTGTTGGACACAGCTGCTCCAGTGTAATGGGTCCATGCCCATGGTATAGGTTGGAACTGGGAGAGCTTTAAGGTCCCTCCCAGTCCACCCCATCCCATGCTGGTGCTGGAGCTTCCACGTCTCCATCACCCCCCAGGTGGACCGAATGTCCTTCCCATGCGGCTGCTCCCGGGATGGCTGCGGGAACATGGCCGGACGCATCGAGTTCAACCCCATCCGCGTGCGGACTCACTACCTCCACACCATCATGAAGCTGGAGCTGGAGAACAAGCGCCAGGGGGGGAGGCCTCCGGCGCCGGAGGAGGCTCCATCCGGCACCACGTGGCAACCCGGAGAGACCCAGGACTTCCAGGAGTTCATGGCAGAGAATGAATCGGCTGTAATGCACCTGCAGACAGCTGAGGAGCTGGAGAGGCTGAAGGCTGAGGAAGACTCCAGCACCGGCTCCGGCGCCGACGCTTTGGGTGTGTGCATCGTGGAGGAGCCTCTGGCTGTGCCCCAGGGGCTGTGTCCGGCTCTGCCTGCTCCCATCCTCATCCAGACCCAGTTACCTCCCGGCTCGTCCGTCCTGTGCTTCGCCCAGGGCTCAGAGCCGGCGCCGGAGCAGCCCTACTTGAACCATGGCTCTGTGCTCTATGTGGAGGCGAGGCCGGGAGGCAGGAGCGAGGCTGCCCCCCCCGAGCCTCCAGCACCATCCTGCCTGGCCCACAAGGAGCTCAGCACCCAAAGCGGGTGCCTTATGGCCGGCAAGGGGGACGCAACCAAACCCCCTCCGTGTCCCCCCCCCGCGGCTCCGGCATCCCCGGTGCCAATGGAGCCGCCGGTGTGAGCGAGGCCCCCCCCTCGGTGCTCCGTTATTTATTGACAATAAGAGTTTATGGACCAGCTGCCGTCACTGGTGGTTATTTATGGGGGGGGGATTGGCCCATGGATCCGACCCCATCCCATTGCCTTGGCTGCTGGGCTTGGAGCCTCCCTCTTCCCAGCTCCATCACATCCTATTCCAGCCCTGCCTGGGGGGGGTTAACTTGAACCCCCCCATTTCCCCTTTGGTTCTATCCCTTTAATGGATGCTCCCCATTCCCTGGAGCTGGGATCAGGATGGCCGGGAAGGAGCCGGAGCCAGGGGGGGCTCATTGCACATCCATCTTTATAATGGGAGAACTGGGAGCTGATGGGAACCAAGAGCCCCCAATGCCTCTGATGGGATCAATCCAGCCCCATGCCTGCTTATCCTTGGACATTGATCCCTTGGTGATCCCCATCCCATGTCCTATTCCAATAGGGATGTATCCCAGAGCTGTGCAACCAGAGCAAATGGGGATGCTCCAATGGCTCCAGGTCTTTATCTCCCCCTTGTAGGGTTGCTCCCTATGGCCTCAAAGGGCAGGAGCACTTGGGAATGTCGCTGGGATCAGATCCCATTCCTGCTGTGCTCTCCCTATTCCATGGTTCTGGCATTGTCCAAGCATCTCCCTGCTCCATTGGGTACCAGAATGGGGTCAGGGAATGGTGTTCACATTGGGGCTGTTCCTACCCCCCCTTTGCACCACCCCAAATGCCTGCACACCCCATAGCCATGTGAGCCCAGCCCTATGGAGACGCTCATAGGCCAGGCTTGAGCTGGGCTTTAATCAACCACATGGACACTGTGTTGGGGTCACTCATAGGGGCACTGGGGGGGTTCCCATGCAGGGAGCTGCCCCAGAGCCCCCATACAAAGCCCAGGACCCCATTTCCCAGCTGGGATGCAGGGACTTGGTCTTGGCTTCATCCATTGGGAATGATTCCATGTCCAAGGATGCTCAGAGCAGGAGCCTATGGCCAAGCAGGACCTGCTGCTGTGAGACAATGAGGGCAGCTTCTCCCCTATGGGGCTGAGCCCCATAGCACCAAGGGGAAGAGCTGAGCCCCATGGCACCAAGGGGAAGAGCTGAGCCCCATAGCACCAAGGGGAAGAGCTGAGCCCCATAGCACCAAGGGGAAGAGCTGAGCCCCATAGCACCAAGGGGAAGAGCTGAGCCCCATAGCACCAAGGGGAAGAGCTGAGCCCCATAGCACCAAGGGGAAGAGCTGAGCCCTATGGCACAAGGGGAAGAGCTGAGCCCCATAGCACCAAGGGGAAGAGCTGAGCCCTATGGCACAAGGGGAAGAGCTGAGCCCCATAGCACCAAGGGGAAGAGCTGAGCCCCATGGCACCAAGGGGAAGAGCTGAGCCCCATAGCACCAAGGGGAAGAGCTGAGCCCCATAGCACCAAGGGGAAGAGCTGAGCCCCATAGCACCAAGGGGAAGAGCTGAGCCCTATGGCACAAGGGGAAGAGCTGAGCCCCATAGCATCAAGGGGAAGAGCTGAGCCCTATGGCACCAAGGGGAAGAGCTGAGCCCCATAGCACCAAGGGGAAGAGCTGAGCCCTATGGCACCAAGGGGAAGAGCTGAGCCCCATAGCACCAAGGGGAAGAGCTGAGCCCCATAGCACCAAGGGGAAGAGCTGAGCCCTATGGCACAAGGGGAAGAGCTGAGCCCCATAGCATCAAGGGGAAGAGCTGAGCCCCATAGCACCAAGGGGATGAGCTGAGCCCTATGGCACCAAGGGGAAGAGCTCAGCCCCATAGCACCAAGGGGAAGAGCTGAGCCCCATAGCACCAAGGGGAAGAGCTGAGCCCCATAGCACCAAGGGGAAGAGCTGAGCCCCATAGCACCAAGGGGAAGAGCTGAGCCCCATAGCACCAAGGGGAAGAGCAGAGCCAGGGCAGGAGGGGGGATCCGAGTCCTTACCCCATAGCAGCAGCTTGGGTTGGGGGGTTCAACCCCCAGGCTGGGCTTTGGGCAGCACTAGGCTGGGATTAGGCTGAGCCTCACTCCTTGGGTCTGATGTAGTTGAGGGAGAGCAGGACCAGACTGTTGGCCAGGAGAGAGGCTTCGGAGGCTGGAATGGGAACAGGGAATGGGATCATGGAATGGGATGGGGTGGAAGGGACCATGGAATGGGATGGGATGGAAGGGACAATGGGATGGGATGGGATGGAAGGGACAATGGGATGGGACGGGATGGACCATGGAATGGGATGGGGTGGAAGGGACCAGGGAATGGGATGGGGTGGAAGGGACCATGGAATGGGATGGGATGGAAGGGACCAGGGAATGGGATGGGGTGGAAGGGACCATGGAATGGGATGGGGTGGAAGGGACCAGGGAATGGGATGGGGTGGAAGGGACCATGGAATGGGATGGGGTGGAAGGGACCATGGAATGGGATGGGATGGAAGGGACCATGGGATGGGATGGGATGGAAGGGACCAGGGAATGGGATGGGATGGACCATGGAATGGGATGGGATGGACCATGGAATGGGATGGGGTGGAAGGGACCATGGAATGGGATGGAAGGGACCAGGGAATGGGATGGGATGGAAGGGACCATCAAAGCACCTCGAGTCCAACCCCATGCGATGAGCAGGGATAACAGCAATGGGACCAGAGCATCCCAACCCCACTGAACCCATTCATCCCAGTGCAGCACCAGAGGCTGCAGGGGCCCCCCCATCACCCCCAACCCCTTCTGCTCTGGGGTCCCCATTCCCCCCCAGCCCCATTCAATCCACCACCCTACAGTGGGCTTTGGGGTACCCACATGGGCACATCCATCCCATTCCTCAGGGATGGAGCCCCCATAGGATAACCATAAAGCCACTGCCCATCCCACACATGAGACCTATGGGGCAGGAGCTGCCCCATAGGGCTCATCCCACACATGACCCCATAGGGCAGGAGCTGCCCCATAGGGCTCATCCCAGCCATGACCCCATAGGGCAGGAGCTGCCCCATAGGGCAGGAGCTGCCCCATAGGGCTCATCCCACACATGACCCCATAGGGCAGGAGCTGCCCCATAGGGCTCATCCCAGACATGACCCCATAGGGCAGGAGCTGCCCTATAGGGCTAATCCCACACATGACCCCATAGGGCAGGAGCTGCCCCATAGGGCTCATCCCAGCCATGACCCCATAGCACAGGAGCTGCCCCATAGGGCTCATCCCAGACATGACCCCATAGGGCAGGAGCTGCCCCATAGGGCTCATCCCAGCCATGACCCCATAGGGCAGGAGCTGCCCCATAGGGCAGGAGCTGCCCCATAGGGCTCATCCCAGCCATGACCCCATAGAGCAGGAGCTGCCCCATAGGGCCCATCCCACACATGACCCCATAGGGCAGGAGCTGCCCCATAGGGCTCATCCCAGCCATGACCCCATAGGGCAGGAGCTGCCCCATAGGGCTCATCCCAGCCATGACCCCATAGGGCAGGAGCTGCCCCATAGGGCAGGAGCTGCCCCATAGGGCTCATCCCAGCCATGACCCCATAGAGCAGGAGCTGCCCCATAGGGCCCATCCCACACATGACCCCATAGGGCAGGAGCTGCCCCATAGCCACCATCACCTTCCAGCCTGCAGGACAGCCCCAACCACTGCTCCAGCCACGCTCTGCACGATGCCCCATCCAGGTCAGTGCAATTGAGGCCCCGCAGGTAACAGGCCTATAGGGCACAGCACCAGGCACTCAGCACCACGCTATGGGGCTGACCCTATGGGGCCCTATGGGGAGGGGGGGTCCTCACCGCTCTGAGCTCCTCCTCATGGAGCTGCCCCAGGCTCAGGCGCTGCAGGGCCAGGTCCAGCTCCCGGATCTCCAGCACGTGGCTCCGGAGCCGACGGCGCAGGATGGGACCCGGTAGGTGTGGGGTCAGGAACAGGACCCGGCTTAGGGCTTGCTGAGGGGGGAATAGGGATGGAGACCCCCCCAAAGGGGATGATGGAGCCATATGGGGCAGGACATGGAGCACATGGAGCCTCTCCCCATTGTGACCCACATTCCCATCCCGTTTCATCATCATTCCCTATAAAATCTGTCCCACCCAGAGGAGGGCAGAGGAATGAGCCCTATTATGGGATGGACATGTAATGGGTGTGAATCTGGGTGTGGGATGACAAACAGCCTCGATCCAGGGAATCCTGCCCTGGTTTGAAGGGACCTTAACGCCCATTGAGCTCCAGTATCCCCAGTTGGATCCAGCTGCATCCCAGTGCATCCAGGACACCACTTCCCATCCCATCCAGGGCCACGTTCCCCATAGGCACCAAACCCAACTCACCACATGGGACACCTGGAGCCGGTTGAGAGCCAGGACAGGGCTGGCAAACGCTGCCCTCACTGCCCAGAGCTCAGCCACACTGGGATGGGACCCACACTGCACCTATAGGACCATAGAGCCCAGTGCTGGTACTGGTGCCACCATAGGGATGATGGAGCCGGAGGTGATGGGGCTGCCATACCTGGGAGCAGAGCTGCTGCAGGCGGCGCTGGAGCCGGGGGTCAGGCAGGGAATGAGCTGCCTGTACCAGGCTCTCCAGTACAACCGGATACGAATCCCTACGGATGGAGTCATAAGTGTCCTGGAATTCCAACTGCTGCTGGGGGGTCCAGAAGTGTCGGATCAGGAGCTGCCGGGGGAAGAAATACCTGGAGAGGGGAGAGGGATGATCCAATCCCTGTGTCCAACTGGGATTGATGGGATGGGGCAGCCCCAGCTGCTCAGCATCCTCATAGGGAAGAGCTGGTACCAAGAGCTCAGCTGGGTCAGGTTCAAGCCATTCCCATTGTCCCATCCCTGCATCCCTCATCCCAAGCCCCTCTCCAGGTCTCCCTGCCCCTTGTTGATGCTTGTCCATGGATGCTGGGAAGTGCTGGGCTCCAGCTTGGGAGGGATGATGCTGCAGTGGGAAGAGTGAGTGTCCCTATCCCAGCCATGGGATCAAGCAGGAAACCAGCTCCAAGATCCAGTTCCAACCATTCCCAGCCCTGCCAAGGCCTCCCCTAACCCATGTGTGTGAGCACTGCAGGGATGCTGATGCCAGCCCTGCCCTGGGCAGCCTGTTCCAATGCTGAGCACCCCATGGGGCAGGAATTGGTCCTCAGCTCCATCTAAACCTGCCCTGGTGCAGCTTGAGGCTGGTTCCTCTTGTCCCATCCCTTGTTCCTTGGGAGCAGAGCCCATCCTGGCTCCATCAGGTCCCCCCTGAGCCTTCTCTTCCCCATTGAACCCCATAGATCCCTCAGCCTTTCCCCATCCCTTGTGCCCCATTCCCTGCTCCAGCCCCATTCCCTCCTATGGCCCCATCCAAGGTCTCTCTTGCATTGATGGCCCCACAGCTGAGCACAGGATTCCAGGTGCATCCTGCACCATCCCATAGGGTTGTTATGGCCCAAGTACAGGACCCAGCTCTTTGCCTTCCTGAAGCTCATCCCATGGGCACATCCATGGATCCAGCCTGGCCAGATCCCCCTGCAGAGCTTCCCATCCCCTCTGGTGCCATATGGGACCTGGTTATGGGTTTGCTCCATGCAGACCAGTGACAATGACACCAACCAGACCCAGTCCCAGCATTGAGCACTGGGGCTGGAGCAGGGAGCAGAAATGGGAACCACAGGGATTGAATGGGATTAAGCTGGGATCAAGCAGGCTGGAAGGGAAAGGACATTGGGAAGAGCATGGATACAGCAAGGGATGGAGGTGTCTCCTTGGTTACAGCCCTAAGACCCCCATGGACCCCAAGGTCGTGGCCATACTCACATGAGGACGATGACCAGGAAGTTGGCGAAGGGAGGGATGGAAATGATCCCAATGGGAATGGTCTTGATCAGGTCCCTGCGGAACTGCCTCCAAAAGAGGCGACAATCAGGATCCGGCACCAGATTCCCTGTCGGAATAGTCCTGTGCCGGTGTTGGTGTTAGTGCCGGTGTTGGTGCCAGTGTTGGTGTTGGTACCGGTGTTGGTGCCGGTGTTAGTGCCGGTGTTGGTGCCGGTGTTGGTACCGGTGTTGGTGCCGGTGTTAGTGCCGGTGTTGGTACCGGTGTTGGTGTTGGTACCGGTGTTGGTGCCGGTGTTGGTGCCGGTGTTGGTGCTTGGTGTTGGTACCGGATTTTGGTGCCAGTGTTGGTACTGGTGTTGGTGTTGGTGTTGGTACCAGTGTTGGTGTTGGTACCGGTGTTAGTGCCGGTGTTGGTACCGGTGTTGGTGCCGGTGTTGGTGCCGGTGTTGGTGCCGGTGTTGGTACCAATGTTGGTGCTGGTGTTGGTGCTGGTGTTGGTACTGGTGTTAGTGCCGGTGTTGGTACCGGTGTTGGTGCCGGTGTTGGTGCCGGTGTTGGTGCCGGTGTTGGTACCAGTGTTGGTGCTGGTGTTGGTGCTGGTGTTGGTACTGGTGTTAGTGCCGGTGTTGGTACCGGTGTTGGTACCAATGTTGGTGCTGGTGTTGGTGCTGGTGTTGGTACCAATGTTGGTGCTGGTGTTGGTGCTGGTGTTGGTGCTGGTGTTGGTGCCGGTGTTGGTACCGGTGTTGGTACCAATGTTGGTGCTGGTGTTGGTGCTGGTGTTGGTGCCGGTGTTAGTGCCGGTGTTGGTACCGGTGTTGGTACCGGTGTTAGTGCCGGTGTTGGTGCTGGTGTTGGTACCGGTGTTAGTGCCGGTGTTGGTGCTGGTGTTGGTACCGGTGTTAGTGCCGGTGTTGGTACCGGTGTTGGTGTTGGTGTTGGTACTGGTGTTGGTACCGGTGTTAGTGCCGGTACCGGTACCATACCTGCCGCAGCCTCTCCATGTCCCGGTACGGAAGCTGCTTCACACTCAGCCCCTGTTGTGCCATCCGGGACCGGATGTCCCTGATCTCCTTCACCTCCAAGAACAGCGCATGGATCCCTTGGGAAGCAGGAGCATCCTTAGTATCCATGGCAACCGGTGCTGGATCACATCCTGCCCCCCCCCAGCACCCATGGCAACCGGTGCTGGAGCACATCCTGCACCCCCCCAGTATCCATGGCAACCGGTGCTGGAGCACATCCTGCCCCCTCCAGCACCCATAGAAACCGGTGCTGGAGCACATCCTGCCCCCCCCCAGCACCCATAGAAACCGGTGCTGGAGCACATCCTGCCCCCCCCCCAGCACCCATAGAAACCGGTGCTGGAGCACATCCTGACCCCCCCAGCACCCATGGAACCCCTCCAGCATCACTGGATCACATCCTGCCCCCCCCAGCATCACTGGATCACATCCTGCCCCCCCCAGCACCACTGGATCACATCCTGCCCCCCCCAGCATCACTGGATCACATCCTGCCCCCCCCCCAGCATCACTGGATCACATCCTGCCCCCCCCCAGCACCACTGGATCACATCCTGCCCCCCCCCAGCATCACTGGATCACATCCTGCCCCCCCCAGCATCACTGGATCACATCCTGCCCCCCCCAGCACCACTGGATCACATCCTGCCCCCCCCAGCATCACTGGATCACATCCTGCCCCCCCCAGCACCACTGGATCACATCCTGCCCCCTCCAGCACCACTGGATCACATCCTGCCCCCTCCAGCACCACTGGATCACATCCTGCCCCCCCCAGCATCACTGGATCACATCCTGCCCCCCCCAGCACCACTGGATCACATCCTGCCCCCTCCAGCACCACTGGATCACATCCTGCCCCCTCCAGCACCACTGGATCACATCCTGCCCCCCCCAGCACCACTGGATCACATCCTGCCCCCCCCCCAGCATCACTGGATCACATCCTGCCCCCCTCCAGCACCCATTGAACCCCCCCAGCATCACTGGATCACATCCTGCCCCCCCCCCAGCATCACTGGATCACATCCTGCCCCCTCCAGCATCACTGGATCACATCCTGCCCCCCTCCAGCACCCATTGAACCCCCCCAGCATCACTGGATCACATCCTGCCCCCTCCAGCATCACTGGATCACATCCTGCCCCCCCAGCACCCATTGAACCCCCCCCAGCATCACTGGGTCACATCCTGCCCCCCCCAGCACCCATTGAACCCCTCCAGCATCACTGGATCACATCCTGCCCCCCCCAGCATCACTGGATCACATCCTGCCCCCTCCAGCATCACTGGATCACATCCTGCCCCCCCCAGCATCACTGGATCACATCCTGCCCCCTCCAGCATCACTGGATCACATCCTGCCCCCCCCAGCATCACTGGATCACATCCTGCCCCCCCCAGCACCCACCTCTGGTGAACGTGGAGTGCAGGACATAGAACCTGGGGAACGTGAGCTCCAGGAACCGCTCGTACCTGCCGGTCAGACGCTTTGCCATGGACACCAGTGCGGCCAGTACCGACCGGGAACCGGCCTTGGTGGAGAGGCTGCGGCACTGGGAGCTGAGGTAAAGCACCGGGACTGATGCTGGTGAGGATGGGAATGGGGGGGGGTGCTCGGTACCGGGGGGCACGGGGGGGGGGCACTGGGGGGGGATGGCCAGTACCGGGGTGCACGGAGGAGGGAACGGGGGGGGCACGGGGGGGGGGGGTGTCCGGTATCGGGGTGCACGGGGGAGGCGAGGCCGGTAACAGTGGGGAGGGGGTACCCAGTACTGGGGTGAACGGGAGGGGTATGGGGGGGGGGGTGAACGGTACCGGGGGGCACGGGGGAGGTGAGGCCAGTAACGGGGGGGGGGTGTTCCCAGTACCGGGGTGCACGGGGGGATGCAAGGCCAGTAATGGGGGGTGCCCGGTACCGGGGGGCACGGGGGGGGAGACAGGGATGGGTGCCCGGTACCAGGGTTCACGGGGGGGGGCACTGGGGGGGGTGACCGGTACTGGGGTGAACGGGAGGGGTATGGGGGGGGGGGTGAACGGTACCGGAGTGCATGGGGGGGCAAGGCCGGTAACGGGGGGGGGGTGTCCGGTACCGGGGGTCACGGGGGGGTCACGGGGGGGTCACGAGGGGGTCACGGTGGGGGGGAGGGGCGTCCCCGCTCACCTCAGGTCCCGTTGGCAGCAGCTCAGTCCAGGCCCCAAGCGCCAGAGCTGCCCCCGGCAGGCGGCCATGGACAGCGCCATCTTGACGGGCCAGCAACGGGACGGAGGTCACGCGGCAAGCCGGCCGCTGATTGGCTGAGGGGAAGCCTCGCGGCCGGTCATGTGACCAAAGGCGGAAGTGGCCTCTCGGGCCGCAGTGGGTTGGGGTTGAGGCCTCCACGTGTTACCGGTAACGTTACCGGTAACGGGACCCGGCCCCACCCCCCACCCTGTTACCGGTACCGGCCCCAACCCCCACCCTGTTACCGGTAACGTTACCGGTAACGGGGTCCGGTCCCTGCTCCTATCCTGGTACCGGTAACGTTACCGGTACCGGCCCCAACCCCCACTCTGTTACCGGTCACGTTACCGGTAATGGGACCCGGCCCCAGCCCCCACTCTGTTACCGGTAACGTTACCGGTACCGGCCCCTGCTCCCACCCTGTTACCGGTAACGTTACCGGTAACGGGGCCCGGCCCCAGCCCCCACCCTGTTACCGGTAACGTTACCGGTACCGGCCCCTGCTCCCACCTGTTACCGGTAACGTTACCGGTACCGGCCCCTGCTCCCACCCTATTACCGGTAACGTTACCGGTAACGTGCCCCTCCTGCCCCATTCCCGGTTGGGGAACCCCCCCGGACCCTCCCGTGGGGCTGTGGTTAAACCTTGGGGTCCCTGTCCCCCTGCCCCACAGCAGCTTCCATCCGGTTCCTTCCATCCCTGCCCCCATTGACACCCCATAACCGACCGCCCCAACCGGTTCCTCCTCCGCCCGGGGCAGTTTCACGTGGGACGTGTTTGTTCTCTCGGTCCCGAGATCCACCGGGAACATGTGGATCCCTATGGGAAGCGGCTGCTGCTTCCTGAGCTCCATTCCCCATATCCCACATCCCATATGTGCCCCCATCCCTGCCCCATTAATGTATTCCATGAATCCCTAAGGATGCTTCCCCCTCTCCATCCCAATTCCCTATGTGCCCCCATCCCTGCTCCATGAATCCCTAAGGATGCTTCCCCCTCTCCATCCCAATTCCCTATGTGCCCCCATCCCTGCTCCATGAATCCCTATGGATGCTTCCCCCTCTCCATCCCAATTCCCTATGTGCCCCATCCCTGCTCCATGAATCCCTATGGATGCATCCCCCTCTCCATCCCAATTCCCTATGTGCCCCATCCCTGTTCCATGAATCCCTAAGGATGCTTCCCCCTCTCCATCCCAATTCCCTATGTGCCCCCATCCCTGCCCCATTAATGTATTCCATGAATCCCTAAGGATGCTTCCCCCTCTCCATCCCACTTCCCTATGTGCCCCCATCCCTGCTCCATGAATCCCTAAGGATGCTTTCCCATCCCAATTCCCTATGTGCCCCCATTAATGTACTCCATGAATCCCTATGGATGCTTCCCGTCCCCATCCCAACCCCTCTCCCCTCGCAGCGCATGGATCCGGTCACGCACAGCCTAACCCAGCCCCGGTGCATCACCGAGCGCAGCTCATTCATCTCCGGCTTATCAGGAACCGGCACCGGGGACGGGAAGGACAAAGCCCGAGGTTATCACGGGCTCAGAGCGCTCCGGACCCCGGTGATAACGGGAGGTATCGATCCGGGCTGGAACAGAGCTGCCGTTATCAGCGCTGCACGTACCAGCACCTGCTGAATGCGCCTTAAGCCAGACTTAGCCTCTAATCTACGACTAACAGCGTGAACTCTGCTTCATCGACGCCGTGCCCTATAGGGCACAACCCACCTTTCCCCCCAAGCTATGGGGCTGGGGTTGTGCCATGACCCCCCATTGAGCCGCTTTATGGCTCCGATAAGGGTGGAGGAGATGGGTTGTGTTAAGGAGACTTTGAGTCGGGCTTTAGGGTGGGGACACCCCGTATTTAAGGGCTAGGACACCCCGAAACCGGCCCGACCGCAGCACCATGCCCAAGAAGTACAGCCTGGAGCTGGGTGAGTATGGAGCGTCCCCATCCCAAAGCACTGGGATCAATGGGGAATGGGGTTAGCCAGAACCAAGCCTAAAAGCTCTAGCAAAGCACCATTGGTTTGGATTCACTGTCTATGGGTGAGCTCCAGATTCCCATCTCCTGGAATTCTCCTTTTCCCAGGATTTGGTTGTGTCGGGAACACTGTTGTGTTCAATGGGAGCTGGGGATGCTGATGGCAGCGAGTTGCTGCCTGCCCCATGCTCCATTATCCCGAGTTTTCATGGGAATATGGGGAACAATAGGAATTCCATGGAAAACATGGAAAACCCTATGGAATAACCAGACAGACACCAAAGCTCATCCCGCAGAGCATCCCTGCGGTGCTGGGATAACCAACACGGATCATTCCCCAAACATGGAATGGGGCAGGATAAGGACAACCTGGGAGCAGGAACCCTAACCCTAATGCACACCCCCCCCCCCCCCCCCCCGAGGCTCATTGGTCCCATCCCGATGCCCTCATCCCCCCCCGGGTCTCATTGGTCCCATCCCGGTGCCCTCATCCCCCCCCCGGAGCTCATTGGTCCCATCCCGGTGCCCTCATCCCCCCCCGGGGTTCATTGGTCCCATCCCGGTGCCCTCATCCCCCCCCCCGGGGTTCATTGGTCCCATCCCGGTGCCGTGTCCCCCCCCTCGGGTCTCATTGGTCCCATCCCGGTGCCCTCATCCCCCCCCCCGGAGCTCATTGGTCCCATCCCGGTGCCCTCATCCCCCCCCGGAGCTCATTGGTCCCATCCCGGTGCCCTCATCCCCCCCCCCCGGGGTTCATTGGTCCCATCCCGGTGCCCTCATCCCCCCCCATGTCTCTCCCCGTTCCCGTCGCCGTCTCCGGTCGCTCCGCTCCACGTCACGGGGTGGGCGGTACCATCCCGGCCCCAGCGGGGGGGGGGGTAAAGTGGGGCCGGGGCATGAGACGGCGGCGGCGGAGCCCGGTGAGTGCGGCCGGGTCCATTGCAATGGGGATGGGAATGGGGGGGATCCATTGGGGAATCCAATGGGATCCGGGGGGGTCTCCATGGAATGAACCGGGGGGGGGGGGGGGATCGCCTCCCCCCCCCCCCCCCCAGCGCTGCCGGTGTGTTTGGGGGTGCCCACTGCGCTCTGGGGGGGGGGGGGGTCCGTGGAGCTGCACCCCCCGTGCACCCCCTCAAGGACCCGGCTCCCCCCCCCCCCCCCCCGGTGACCTTGGGGTGTCCTAATGGGGACTCCCGGCCCGGTGTCCCCCCCCCCCCGGGGAACGGGTTAGGGTTAGGGTGCACTGTGGGTGCTGCCGCCCCCCCCGGGTTTGGAGTGGAACGGTCCGAGGGGGGCATTGAGGTTTAACGGGGCCTGGGTACTATGGGGCGGACGGGGGGGGGTGATGCCGGTGCCGTCGGTGCTGCCGTGGTTGTGCCTATGGAGCCATAGGGAGCAATGGGATGGGGGGAGATGGGAGCGGGGCCAGGGACCCCTTCCCATGGAGCAGGATGATCCAATCCCTGTGTCCAGCCTGGGATTGATGGGATGGTTCAAGCCCTGTATGGGGGTGTCCATAGAGCCCTGCATGGGGGTGTCCATAGAGCCCTGCATGGGGGTGTCCATAGAGCCCTGCATGGGGGTGTCCATAGAGCCCTGTATGGGGGTGTCCCCATAGCCCTGTATGGGGGTGTCCATGGAGCCCTGTATGGGGGTGTCCATAGAGCCCTGTATGGGGGTGTCCATAGAGCCCTGCATGGGGGTGTCCATAGAGCTCTGCATGGGGGTGTCCATAGAGCCCTGTATGGGGGTGTCCATAGAGCCCTGTATGGGGGTGTCCCAGAGCCCTGTATGGGGGTGTCCATAGAGCCCTGTATGGGGGTGTCCCAGAGCCCTGCATGGGGGTGTCCCCAAGCCCTGTATGGGGGTGTCCCCATAGCCCTGTATGGGGGTGTCCCCACAGCCCTGTATGGGGGTGTCCATAGAGCCCTGTATGGGGGTGTCCATAGAGCCCTGCATGGGGGTGTCCATAGAGCCCTGTATGGGGGTGTCCATAGAGCCCTGTATGGGGGTGTCCCCACAGCCCTGTATGGGGGTGTCCCCAAGCCCTGTATGGGGGTGTCCATAGAGCCCTGCATGGGGGTGTCCCCAAGCCCTGCATGGGGGTGTCCCCAAGCCCTGTATGGGGGTGTCCATAGAGCCCTGCGTGGGGGTGTCCCCATAGCCCTGTATGGGGGTGTCCCCAGAGCCCTGTATGGGGGTGTCCATAGAGCCCTATATGGGGGTGTCCCCAGAGCCCTGTATGGGGGTGTCCATAGAGCCCTGTATGGGGTGTCCATAGAGCCCTGCATTGGGGTGTCCATAGAGCCCTGCATGGGGGTGTCCCCAAGCCCTGTATGGGGGTGTCCATAGAGCCCTGTATGGGGTGTCCATAGAGCCCTGTATGGGGGTGTCCCCATAGCCCTGTATGGGGGTGTCCCCATAGCCCTGTATGGGGGTGTCCCCAGAGCCCTGTATGGGGGTGTCCATAGAGCCCTGTATGGGGGTGTCCACAGAGCCCTATATGGGGGTGTCCATAGAGCCCTGTATGGGGGTGTCCCCAAGCCCTGTATGGGGGTGTCCCCAAGTCCTGTATGGGGGTGTCCCCATAGCCCTGTATGGGGGTGTCCCCATAGCCCTGCATGGGGGTGTCCACAGAGCCCTATATGGGGGTGTCCATAGAGCCCTGTATGGGGGTGTCTATAGAGCCCTGTATGGGGGTGTCCATAGAGCCCTGTATGGGGGTGTCCCCAAGCCCTGTATGGGGGTGTCCATAGAGCCCTGTATGGGGGTGTCCACAGAGCCCTATATGGGGGTGTCCATAGAGCCCTGTATGGGGGTGTCCATAGAGCCCTGTATGGGGGTGTCCCCAAGCCCTGTATGGGGGTGTCCCCAAGCCCTGTATGGGGGTGTCCCCAGAGCCCTGTATGGGGGTGTCCACAGAGCCCTGTATGGGGGTGTCCATAGAGCCCTGTATGGGGGTGTCCCCAGAGCCCTGCATGGGGGTGTCCCCATAGCCCTCTATGGGGCCAGGATGGACCTTAAAGCTCATTTAGGGCCAGCCCCATCCTGGGGGTCCTGCCCCTGTTTCTGTCCCTATGGGGCAGCAGTTCCAGCCCTGCCCCTGTCCTATGGAGCACAGAGACCTGGGATAGGGAATCCTGGCCCCAATCCTTGGGATCATTTGGGAAGGGTGGAATAAGCAAACCCCTCCTCTTTGGTGCCCTATGGGATGATCCTGGAGCTTCCTTATCCCCATTAGGCTTGGCTTAACCCTGAGCCTGTTTGGGGATATAAGGACCAAGTGAGCTGCAGTTTCCCAAGCCCGGATCCTTCTACTCCCCCTTGTTCCCAAGTTGATCCCAGCTTAAACCCCCCTATGGAGATGGGGGGTCCCTATTGTGCCTATTGCAGCTCCTTATCCCTTATGGGCTTTCCTCTCCCTATGCAGCCAACGTGGCCGATCTAAAGCAGCTTCCAGGCCATTGGAAGGGCTCAAGTATGGGGAACACGGACATGGACCAGAAGGATTCCTATGGTATGGCTGCCTATGGGACAGCATCTGCTCACACATACACCTGACCCCGAGCTCATCCCTACGGCAGGTTCAAGCCATTCCCATTGTCCCATCCCTCATCCCTCATCCCAAGCCCCTCTCCATGTTCCCTGCATCCTGGGATGTGCTTCCATTCAACCCATTTCTTTGCCCTATACAACCCATCCCAATGATCCCAGTGCCCATTGCCACCAGCACACTCCATTATCCCAATGGACACAGAGCCTCAGGGTCCTGAGCTGACCCCAGTGCCTGGGGCTCCTTCCACCTGGGGGCTCAACCAGGCCTGACCCTAACCCTAACCCTAACACTAATCCTAACACTAACCCTAACCCTAACACTAACCCTAACCCTAACCCTAAGCCTAACCCTAACCCTGAACCAGCCGGTCCTGTGCAGCCGGATCTAAATCCCTTATGTAAATGCCCTGGGTGGGATTTAGGGGCAGGGAAGAGGAGGAGCCTTCCCCTTCCGCTCATCCCAGTGTTGCAATAGGGACTTGGTCACTGCCCTCAGATCCCAGCCGGGCTCTGGAGCAGGATGTCACGCGGGGGGAGCAGGAGTGAGTATCCCATTGTCGGGAATAGGGATGGATGGGGCCGTGTCCTATGTGTTCTATGGGAATACCGGAGCTTAGACCCCATCCCGGCTGTGTCCTGAGCATCCCTTGTGTCCAGAGCAGAGTGTTCCCTGCACCAATCCAGATCCCATAGGGAGCAGGGTCCTTCCATCCGGAATCCCATAGGGAAGCAGGGGCTGATGCCTCCATAGGCTATGAGGGCAGCACAGGCTCATGCTCTGCCTGCAGATCCCAGCTCATTCCCTATCCCATTCCCTATCCCATTCCCCATCCCATTCCCTATCCCATTCCCCATCCCATTCCCTATCCCATTCCCTATCCCATTCCCTATCCCATTCCCCATCCCATCCCCCATCCCATTCCCTATCCCATTCCCTATCCCATTCCCTATCCCATTCCCTATCCCATTCCCCATCCCATTCCCCATCCCATCCCCTATCCCATTCCCCATCCCATTCCCTATCCCATTGCAGAAGATACCACTGGGGAGCCCGGGGGGGTCATCAGCACCGTATCCAGCAGCATGAACCCCCTACAACCACCGGATCCATCCTCGGATGAGCCTTTCACCACCTACTTCGACAGCAAGATCCCAATCCCTGAGGATGAGAAGGTGAATTCCATGTGCTCCAGCAGGCAGGGAATGGGAGCCTGGATTTGGGATGGGATATGGGATACAAGAGGTAATAGGATCTCCTTGCTGCTCTGTTAATGATTCATCCCATAGGATTTATCCTCTGGGAAGCCCTATGGGAGGGGACCTTGGGTCTTTGTTCCCTTATCAGGAGATAGGAGCCAGAGTGGCCTTTGGAGCAGCTTAGTCCCCTCTAGGCTCCCGATTAAGCAAGGAGGAGGCTGCAGGTCCAGGGGATCATATCCCACTTGGATTTATGGGAATGGGGCCTTGGCTGCTTGATCCTGAGCTCTGGGTTAGGTCCTGGGCTCTGCTTTAGAATGGGAGCAGAGCTCAGGATGGGGTTAAGGAATAGGCTTGGTCTTAAACCCAAGCCTTGCCATTCCTCAGGATGGGGTTAAGGAATAGGCTTGGTTTTAAACCCAAGCCTCATGCCCATGGCTGGGTATGGGGCTCACCTGTTCCCATCCTCTCCCCATAGCAATCCTGCTTCAGCTTCCGTAAGCTCTGGGCTTTCACGGGACCGGGATTCCTGATGAGCATCGCTTACCTGGATCCCGGGAATATCGAGTCGGATCTGCAGTCTGGGGCTGTCGCAGGGTTTAAGGTGGGGATCCTATAACCCTATATGGGGCAGGGCTATGGGGCTGAGCTGAAAGAGAGGAGGCCATAGGGATGCTGTGAGGGTTGGAGCAGCTCCAGAGCCTAAAGGGATGCAGGGAACATGGGATGAGGGATGCAGGGATGGGATGAGGGATGCAGGGATGGGATGAGGAGCTTGGGAAGAGGGAAGAGTTCAATGGGATATGGGGAAGCTCTTCCCCATGAGGGTGTTGGGATGTGGGATGGAGAAGCTGTGGCTGCCCCATCCCTGGCAGTGCTCAAGGACACAGGGATTGGAGCATCCTGCTCCATGGGAAGGGGTCCATAGGGATGCATTGGGGCTGGAGGAGCTTTAAGCTCCCTTCCCACCCACCCCATTGCTCCTATGTAATGACTCCTGCCCTAGATCCATTCTCACCTCCCTATACCAGCTCCAGGTCAGCATCAATCCCCCTTTGCCACCAATGAGTGGCTATTGGGATGCCTGGGACCCCTATGGATGCATTTAGGGCACAGAGACCTGTCCCATTCACCCCATCCCCTCTTTGTCCCCATAGCTCCTATGGGTCCTGATGCTGGCGACCCTAATAGGGCTGCTCCTACAGCGCCTGGCTGCTCGGCTCGGGGTGGTAACAGGACTGCACCTGGCTGAGGTCTGCAACCGGCAGTACCACAAGGTGGGTCCCATCCTGCTCCTATGGGGTCACTGCCTCCATCCCCCTGTCCAATGGGGATGGTAATGGGGTCGGGATGCTCGGAAGGGGCCATATCCTGCATGGGGGAAGGTTCAGAGCTTGGATCTCATTTTCAGCATCATATGGGGTTGAATAGGAGCAGTTTGGGTCTGAGCATCTGGCCTGGATCAGCACCAGGGTGGAAGGGCAGGATTGTGCCCGGAGGCTGCACCTGGATCCTGTGCTCAGCTCTGGGGCCATCAATGCAAGAGGGATGGATGGGGCCATAGGAGGGAATGGGGCTGGAGCAGGGAATGGGGCTGGAGAAGGGAATGGGGCTGGAGCAGGGAATGGGGCTGGAGAAGGGAATGGGGCACCAATGGGATAGGGAAGGGCTGAGGGATCTATGGGGTTCAATGGGGAAGAGAAGGCTCAGGGGGGACCTGATGGAGCCAGGATGGGCTCTGCTCCCAAGGAACAAAGGATGGGACAAGAGGAACCAGCCTCAAGCTGCACCAGGGCAGGTTTAGATGGAGCTCAGGACCAATTCCTGCCCCATGGGGTGCTCAGCATTGGAACAGGCTGCCCAGGGCAGGGCTGGCATCAGCATCCCTGCAGTGCTCATACACATGGGTTAGGGGAGGCCTTGGCAGGGCTGGGAATGGTTAGAACTGGTCTTAGAGCTGGTTTCCAACCAGGATCATCCCATGGTCTTGGTCAGAGCAGCTCCAGTGTCTGAAGGGGATATAGGGATGCTGGGATGGGCTCTTCATTAGGGACTGCAGTGATAGGACAAGGGGTAATGGGTTGAAACTGGTTTCAACTGGTTTAGACTGGATCTAAGGATGAAGCTCTTCCCTGTGAGGGTGCTGAGCACTGGGATGGGTTCCCCATGGAAGCAGTGAATGCTCCATCCCTGTTCAAGCCCAGCTTGGATTAAGCCTTGGGTGCTCTGGTTTAGTATGAGGTGTCCCTGCCCATGGATGAGCTCCAGCTCCTTCCCACCCCATTCCATGGTCTCCAGAAGGGAAAAGGCTCTTTAGAACAGGACTATTCCAGGCTCTTCCAATTCCCTGCTTAAGGAATCCCTATGGCTTGTGTAGGAGAGGGCTCAGTCCTGCTGCAGGTTGTCCCTATGGGATAGGCTTGGATCATCCTGCTCAATGGAAAGGGTTGGAGCTGGAGGAGCTTCCAGGTCCCTTCCATCCCATTCCATGAATCCTGAAGTCAGGAATGTCCCCTGGTTTCTCATCCAGCACCTGAGGCTTTGTCATTGGGATCACTATGAGCAATGGTGTGAGCACAAACACCCACTTCCTCTCTCCTATGGAGCAACTGAGCTCATAGGGATATCCCGGATGCTCCCATTGGATTGCTATGGAATCCTGCTCCCAGCACCAGCTCTGGCAGGGAAAGGAGGCTCCATCCTGCATGATCCCTATGGATGGGAATGGGATTCCCATTGCTAACACCCTCGGATGCTCCCTCATCCCAGGTCCCTCGGATCATCCTCTGGCTCATGGTTGAACTGGCCATCATCGGCTCCGACATGCAGGAGGTCATCGGCTCGGCCATTGCCATCAACCTGCTGTCTATGGGCAAGTGAGTGGGGTTGGATGGATGATGCTTCCCATTGGGATTGGGATTGGGATACACACACATTCACTTCCCCTAACCCTTCATGTTAATGGGGGGGATTCACTCAGCCTTTGGTGCCGGCTTCTCATTGGGGCTGTGGGGAACAGCCTGGGATGGAGGCACCGGTGCTGGGCTGCGGGTTAGGGTTAGGGTTGGGGTAGGGTTAGGGGTAGGGTTAGGGTTAGGGTTGGGTTAGGGTTAGGGTTAGGGTTAGGGGTGGCATCCATGCCTCTGTGTCCCGTAGGATCCCACTATGGGGTGGAGTGCTCATCACCATTAGGGTTAGGGTTAGGGTTAGGCTTAGGGTTAGGGTCAGGGTGGCATCCATGAGTCTGTGTCCCGTAGGATCCTGCTATGGGGTGGAGTGCTCATCACCATCGCTGACACCATTAGTGTTAGGGTTAGGGTTAGGGTGACATCCATGCCTCTGTGTCCCACCGGATCCCACTATGGGGTGGAGTGCTCATTAAGGTTAGGCTTAGGCTTAGGTTTAGGCTTAGGGTTAGGGTGACATCCATGCCTCTGTGTCCCACAGGATCCCACTATGGGGTGGAGTGCTCATTAGGGTTAGGCTTAGGTTTAGGCTTAGGCTTAGGGTGACATCCATGCCTCTGTGTCCCACAGGATCCCACTATGGTGTGGAGTGCTCATTAGGGTTAGGCTTAGGCTTAGGCTTAGGCTTAGGGTTAGTGTGACATCCATGCCTCTGTGTCCCACAGGATCCCGCTATGGGGTGGAGTGCTCATTAGGGTTAGGCTTAGGCTTAGGTTTAGTCTTAGGCTTAGGGTTAGGCTTAGGGTGACATCCCTGCCTCTGTGTCCCACAGGATCCCGCTATGGGGTGGAGTGCTCATCACCATTGCTGACACCTTCGTCTTCCTCTTCCTGGACAAATACGGTGATTCCCATTGTCCATCCACTCACCTCATCCTCAGCTCCATCCACTCCCATTACTGATGGAGCCTTTATGTCCCCATAGGGCTGCGGAAGCTGGAAGCCTTCTTTGGGTTCCTCATCACCATCATGGCCCTCACCTTTGGATATGAGGTACCCTCCATCCAGTATCCTGTGTTCTAATCCCCTCCCATCACCCCATAACCCAGCACAGACCCTTAGGATACAGGGTTCTGATGCTCTGCTCTCTATGGGGCTGTAGACCCCATTGTGGTCCCAGTTTGACCACCGGAACACCCTGTGCTCACCCAACACCTCTTTGTCCCCCAGTACATCACAGTCAGACCCAACCAGCAGAAGCTGCTCCAGGGGCTGTTTGTGCCCTATTGCCAGGACTGTGGAACACCCCAACTGGAACAGGCTGTGGGGATTGTAGGGGCTGTCATCATGCCCCATAACATGTACCTGCATTCGGCACTGGTCAAGGTGAGCTGCTCAGTGGGGCAGGGTATAAGGGTCTATGGGGATCCACTGAGCCCATAGTACAGGGAGAGCTTTGGGATGCTGGTTCCTATCTCCATATAAAGGTTGGGGTTTGCTGTTTCTGCCCTCCAGTAAGTTCCATTCCCAACCAGTGACCTATGGGTTTAGTGCAGGACAAGGACACATATAGGAAACAGCTGTAGAATCAATGATGTATATGGTATATACAATACATGTGCTGGAGTGAGGCCATAGGGATGGAGCTGATCCCATAGGAGCATGGGGAGAGCTGAGAGCAGCTCCAGTGCCTAAAGGGGCTGCAGGGAACCTGGAGAGGGGCCTGGGATGAGGGATGCAGGGATGGGATGAGGAGCTTGGGAAGAGGGAAGAGTTCAATGGGATATGGGGAAGCTCTTCCCCATGAGGGTGTTGGGATGTGGGATGGAGAAGCTGTGGCTGCCCCATCCCTGGCAGTGCTCAAGGATACAGGGCTTGGAGCATCCTGCTCCATGGGGAGGGATCCATAGGGATGCATTGGGGCTGTGTGATCCATCCATGGCTCCGGTTGTCTCCATCTCCTCTACAGTCACGTCAAGTGAACCGTGCGAACAAGAGGGAGGTGCAGGAAGCCAACAAGTATTTCTTCCTGGAGTCCTGCATTGCTTTATTTGTGTCCTTCATCATCAACATCTTCGTCGTCACTGTCTTTGCTGAGGCTTTTTACCAGAAGAACAACACGGATGTGGTGAGTGTGAGGCAGGGATGTGGTACCCGGAGCCAGGGATGTGGTACCCAGAGCCAGGGATGCTGTACCCAGAGCCAGGGATGTGGTACCCAGAGCCAGGGATGCTGTACCCAGAGCCAGGGATGCTGTACCCAGAACCAGGGATGTGGTACCCAGAGCCAGGGATGTGGTACCCAGAGCCAGGGATGCTGTACCCAGAGCCAGGGATGTGGTACCCAGAGCCAGGGATGCTGTACCCAGAGCCAGGGATGTGGTACCCAGAGCCAGGGATGCTGTACCCAGAACCAGGGATGCTGTACCCAGAGCCAGGGATGTGGTACCCAGAGCCAGGGATGTGGTACCCAGAGCCAGGGATGCTGTACCCAGAGCCAGGGATGTGGTACCCAGAGCCAGGGATGCTGTACCCAGAGCCAGGGATGCTGTATCCAGAGCCAGGGATGTGGTACCCAGAGCCAGGGATGCTGTACCCAGATCCAGGGATGCTGTACCCAGAACCAGGGATGTGGTACCCAGAGCCAGGGATGTGGTACCCAGAGCCAGGGATGTGGTACCCAGAGCCAGGGATGTGGTACCCAGAGCCAGGGATGTGGTACCCAGAACTGAGGATGTGGTACCCAGAACCAGGGATGCTGTACCCAGAACCAGGGATGTGGTACCCAGAACCAGGGATGTGGTACCCAGAACCAGGGATGCTGTACCCAGAGCCAGGGATGCTGTACCCAGAACCAGGGATGTGGTACCCAGAACTGAGGATGCTGTACCCAGAGCCAGGGATGCTGTACCCAGAACCAGGGATGCTGTACCCAGAGCCAGGGATGTGGTACCCAGAACCAGGGATGTGGTACCCAGAACCAGGGATGCTGTACCCAGAACCAGGGATGTGGTACCCAGAACCAGGGATGTGGTACCCAGAACCAGGGATGCTGTACCCAGAGCCAGGGATGCTGTACCCAGAACCAGGGATGCTGTACCCAGAGCCAGGGATGTGGTACCCAGAACCAGGGATGTGGTACCCAGAGCCAGGGATGTGGTACCCAGAACTGTGTGTTCTGTACCCAATAGGGCATCTCCATCCCCCCCATTGCCCACACAGGCAGACCCCATACCCCCTATCCCCTATGGTTCGGATATGGGGTCCCGGCTGTTTCCCCATCCCTATGGATGCTCCCAGTCCATCCCAAGCCCATTCCTGTTGCTCCCCACAGAGTGCAGTGTGTGCCAACGCCAGCAGTCCCCATTCCTCCCTCTTCCCTAATGACAGTCGGCCCTTGGAGGTGGACATCTACAAAGGGGTGAGTGACCCTAACCCTAACCCTAATCCCTCACCCATCCTTGCCCCATAGCGGATGCTCCCTTTGGAAGCATGGGATTGAGGTGGGGGGGACCCTAAAGCTCCTCCAGCCCCAATGCATCCCTATGGATCCCTTCCCATGGAGCAGGATGCTCCAATCCCTGTGTCCTTGAGCACTGCCAGGGATGGGGCAGCCACAGCTTCTCCATCCCACATCCCAACACCCTCATGGGGAAGAGCTTCCCCATATCCCATTGAACTCTTCCCTCTTCCCAAGCTCCTCATCCCATCCCTGCATCCCTCATCCCAAGCCCCTCTCCAGGTTCCTGCATCCCTTTAGGCTCTGGAGCTGCTCTCAGCTCTCCCCTGGCTCCTATGGGATCAGCTCCATCCCTATGGCCTCCTCCGGCCTCATTCCATCAGCTCCAGATCCCTTTGGATGTACAGGGAATGCTTTTCCCTGCCCTACTAATGGGTTCCTCTCCCTTCAATGCAGCCCCACAGTGTTCCCTATGTGCTTCCCAAGGCTGGGAATGCTTCTCCCTGCCCTACAAATGGGTTCCTATCCCTTCAGTGCATCCCCATTGGGTTCCTGTGGTCCCCACTGGGTCCTACTGGGATCTGACCTCTTACTTCCCCTACAGGGCGCAGTCCTGGGCTGTTATTTCGGCCCCGCTGCCCTATACATATGGGCCATTGGGATCCTGGCTGCAGGGCAGAGCTCCACCATGACCGGGACCTACTCAGGGCAGTTCGTGATGGAGGTACCAGCACCAATCCCATTAATCCGGATGTGTCCCCATCCATAACCCCCTTCCCCATAGCCCCATCCCATCCATCCGGATGTGTCCTCATCCATCCCCATCCATAACCCCCTTCCCCATAGCCCCATACCATCCATGAGGATGCATCCCCTTCCATCCCCATCCATAAACCCCATTCCCTATAGCCCCATCCCATCCATCCGGATGCATCCCCTTCCATCCCCATCCATAAACCCCATTCCCTATAGCCCCATCCCTCATCCCTGCCCCATTCCCTATAGCCCCATCCCTCATCCCTGCCCCCTTCCCCATAGCCCCATCCCATATCCCTGCCCCATTCCCCATAGCCCCATCCCTCATCCCTGCCCCATTCCCCATAGCCCCATCCCATATCCCTGCCCCATTCCCCATAGCCCCATCCCATATCCCTGCCCCATTCCCCATAGCCCCATCCCATATCCCTGCCCCCTTCCCCATAGCCCCATCCCTCATCCCTGCCCCATTCCCTATAGCCCCATCCCTCATCCCTGCCCCATTCCCCATAGCCCCATCCCTCATCCCTGCCCCATTCCCCATAGCCCCATCCCTCATCCCTGCCCCATTCCCCATAGCCCCATCCCATATCCCTGCCCCATTCCCCATAGCCCCATCCCATATCCCTGCCCCATTCCCTATAGGGTTTCCTGAACCTGCGCTGGTCCCGCTTCGCTCGGGTGCTGCTCACTCGCTCCATTGCCATCACCCCCACCCTACTCGTGGCCATATTCCAGGATGTGGAGCATCTAACGGGAATGAACGACTTCCTTAATGTCCTAATGAGCCTCCAGGTCAGCTATGGGGTCTGGGATGGGGACAGCATCATATGGGGGATCCTGACCCTCTGCTATGGGGACAGCATCATATGGGGGATCCTGACCCTCTGTTATGGGATGGGGACAGCATCATATGGGGGATCCTGACCCTCTGTTATGGGATGGGGACAGCATCATATGGGGGATCCTGACCCTCTGTTATGGGGACAGCATCATATGGGGGGATCCTGCCCCTCTGTTATGGGATGGGGACAGCATCATATGGGGGGATCCTGCCCCTCTGTTATGGGGACAGCATCATATGGGGGATCCTGACCCTCTGTTATGGGATGGGGAGAGCATCATATGGGGGATCCTGACCCTCTGTTATGGGGACAGCATCATATGGGGGATCCTGACCCTCTGTTATGGGATGGGGACAGCATCATATGGGGGATCCTGACCCTCTGTTATGGGATGGGGACAGCATCATATGGGGGATCCTGACCCTCTGTTATGGGATGGGGAGAGCATCATATGGGGGATCCTGACCCTCTGCTATGGGATGGGGACAGCATCATATGGGGGGATCCTGACCCTCTGCTATGGGATGGGGACAGCATCATATGGGGGATCCTGACCCTCTGCTATGGGATGGGGACAGCATCATATGGGGGATCCTGACCCTCTGTTATGGGATGGGGACAGCATCATATGGGGAATCCTGACCCTCTGCTATGGGATGGGGAGAGCATCATATGGGGGGATCCTGACCCTCTGCTATGGGATGGGGACAGCATCATATGGGGGGATCCTGACCCTCTGTTATGGGGACAGCATCATATGGGGGGATCCTGACCCTCTGTTATGGGATGGGGAGAGCATCATATGGGGGGATCCTGACCCTCTGTTATGGGATGGGGACAGCATCATATGGGGGATCCTGACCCTCTGCTATGGGATGGGGACAGCATCATATGGGGGATCCTGACCCTCTGTTATGGGATGGCACCAATGGGATCTAACCTTCCCTTCCAGCTTCCCTTTGCCCTGATCCCAGTACTGACCTTCACCAGTCTGCCCAGTGTCATGCACGACTTTGCCAATGGCCTGTAAGTACTGGGGGCATCGGGAACACATCCTGCTCCTCATCCCCATCCCTCCCAGTTCACCCCATTGACCCCCCCCAGTTCACCCCATTGAGCCCCCCCCAGTTCACCCCATTGAGTCCCCCCCAGTTCACCCCATTGAGCCCCCCCCAGTTCACCCCATTGAGCCCTGGTGTTTTCCTCCCAGTTCACCCCATTGAGCCCTGGTGTTTTCCCCCCAGTTCACCCCATTGAGCCCCCCCCAGTTCACCCCAGTTCCCCCCCCCAGTTCACCCCATTGAGCCCCCCCCAGTTCACCCCAGTTCCCCCCCCAGTTCACCCCATTGAGTCCCCCCCAGTTCACCCCATTGACCCCCCCCCAGTTCACCCCATTGAGCCCCCCCAGTTCACCCCAGTTACCCCCCCCAGTTCACCCCAGTTACCCCCCAGTTCACGCCAGTTCCCCCCCCCAGTTCACCCCAGTTCCCCCCCCCAGTTCACCCCAGTTACCCCCCAGTTCACCCCAGTTCCCCCCCCCAGTTCACCCCAGTTACCCCCCAGTTCACCCCAGTTCCCCCCCCCAGTTCACCCCAGTTACCCCCCCCAGTTCACCCCAGTTACCCCCCAGTTCACCCCAGTTACCCCCCCCAGTTCACCCCAGTTACCCCCCAGTTCACCCCAGTTCCCCCCCCCAGTTCACCCCAGTTACCCCCCAGTTCACCCCAGTTACCCCCCCAGTTCACCCCAGTTACCCCCCAGTTCACCCCATTGACCCCCCCCAGTTCACCCCAGTTACCCCCCAGTTCACCCCATTGTCCCCACAGGTTCTGGAAGGTCGGGGGGGGGATCCTGATCCTGCTCATCTGCAGCATCAACATGTACTTCGTGGTGGCCTATGTCATGTCCCTGCACCATATGGCTCTATACATTGGGGCTGCCGTGCTCAGCATCATCTACTTGTCCTTTGTGGCCTATCTGGTGAGTGCTATGGATGCTCTTCCCATTCCCTGCTCCATGTCCCATCCCTCATCCCAAGCCCCATTCCATGTTCCCTGTATCCCTCTTCCCATTCCCTGCTCCATGTCCCATCCCTCATCCCAAGCCCCATTCCATGTTCCCTGTATCCCTCTTCCCATTCCCTGCTCCATGTCCCATCCCTCATCCCAAGCCCCATTCCATGTTCCCTGTATCCCTCTTCCCATTCCCTGCTCCATGTTCCATCCCTCATCCCAAGCCCCATTCCCAGTTCCCTGTATCCCCTTTAGGGTCTGGACCTGCTCTCAGCTCTCCCCTTGGGCAGGTTCAAGCCATTCCCATTGTCCCATCCCTGCATCCCTCATCCCAAGCCCCTCTCCATGTCCCCCCTATAGGGACCCCAAATCCGTCTCCTCCACTGCTCCATCCCATCCCCTAATGGGGATAACCCCACAGCAGGGACAGGATCTGTCCCTTGGCCTGGTTTCACCCCATGAGCATCCCATAGGATGCTCCATTCCCCCCAAGCCCCATACACCCCACTCAGCTCCATCCCCATCACTCACCCATCAGCTGCTTTACCTCCAGCCCCATTGTGCTCCTATGGGGTGATGCTGAGTGTCTATGGGGTGATGCTGAGTGTCTATGGGGCACGAGCCCCACACATCCCCTGACCCCATCCCCATCACTCACCCATCAGCTGCTTTACCTCCAGCCCCACTGTGCTCCTATGGGGTGATGCTGAGTGTCTATGGGGTGATGCTGAGTGTCTATGGGGCGATGCTGAGTGTCTATGGGGTGATGCTGAGTGTCTGTGGGGTGATGCTGAGTGTCTATGGGGTGATGCTGAGCGTCTATGGGGTGATACTGAGTGTCTATGGGGCGATGCTGAGTGTCTATGGGGCGATGCTGAGCGTCTATGGGGTGATGCTGAGTGTCTATGGGGCACGAGCCCCACATCCCCTGACCCCATCCCCATCACTCACCCATCAGCTGCTTTGCCTCCAGCCCCATTGTGCTCCTATGGGGTGATGCTGAGTGTCTATGGGGCGATGCTGAGTGTCTATGGGGTGATGCTGAGTGTCTATGGGGCACGAGCCCCACACATCCCACTCATCTCCATCCCCATCACTCACCCATCAGCTGCTTTACCTCCAGCCCCATTGTGCTCCTATGGGGTGATGCTGAGTGTCTATGGGGTGATGCTGAGTGTCTATGGGGCACGAGCCCCACATCCCCTGACCCATCCCCATTGCCTTACAGAGCTGGCTGTGCCTCATTGCATTGGGAGCCTCCTTCCTTGCCTGTGGGTCCAGGGTAAGCGTCACCAGTGCCCTGCTCACCGAGGACCTGCCTGCCCAGCCCCATAAGTAGCCCCATTGCCCCTATAGAGACTGTAGCCTATGGGGTGTGTGTGCCTATGGTTTACTGCACAGGGAATGGGGTTGGGATGAGGGAATTCCCGCTTGGAATGCTGCAGGATCCGGTGTCCATTCATCCCTATGGAAGCAATGATGGAGCTCAGATCCCAGTATCCCCAGTGCTAAACTGGGATGTGCCTATAGCTCCTTATGGGGGTGGTTGGAGGGTGATGTGGGGACACTGGTCCTGACCCCTCCGATCCCATTGGATCCATATGGGGTTTCCCATCCCATCCAGAGCAGCTCTGGGAACACACTGGGAATCCTCAGCATTAACCCCATTGTCCATCACTGGTGCTCATGGTTCCTTATGGCTCAAGTCTGGTTTGTTCCCTATGGAAACCCCATAAGAGGCATCCGGAATTCCCATGTTCCAGCTTGGAATGTCCCTACCCTATAACCAGTACAAACCATTCCCATTCCCTTCTGCTCCAGTCCCTTCCATAGGGAATCCTCCCTATGGAGCACATCCCAAGTCTGCCCCTATCCATTGGGATACAGGCACATTCACTTCCATCATTGGAATAGTCCATATATGGCAGTGAATGGGTTTTGGGGTCAAATCCCATGTCCTAGATGCTTTTGGGGTGTCTCTATCATGAGGTCCATGGTCTGTTCCTCAGCCCCATAAAGTAAATGGGGTTTGATGCATCCTGCATCCCACAGCACAGGGAAAGGATCCCAAAGTGATTCCTGGATTTAGGACCATGGAAAGGGTTGGGATAAAAGGGAAGGGATTGGGATAAAAGGGAAGGGATTGGGATAAAAGGGACCTTAAAGCTCATCCGGAGCTGGATTGAGCATTGATGGGATGGGGCAGCCCCAGTTCCTATGGGCACCAGCATCAGCATCCTCATAGGGAAGAACTGGTACCCAAGGGCTCATCTATGGCAGGTTCAAGCCATTCCCATTATCCCATCCCTGTATCCCTCATCCCAAGCCCCATTCCCATTGTCCCATCCCTCATCCCAAGCCCCATTCCCGGTTCCCTTTAGGCTCTGGAGCTGCTCCCATCTCCCCCCACAGCAGAGGGGCAGGATCCCCTATCTCACACTATGGGGCTGCAGCCCCACACTGAACCCACCCCATAGGGACCCCATATCCCTCTGTGGGGTTCGATCCCATTCAGGATGTTCCCAAGCCAGCAGCATCCCAACCCTATGGAATTCCTGCATTTGGGAATGGGGTCGGTATTAACACTATGGAGCATCCTCATCCCCCCATATCCCATTGGAAGCAGTTTATGGAGCCCATTGGTGCCATTAAAGGATGGATCATGTTCCACTTGGATCCTTGGGTCGTTTATTATGGGGTGCTTGGAACTGGTGTCGATTCCTGGTTGGGGGGACCCCATAGGGCCCATCTTATGGGGCAGATCCATTGGGATCCCTGGGTCCATTGTGACCATAGGCTCCAATAATAGGGTGAATGATGGAGCCACCATGGGCTGCACCAGCCCCAATGGCATCCATGGGATCATGGAATGGGGTGGGATGAAGGGATCCTAAAGCTCCAATCCAGCCCCATGGACCCATTCCCATGGAGCAGGGATGCTCCAATCCCTGTATCCTGGTTCCCTATGGAATCCAATGGGAGATCCCATCCAGATCTCCTATTACCCCCCCCCAATGATGTATGGGATGATGCTGCATTGACAGTGACCTCAGTGCTGTTCCCATTGCAGCATCCCATGATGCTTGGCTCTGATTCCCATAGGATGGAGCCATCCCATAGGCTCCCATAGGATGTACCATGAGGATGGTATAGGGGAGCTCAGCATTAACTCTCATCCTTCCCCTCTTCCAGCATCACTTGAGCCCTGAGCTCTCCCTGCTCCACACTGTGGATATGGACACACTCGTCGCCAGATGATTCCCGATCCATGAGGATTGAACTGGTGTCTATGGAAAACTGGGCTCAGCACCAAACTGGGACCCCCAGTACAACCGGAGCTCAGGCAATGGGACCCTATGGTCCTGGGAGCACTGGGATGACCCATTCCTATGGGTTATTCCCATCCGGATCCGCCTGGATCCGCAGGCTCCATCCAGCTGCTGGTTGGAGGATCCCATTGAGCCCCATTATCCCATCAGGCTCCAGCATTCCGGAATCCTGGAGCATTGGGAACATCCGGAGCCAATTCCTGACCCCTTTGATTCCAGTTTGATGGGACTTGATCCTGCTTCTCCTTAATGGAATCCGGTTTAATTCAGCCCATTCCCAATGGGAACTCCCTGCATTGATCCCATGCTCCGGCCGCAGCATTCCCAGGATAAGCTCCATTTTAACCTCATTCCTTCAGCTTTTGGTGTATGTAGAAATAAACCTGACATGGACAGTGGGTTTTCCCAAAGGAATTCCTGCTATTCCCGGTTTTCCTGCTTGGGATCTGAGTGAATCCACCTGAGCAGCACATGGGACTCAAAGTGCTCCAGGTTCCAGGCTTGGATCCAATGGGATATTCAGCCCATGGGACTGAGGTTTGGGGGGAGATGTATCCATGTATCCCTGTGTCCAAGTACCCCTGTGTCCATGTATCCCTGTGTCTATGTATCCATATATCCATGAATCCCTATCTCCATGTATCCTTGTATCCATGTATCCCTGTGTCTGTGTATCCCTGTATACATGTGTCCATTTATCTATGTATCCGTGTATCCATGTATCCCTGTATCTAGGTATCCCTGTGTCTATGTATCCCTATATCCCTGTATCCATGTATCCTTGTATCCATGTACCCCTGTGTCCATGTATCCATATATCCATTAATCCCTATCTCCATGTATACATCCTTGTATCCATGTACCTGTGTCCATGTATCCGTATATCCCTGTATCCATGTATCCCTATATCCTTGTATCCATGTATCCCTGTGCCCATGTATCCATATATCCATGTATCCCTATCTCCATGTGTCTATATATCCTTGTATCCACATATCCCTGTATCCCTATCTCCATGTATCCATATATCCCTGTATCCATGTATCCCTGTGTCCATGAATCCATATATCCATGTATCTATATATCCTTGTATGCATCCATATATCCCTGTATCCGTTTATCCCTATATCCCTGTATCCGCCCCTTGCCCCGCCCCCATTCCCGTCCCCGCCCATTCCCTTCAGACCCCACCCCTCCCCTGCGTCAGCCAATGGGGATAGAGAACTGGTGGGCGTGGCTCCGTGCCTGGCCCCGCCCCTTCCCGGGATGTTTTCCGCGGTAAACACCACGTGGCCCCGCCCCCCGCGCGCCCCTCAGCCAATCCCCTCTCGGCTCCTCCTCCTCGTCCAATCAGCGCCCGGCGGCTGTTTCCAGGCCCCCCTCGCAGGAACCAATCAGGAAGCGCCGTTGGGGGGGGGGGGGGGCTGGAAACCACCGTGGTACCGGTGGCTCCGGCAGCGGCGACAGGCGGCAGGTACCGGGGGTCACGTGAGGAGGGGGGGGGGGGTACCGGAGGGGGGAGGGGTTAACGGGGGAGTTACCGGATGGGGGGGAGGTACCGGAGGGGGGGGGGAGGGGTTACCGGAGGGGGGGGGAGGGGTTACCGGAGGGGGGGGAGGGGGGGTTACCGGAGGGGGGGAGGGGTTACCGGAGGGGGGGGGGGGAGGGGAGCAACGGCCTCGGCCCGGTTCAAGTAATCCAGGATTAGGCTGTTCAAGCTCCGCCTACTCCCGGTTACTTGGCCTGGGAGGCGGCCGGTGACGTCACGGGGCGGGGATACCGGAGGGGGGGCGGGGGGGGGGGTGAGCATCGTCACGTGGGCACCGGGTCCTGTATCCCCCCCCCCCCTCCGGTACCGAGCACATCATAACCCCTCCCCCCCCCCGTGTTACCGGTTCAACCGGAATAAACCATTGCTGGGGGGGGGGCCGGGATCGGGGGGGGGGGGGGAATCCCGGTAGGGGGGAAAGGTCAATCCCGGTACCGGAGGTGGGGGGAGGGGTAGGGGGGGTCACGACGCCGCTTCCCCCCCCCAATAAAACACCCGGTTCGATTCTATTCCCGTTTATTCCATTGGGGGTGCGGGAGGGTCTCGGTGCCCCCCCCGGTACCGGGAGGGGTCAATGACCGCGGGTGACCCCAGCCGGTACCAGGTCACGTGTTTGGGGTGGTGACGTCACCGTGAGTGGTCGTGACCCCAGCCGGTACCGGTGGGGTCATATGTTTGGGGGTGGTGATGTCACCGTGAGGGGTCAACGACCGCGGGTGACCCCAACCGGTACAGGGTCACGTGTTGGCGGGGGTTGTGACGTCACCGTGAGGGGTCGTGACCCCAGCCGGTACCGGGAGGGGGTCACATGTTTGGGAGGGTGGTGACGTCACCGTAAGGGGTCAACAACCGCGGGTGACCCCAGCCGGTAGCAGGTCACGTGTTGGAGATGGTTGTGACGTCACCGTAAGGGATTAACGACCGCGGGTGACCCCAGCCGGTACCGGGGGGGAGGGGGTGTCACGTGTTGGAGGAGGTTGTGACGTCACAATGAGGGGTCGTGACCCCAGCCGGTACCGGGAGGGGTGGTCTCGTATTGGAGATGAGACGTCACCGGGGGGGGGTCAAAGACCGCGGGTGACCCCAACCGGTACCAGGGGGATCACATGTTGCAGTGCGTGTTGTGACGTCACCGTGACGTCACGTCCGCCGTGGGCTCCTCCCCGCACCGGAACCGCACGAACCCGGTGACCCGGAGGGGCCCGAGCGCGCGCAGGACCCGCCCCACGCTCCGCCCGGGCGCGTGCAGGAACTCCTGCGTCATCAGCGCCTCCCCCTGCCCCTCCCCCTCCCCTTTCCCGCGCTCCCGCGGCTTTTCCCGCGCGCGCCCCACCCGCCGCGGCGCGAACCCGACCACGTGCTGCGCCACTTGGCGCGCCAGCGCCTCCAGCCCCGCCCCCCGCGCGCCGCCGCGCGCCACGCCCCGCGCGCCCCACGCCACCAGCGCGCCGAGGGACCCCAGGGCCACGCCCCCTCCGGGCCCCGCCCCCTGTCCTGACCCCGCCCCCTGCGCAGGCCACGCCCCCGGCCCCCCGTGCGCGTACCCGGACACGAAGCCGGAGCCCGCGCGCATGCGCAGCCACGCGGCGCGCCGGAGGGTCACGGCCTCGCCCAGGCGGCCTATGGGGGGGGGGGGGAGAGGGGGGGTCACATGGGGTCAGCCCCGCCCACCAGCACCACAGGCCACGCCCACAGCCCCCCTCCAGCCCCCCCCCCCCACTGCACTGTCCTGGGGTGACCCCAGGTCCTGTCCCCCCCCCCCCAAGGCCACAACCATTGCATAGGGGGGGTGTCCCTGTTCCCATCACCACCAGGGTCCCATATGTCACCCCCCATGGGGGTCCCATGTCCCCATCACCCCCCTCAGGTGTCTGTCCCCCCCCCCAATGTCCCTACCATCATCCTCCTTGGGTACCCCCATATCGCCCATTGTCACCCCCGTGTCCCCCATTCTCACCCCCACCCGCCCCATTGTCACCCCCATATCCCCCATTGTCCCCCCCATATCCCCCTTTGTCACCCCCACAGTCCCCCAGTGTCACCCCCTTGTCCCCCATTGTCCCCCCCACGTTCCCCATTGTCACCCCAAGTCCCCCTTTGTCCCCCTCACATTCCCCATTGTCACCCCAATATCAACCATTGTCACCCCCACGTCCCCCATTGTCACCTCCATTGTCACCCCCACGTCCCCCACTGTCACCCCCATATCCCCCATTGTCACCCCCATATCCCCCATTGTCACCCCCACGTCCCCCATTGTCCTCCCCACGTCCCCCATTGTCACCCCCACATCCCCCAATGTCACACCCATTGTCACCCCCGTGTCCCCCATTGTCACCCCCATATCCCCCATTGTCACCCCCACGACCCCCTTGTCACCCCCACGTCCCCCATTGTCACCCCCACATCCCTCATTGTCACTCACACGTCCCTCATTGTCACCCCCACATCCCCCAATGTCACACCCATTGTCACCCCCACGTTCCCCATTGTCACCCCCACATCCCCCATTGTCACCCCCACGTTCCCCATTGTCACCCCCACATCCCCCATTGTCACCCCCACCCCATTGTCACCCCCACCCCTCCCATTGTCACCCCCACATCCCCCATTGTCACCCCCATGTCCCCCATTGTCACCCCCATATCTCCCATTGTCACCCCCACGTCCCCCATTGTCACCCCCATTGTCACCCCATGTCCCCCACTGTCACCCCCACCCCATTGTCACCCCCACGTTCCCCATTGTCACCCCCACGTTCCCCATTGTCACCCCCACATCCCCCATTGTCACCCCCACCCCATTGTCACCCCCATTATCCCCCCACCCCCCCCCATTGTCCCCCCCCACCCCAGTGCCCCCCACTCACCCTGTGCCAGAGCCAGTTCCTCACTCAGGGGCCCCCCCCCAGGCCCAGTCCGGAGCTCAGCCAGTTCCTCAGGCTCAAGGAAGTGCTGGGGGGGTTATGGGGGGGGGGTGTTAATGGGTGGGGGTCAGGGAGTGCCCCCCCCCCCATCTGCAAGCACCCATGGGGTTGGTTATGGGGTGTCCCCCCCCATTTGGGGAGCACCCATAGGGGACTGTGGGTGCGGGGGGGGTGTTAAGGGGGGGGGTCAGGGATTGCCCCCCCCCATCTGCAAGCACCCATGGGGGGGCTTATGGGGTGTCCCCCCCCATTTGGGAGCACCCATAGGGCACTGTGGTTGCGGGGGGGGGGGTGTGTGTGTTGTTAAGGGGGGGTCAGGGTGTCCCCCCCCCATCTGCAAGCACCCATAGGGGGCTTATGGGGTGTGTCACCCCCCCATTTGGGAGCACCCATAAGGGTCTGTGGGTGCGGGGGGGGTGTTAAGGGGGGTCAGGGGGTGCCCCCCCCCCCATCTGCAAGCACCCATGGGGGGCTTATGGGGTGTCCCCCCCCATTTGGGAGCACCCATAGGGGTCTGTGGGTGCAGGGGGGTGGTTGTTAAGGGGGGGTCAGGGGGTGCCCCCCCCCATCTGCAAGCACCCATGGGGTTGGTTATGGGGTGTGTCCCCCCCCCATTTGGGAGCACCCATAGAGATCTGTGTGTGCGGGGGGGGTCTGTGTGTGTTAAGGGGGGGGTCAGGGGGGGCCCCCCCCCCATCTGCAAGCACCTATGGGAGGGCTTATGGGCCCCCCCCCCATTTGGTATCACCCATAGGGCACTGTGGGTGCAGGGGGCAGGTGTGTGTTGTTAAGGGGGAGTCAGGGTGTCCCCCCCCCCATTGGCAGCACCCACAGGGCTCTGTGTGTGTGTGTGTGTTAATGGGGGTTCAGTGGGTGCCCCCCCCATTTGGTAGCACCCATAGGGCACTTAAGGTTGTTAGGGGGGGCTCAGGGGTGCCCCCCCCATTGGCAGCACCCATAGAGCTCTGTGTGTGTGTGTGTTAAAGGGGGGTCAGTGGGTGCCCCCCCCCCATTGGCAGCACCCACAGGGCTCTGTGTGTGTGTGTGTGTTAAGGGGGGGTCAGGGTGCCCCCCCCCATTGGCAGCACCCACAGGGCTCTGTGTGTGTGTGTGTGTTAAGGGGGGTCAGGGTGCCCCCCCCCATTGGCAGCACCCATAGGGCTCTGTGTGTGTGTGTGTATTAAGGGGGGGGTCAGTGGGTGCCCCCCCCCATTGGCAGCACCCATAGGTCTCTGTGTTGGGGTCCCCCCCTCACCTGTGAGCACCCCCTGCCGCCAGGTGTCGCTCTCCTGCACAGCTCCATAGGGCTCTATGTGTGTGTGTGTTAATGGGGGTCAGTGGGTCCCCCCCTCACCTGTGAGCACCCCCTGCCGCCAGGTGTCGCTCTCCTGCACAGCTCCATAGCTCCGAGCGCTGCCTGAGCCACAACCTGCTGGAACTCGGGGGTGCGAGCGACGAAGTCTGTTTCACAGCTGACCTATGGGGGGGGTCAGACCGGAACCGGAAACACACCCTTCCGGTAACCCCTCCCCCCCCTCCAATAACCCCTCCCCCACCTCCGTTAACCCCACCCCCCCATAACCCCTCCCCCCATCCGGTAACCCCCCCCCCAATAACCCCTCCCCCCCTCCTGTAACTCCGCCCCCCCCTCCGTTAACCCCTCCCCCTCCCGTTAACCCCTCCCCCCTCCAGTAACCCCTCCCCCTCCTGTAGCCCCTCCCCCCCCCACCGTTAACCCCTCCCCCCTCCGGTAACCCCTCCCCCCTCTGATAACCCCTCCCCCCATATAACCCCTCCCCCTCCATTAACCCCTCCCCCCTCAATTAACCCCTCCCCCCTTCCGGTAACCCCTCCCCCCCATAACCCCTCCCCCCTCCATTAACCCCTCCCCCCCGGTAGCCCCTCCCCCACTTCCGGTCCCCACCTCCACCATGACCCCCACGTGACCCTCCCGGATCAGCCCCACCAGCCCCTCCCTCGCCGGCCGCTCCTGAGCTCTGGGGCTCCAACCATGGCGGCGAGCGTGCTCCAGCAGCCAGGCCTCGGCCTGAGGGGGTCACGTGATGGGGGGGTCATATGGGGGGTCACGTGGGGGGGGGGGGGTCACATAGGGGGATGGTCACATGGGGGGGTTACATGGGGGGGTGTCACATGGGGGTGTCACATGGGGGTGTCACATAGGGGGGTCACGTGGGGGGTGGTCACATGGGGGGGTTACATGAGGGGGGTCACATGGGGGTGTCACATAGGGGGGTGTCACATGGGGGGGTCACATGGGGGGGTCACATGGAGGGGTGTCACATGAGGGGGGGAGCTCATGGATGGGGGTGTCAAACATCAAATGTGGGTTCAATACGGAGGGGTCACATGACGGAAGTCACATGAGTGGTGTCACATGACAGGTGTCAAATGAGGGGTGTCACATGACGGGTACCACATGAGGGGTGTCACATGACGGGTGCCACACAACGGGTGTCACATGACAGGCGTCACCCTATGGATCGGGTCTCATCTGTGCCAGGTCCCCCCCCCCGGCAGTGCGGGTGGTCACATGACAGGGGGAGCACATATGGGGGGGGCGTCAAACACCAGGTGTGGGTTCAACACGGAGGTGTCACATGACAGGTATCACATGACGGGTGTCACCCCATGGATCAGGCTCCCCCTGCAGTGCAGATTGTCACATGATGGGGGGAGCACATGGATGGGGGGGTCCAACACAGAGGTGCCACATGGCAGGTATCACATGATGGGTGTCACATGATGGGTGCCATGTGAGGGGTGTCACATGACAGGTGTCACACGATGGGTGTCACATGACAGGTCTCACATAACAGGTGTCACACAACAGGTGCCACATGAGGGGTATCACATGACGGGTGTCACATGACAGCTGTCACATGGTGGGTATCACATGACAGGTCTCACATGACAGGTGTGACACAACAGGTGCCACATGACAGGTATCACATGACAGGTGTCACATGACAGGTATCACATGACAGGTGTCACCATGCCTCACCTGCGCCAGGTCCCCCCCGCAGCTCTGCAGAGCCTCCCTGCACTGCAGGATCGGGAGCCCCGTTCGGCGCCGGAGCTGGAGCAGAGACTCCTTATCCATGGCATGAACCGGAGCTCCGGTGAGCAGGAACCGGGAGGGGACAGCCTGGGGGGGGAGGGGAACCGGTAACGGGGGGAGGGGAACCGGTAACGGGAACCGGGAACTGGTAACGGGGGGAGGGGAACCGGTAACGGGGGGAGGGGAACCGGTAACGGGGGGAGGGGAACCGGTAACGGGAACTGGTAACGGGGGGAGGGGAACCGGTAACGGGAACCGGTAACGGGGGAGGGGAACCGGGAACGGGAACCGGTAATGGGGGAGGGGAACCGGTAACGGGGGGGGGAGGGGAACCGGGAACGGGAACCGGTAACGGGGGGGGAGGGGAACCGGAAGTGGGGTGGATGGGGGAGGGGTCCCCTTCCGGTCCCGGTTCCCACGCTCACCCACGCCGCGCTCCTCGCCGCCCGCTGCATCCCGCGTCGCGCGCTGATGACGTCACACCGAGCGCACAATGACCTCTGATGTGGGAGGGGCCTCTGGTGTGACGTCACTCGAGCGCGACGGAGATGGGGGAGGACCCTAAGGGGTCCTAAAGCCCCACCCTCCCCCCCCCCCCCTTCTTGCCCAGTGCGTTGGACACCCTGTGCCTGACCCGATGGCTTCAGGTGCTGCAGGCGCATAAAGACACCCCCCATAGAGCCCCATAGAGTTATATGGGCATAACCATAGAGTTATATGGATATAACCATAGAGTTATGTGGGTATAACCATAGAGTTTATAGTTAATAGTTAATAGCCCCATAGATCTCAATGTCCTTCTCTGCCTCCTGCCCCATTGCAGGTTGACCATTTAATGACTGTCAGGATACCCCCATTGCAGCATCTCACTCTGCCCCACATGTCCCACACCCCCCACACCCCCTTGGTGTCACCCCATAGGTCTCAATGTCATTCTCCGGCTCCTGCCCCATTGAATGCTGACCATTTAATCACTGTCAGGATACCCCCATTGCAGCATCTCACTCTGCCCCACACATCACCCCATAGATCTCATTCTCCTGCCCCATTGCATCATCTCCCCCTGCCCCACACCCCCCACACCCCTTTGGTGTCACCCCATAGATCTCAATCTCATTCTCCTCCTCCTGCCCCACAAGTTGCACCCGGAAGAACCTGGGCAGGACCCGTCTGAAGAAGCTCCGCGATCCTCCCTCCCCCCCCCGGCTCCGGGCGCTCAGCAGCGCTCGGCTCCGGGGGCCGCACAGGGACCGAAGCGCCGCTAATAGCGCCGCGGACGAGGAGCGGTCGTAGACCAGGTCGGAGCCCAGCAGGAGGTGACCGTCCCCGGGGAAGGAGCTCTCGTCCTGACCCCATCGGAGCCTCCGGACCCGGGGACGGGAACGGGGACAAGGGAAGTTCAAGCGGACGTTGGTTCGGATCTGAGCCAGAGCCTCGGGGAGGTCGGTGATGGTGACGTCAGCGCCTGGGGGGGGGGGGGTGAGTGGGGGGACTGGGAGGGACTGGAGGGGACTGGGAGGGACTGGAGGGGGTCAATGAGAGGCACTGGGAGGGACTGGGAGGCACTGGGAGGGACTGGGGAGGACTGGGAGGGACTGGGGGGCACTGGGACGGACTGGAGGGGGTCAATGAGAGACACTGGGAAGGCAATGGGGGCACTGGGAGTGACTGGGAGGGACTGGGGGGCACTGGGAGTGACTGGGAGGAACTGGGTTGTCACTGGGAGGCACTGGAAGGAGTCAATGAGAGGCACTGGGAGGGCATTGGGGGCACTGGGAGTGACTGGGGGGCTTCCAGTTCCAATGGGCAGGGAATGGGGGGGGATGTGGGGTTGTGTGTGTGTGACCCCCCCCTCCCATCCCCATAGATACCCCATCCCCATTGGTGCCCCAGCCCTATGGATACCCCAGCCCCATAGGTGCCCCATAGATGCGCACCCAGCATGGCCGCCAGGATACCAAGGATCCCGGTACCGGCTCCGAGCTCGATCACAGAGAGGCCCCGGAAGTCAAAGTGCTCCCGCTCCAGGAACCGGGCGAGGGCCAGAGCCTGGGAATGGGAATGAGGGGGATGGGATTGGGAACGGGAATGGGAATGATGGGGAATGGGATTGGGGGGGAATGGGAATGGAATTGGGAACGGGATTGGGAATAGGGGGGATGGGATTGGGAATGGAGCAGAATGGGATTCGGAATGGGGGGGAAACAGGATTGGGAATGGGGGGGAAAGGAATGGGGGGTTGAGGGGATGCAGATGATGGGGGGGGGGACATGGGGCAATCCAAACCCTTCCCCCCCCCGGCAGCACCCAGAGCCCCCCCCGGGGATGGATCCCCCATTCCCATTGGATCCCATTGCCCCCCCCCCATTCCCATTGGATCCCCATTCCCATTGGATCCCTGGTGCCCCCCTAACCCCGGATCCCCCATTCCCATTAAATCCCCTATTCCCATTGGCTCCCCATTGGCTCCCGTTCCCATTGGCTCCTGTTCCCATTGGATCCCCATTGGATCCCCATTGGCTCCCGTTCCCATTGGCTCCCGTTCCCCCCCCCATTCCCATTGGCTCCCATTGGCTCCCGTTCCATTGGCTCCGGTTCCCATTGGCTCCCCATTGGATCCCGTTCCCATTGGCTCCCATTCCCATTGGCTCCCCATTGGATCCCGTTCCCATTGGATCCCATTCCCATTGGCTCCCGTTCCCATTGGCTCCCCATTGGCTCCGGTTCCCATTGGATCCCCATTCCCATTGGCTCCGGTTCCCATTGGCTCCTGTTCCCATTGGCTCCCGTTCCCATTGGCTCCCTGTTCCCATTGGCTCCCGTTCCCATTGGCTCCGTTCCCATTGGCTCCCCATTGGCTCCCGTTCCCCCCCCGCATTCCCATTGGCTCCCGTTCCCATTGGATCCCATTCCCATTGGATCCCCGTTCCCATTGGATCCCCATTGGCTCCCGTTGCCCCCCCATTCCCATTGGCTCCCGTTGCCCCCCCCATTCCCATTGGCTCCCGTTCCCATTGGATCCCCATTCCCATTGGCTCCCGTTCCCATTGGCTCCATTCCCATTGGCTCCCGTTGCCCCCCCCCATTCCCATTGGATCCCATTCCCATTGGCTCCCGTTGCCCCCCCCGTTCCCATTGGCTCCCGTTCCCATTGGCTCCCATTCCCATTGAATCCCCATTGGCTCCCGTTCCCATTGGCTCCCCATTGGCTCCCGTTCCCATTGGCTCCCATTCCCATTGGATCCCCATTGGATCCCATTGGCTCCCCATTGGCTCCCATTCCCATTGGCTCCCGTTCCCATTGTCTCCCCATTGGCTCCGTTCCCATTGGATCCCGCATTCCCATTGGATCCCCCATTCCCATTGGCTCCGTTCCCATTGGATCCCCATCCCCATTGGCTCCCGTTGCTCCCCCCCATTCCCATTGGCTCCTGTTCCCATTGGCTCCATTCCCATTGGATCCCCATTCCCATTGAATCCCCATTGGCTCCCGTTCCCATTGGCTCCCCCATTCCCATTGGATGGATCCCCTGTTCCCATTGGCTCCCCATTGGCTCCCGTTCCCATTGGCTCCCGTTCCCATTGGCTCCCATTCCCATTGGCTCCCGTTCCCATTGGCTCCGTTCCCATTGGCTCCCCATTGGCTCCTGTTCCCATTGGCTCCCATTCCCATTGGATCCCCATTGGATCCCATTGGCTCCCCATTGGCTCCCATTCCCATTGGCTCCTGTTCCCATTGGATCCCATTCCCATTGGATCCCCATTGGCTCCCATTCCCATTGGCTCCCATTCCCATTGGATCCCCATTGGATCCCATTGGCTCCCCATTGGCTCCCATTCCCATTGTCTCCCGTTCCCATTGTCTCCCGTTCCCATTGGCTCCCATTCCCATTGGCTCCCCATTGGATGGATCCCCCATTCCCATTGGATCCCCCATTCCCATTGGCTCCTGTTCCCATTGGCTCCGGTTCCCATTGGATCCAATTCTCATTGGCTCCGTTCCCATTGGCTCCCGTTCCCATTGGATCCCATTCCCATTGGCTCCCATTGTCTCCCATTGTCTCCCATTGTCTCCCGTTGCCTCGGTCCCCCCTCACCGCCTCCCACACCTTAGCCGCCATCCCCATTCCCATTGAATGGATCCCTCATTCCCATTGTCTCCCATTGTCTCCGTTCCCCCCTCACCGCCTCCCACACGTTTGCCGCCATCCCCATTCCCATGGGCTCCCATTGCCTCCGTTCCCATTGTCTCCCATTGTCTCCGGTTCCCCCCTCATTCCCATTGGTTCCCCATTGTCTCCCGTTGTCTCGGTCGCCCCCCGTCCCCATTGTCTCCCACTGTCTCCCGCTGTCTCCCGCTGTCCCGGTTCCCTCACCGCCTCCCACACGTTTGCCGCCATCCCCATTCCCGGTCCGTGCTGCTGCCGGATGCGCAGGACGCGCCCGAACAACCGGTAGCTCTGCAGCACCGGGAACGTGTCCGCGAACAGCCGCGGGTGCCGCGGGAACACGGACCGGAGAGCACCGGAGCCGGCGGCTTCCGGTTCCGGTTCCCCTTCCTCATCACATTCCCGTTCCTCATCCTCATCCCATTCCTCTTCTTCATCCCATTCCTCTTCCTCTTCCAGTTCCCAATCCCGTTCTCGTTCCCATTCCTGTTCCCGTTCCCATTCCCGATTCCGATCCCGTTCCTTTTCCTCTTCCCGTTCCCGATCCTGTTTTTCTTCCTCTTCCCGTTCCCATTCCTTTTCCTTCTCCCGATCCCGTTCCCATTCCCCTTCCTCTTCCCGTTCTTGATCCCGTTCCAGTTCCCGTTCCCGATCCCGTTCCCCTTCCTCTTCCCGATCCTGTTGCAATTCCCGTTCCTGTTCCCGATCCCGTTCCCATTCTCCTTCCTCTTTCTCTTCTCGTTCCCATTCCCATTCCTTTTTCTTTTCCCGTTCCCCTTCCTCTTCCTCTTCCCAATCCCGTTCCCGTTGCAATTCCCGTTCCCGATCCCATTCCTGTTCCCGATCCCATTCCCTTTCCTGTTCCTGTTCCCTTTCCCGTTCCCCTTCCTCTTCCCGTTCCCGATCCCGTTCCCGTTCCAGATCCCGTTCCAGATCCCGTTCCTGATCCCGTTCCCATTCCCGTTCCGCTCCTTCCCCCTCCGCCTCCCACCGGGTCCCGGCGCCCACGTGGCGCACGGGCGCAGCCATGTTTGCGGAGGGGGTGTGGTCTTAAGCCACGCCCCGTGTTGTGATTGGTCAGTGATTAAAGCGACACGCCCAATGGAGGGGCGGGGTCTGAAGCTCCGCCCATCCCGTTGTGGTGTATCCCTGTTCATCTCCAATGGCCCCATATGGGTCCCAGTCCTATCCCAGTGTCCCCATATGGGTCCCAGTCCTATCCCAGTGTCCCCACATGAGTCCCAGTCCTATCCCAGTGTCCCCATATGGGTCCCAGTCCTGCCCCAGTGTCCCCATATGGGTCCCAGTCCTATCCCAATGTCACCACATGGGTCCCAGTCCTATCCCAGTGTCCCCATATGGGTCCCAGTCCTATCCCAGCATCCCCACATGGGTCCCAGTCCTATCCCAGTGTCCCCACATGGGTCCCAGTCCTATCCCAGTGTCCCCATATGGGTCCCAGTCCTATCCCAGTGTCCCCACATGGGTCCCAGTCCTATCCCAGTCAGCCCAGTCCTATCCCAGTCCTCTCCCAGTCCCATCCCAGTCCCAGTTGGAGGCCACCAGTCCCCATCCTGGGCTCTCACCCCATTCTCTTGCTCCTGACCCTGTCCCAGTGTCACCAGTGTCACCAGTGTCACCAGTGTCACCAGTGGGACACTGTTCCTGGCCTGGCTCCCGGTGTTCCTGTTGCCGGTGTCTCTGATCCCGGTGTCCTTGTCCTGGTGTCCCTGATCCCGATATCCCCAGCCCCAGTGTCCCTGATCCCAACACCTCCACTGTCCCTGTCCCTGACCCCACATCCCTGACCCAGTGTCCCCATTCCCATTATCCCTGTTCTGGTATCCCTGTTCCTGGTGTCCTTATCCCAGTGTCCCTGACCCCTATGTCCCTGACCCCTATGTCCCTGACCCCCATATCCCAGACCCCATATCCCAGCCCCCCATATCCCAGACCCCCATGTCCTGACCCCCATATCCCAGACCCCATATCCCAGATCCCCATATCCCTGACCCCCATATCCCAGACCCCCATATCCCAGACCCCCATATCCCTGACCCCATATCCCAGACCCCCATATCCCAGACCCCCATATCCCTGACCCCATATCCCAGACCCCCATATCCCTGACCCCCATATCCCAGACCCCCATATCCCAGACCCCCATATCCCTGACCCCATATCCCTGACCCCCATATCCCTGACCCCATATCCCTGACCCCATATCCCTGACCCCCATATCCCAGACCCCCATATCCCTGACCCCATATCCCAGACCCCCATATCCCAGACCCCCATATCCCAGACCCCCATATCCCTGACCCCATATCCCTGACCCCCATATCCCTGACCCCATATCCCAGACCCCATATCCCTGACCCCCATATCCCTGACCCCCATATCCCTGACCCCCATATCCCTGACCCCCATGTCCCTGACCCCATATCCCTGACCCCATATCCCTGACCCCCATATCCCTGACCCCATATCCCTGACCCCCATATCCCTGACCCCCATGTCCCTGACCCCATATCCCTGACCCCATGTCCTGACCCCCATATCCCCATCCCATAGGTCCTATGGACACACACGGACCCCCCCCCCCCCCCCCCATCCCAGCCCCATATCCCTGACCCCCATATCCCAGACCCCATATCCCTGACCCCATATCCCAGACCCCATATCCCTGACCCCCATATCCCAGACCCCCATATCCCTGCCCCCCATGTCCCCATCCCATAGGTCCTATGGATCCCACCCCCCCCCCCCCATCCCAGCCCCATATCCCTGACCCCTATATCCCCATCCCATAGGTCCTATGGACACACACAGACCCCCCCCCCCCCCATCCAGCCCCATATCCCTGACCCCCATATCCCTGACCCCATATCCCACATGACCGGATAAACAGTAACCATTGGGGGGGGGGGAGGGGTGACCCCCAAGTGTGGGGTAATGAACAACCGGGACCCCCCCGGACCTGCGTCACCGGTTAATGCTTATGGGACCCTGGGGGGGGGGGGTCATGACCCCTGGGGGGGGGGTCAGAGCGCGGGGGGGGTCAGGGCACGGGGGGGGGGGAGGGGGGGGGGGGGGGGGGGGTGATTCCCGAACCTCCCCTCCCCCCCCCCGGTTCCTGGAAGGCTTCGGTCCTGCCCCTGTTGCTCAACCCCCCCCATCCCCCCCCATGGGAACCTTCCCCTCCCCCCACCCGGACCATTCCCCTCCCCCCCCGTCCCCCCCCGGATCCTTCCCCTCCCCCCCCCCCAAACCCCCCTTGAACCTTCCCCTTCCCCCACCCCATGAACCCCCCCCCAGAACCTTCCCCCCCCCAACCCTCCCCCCTCCCCCCTAGTAGCTTTCCCCTCCCCCCCCCACCCTCGAACCCCCCCTCGGAGCCTTCCCCTCCCCCACCCCTGAACACCCCCAGATCCTTCCCCTCCCCCCTCCCCCCTTGGGGCTTTCTCAGGAACCGGATTTGTCAGAGCCAGAAATCCCCAAAGAATCCGAGGGGGGAGGGGGGGGCAGAGGCACTGGGAAGGCAATGGGGGTACTGGGAGTGACTGGGAGTGACTGGGAGGCACTGGGAGGCACTGGAGGGGGTCAATGAGAGGCACTGGGAGGGCAATGGGGGCACTGGGAGTGACTGGGGGGCACTGGAGGGGTCAATGGGAGGCACTGGGAGGGCATTGGGGGCACTGGGAGTGACTGGGGGGCACTGGGGTGGCACTGGGAGGTGCTGGAATGGGTCAGTGAGAGGCACTGGGGGAGCATTGGGGATACTGGGAGTGACTGGGGGGGCACTGGGAGGGCACTGGGGGCACTGGGAGTGACTGGGAGGCACTGGTTTGTCACTGGGAGGCACTGGAAGGGGTCAGTGTGAGGCACTGGGAGGGCAATGGGGGCTCAGACGGGAACTGGGAGGCACTGGGGAGGCACTGGGAGGTACTGGAAGGGGTCAATGAGAGACACTGGGAGGGCATTGGGGGCACTGGGAGTGACTGGGGGGCACTGGGAGTGACTGGGGGACACTGGGTTGTGACTGGGAGGCACTGGAGGGGGTCAATGAGAGGCACTGGGAGTGACTGGGGGGCACTGGGTTGGCACTGGGGGGCACTGGGAGGCTCTGGAGGGGGTCAATGAGAGGCACTGGAGGGGGTCAATGGGGGCACTGGGAGTGACTGGGAGGCACTGGGAGCTCTGGGGGGGCACCTGGGGACACTGGGAGTGACTGGGGGTCACTGGGTTGTCACTGGGAGGCACTGGAGGGGGTCAATGAGAAGCACTGGGAGGGCAATGGGAGGGCAGTGGGAGTGACTGGGAGGCACTGGGAGCCCTGGGGGGTCACGTGAGGACACTGGTGCCCTGCAGTCCCTTAGGGTCAACGGAGTCCAATCTGGGGGCGTGGCCAACACTAACCCCGCCCACCCCCCAACCACGCCCCCATCGGCCGCCGTGTGACGTCACCGCCGTGCGCCGCGCGGTGACGCAATCACGCGCGCCCTGAGGAGCAGTCATGGCGGACGCGCCGCCGCAGAAGAGGTTTTACCGGCAGAGAGCTCATGCGAACCCGTTGGCGGACAGAGGACTGAGCGTGTGAGTGTATATATGTGTATATGTATGTATATGTATGTATATATGGATGTATGTATGTATATGTATGTATATATGTATATATATGTGTGTATGGGTACGTGAGTTACATGTGTATGTACATATGTACATGTATACATGAGTGTATGATGTATATATACACACTGAGGGGGTGAGTGAGGGGGGGGAGGGACACATATACATGTACATATACATATACATACATACAGAGGACTGAGGGTGTGAGTATGTACTTATATATATGTATACATGAGTTACATATGTATGTACATATATACATATATACATGAGTGTATGATGTATGTATACACACTGGGGGTGTGAGTTACATATATATGTACATATATACATGTATACATGAGTGTACGATATGTATATATACATATATACATGAGTATGTGATATATATATACACACTGAGGGGGTGAGTGAAGGGGGGGAGGGACACATATACATGTACATGTACATATACATACACCAGTATGTACATAGGACAGAGGACTGAGGGGATGAGTTACATACATATGTACATATATACATATATACATGAGTATATAATATGTGTATACACACTGAGGGGGTGAGTTACACATAGGGAATAACGGGAATATACAGTGGGAATATCGAGGGGATACACACTGGGAATACCGGGATATACACTGGGAATACACAGGACCGAGGACTGAGGGTGTGAGTTACATATATATGTACATGTATACATGTATACATGAGTGTATGATATATGTATACACACTGAGGGGGTGAGTTACATATATATGTACATGTATACATGTATACATGAGTGTATGATATATGTATACACACTGAGGGGGTGAGTTACATATATATGTACATGTATACATGTATACATGAGTGTATGATATATGTATACACACTGAGGGGGTGAGTTACATATATATGTACATGTATACATGTATACATGAGTGTATGATATATGTATACACACTGAGGGGGTGAGTTACATATATATGTACATGTATACATGTATACATGAGTGTATGATATATGTATACACACTGAGGGGGTGAGTTACATATATATGTACATGTATACATGTATACATGAGTGTATGATATATGTATACACACTGAGGGGGTGAGTTACATATATATGTACATATATGCATGAGTATATGATGTATATATACACACTGAGGGGGTGAGTGAGTGGGGGGAGGGACACATATACACGTACATGTACATACAGGATACACCAGTATGTACACAGGACAGAGGACTGAGGGTGTGAGTTACATATATATGTACATATATACATGAGTATAGGATATATATATACACACTGAGGGGGTGAGTGAGGGGGGGGAGGGGAGAGGGGGGAGGGGAGACACATATACATGTACATATACATACAGGATACACCAGTATGTACATAGGACAGAGGACTGAGGGTGTGAGTTACACATATATGTACATATATACATATATACATGAGTGTATGATGTATATGTACACACTGAGGGGGTGAGTGAGGGGGGGAGGGGAGAGGGGGGAGGGGAGACACATATACATGTACATATACATATACCAGTATGTACACAGGACAGAGGATTGAGGGTGTGAGTTACACATATATGTACATATATACATATATACATGAGTATATGATGTATATATACACACTGAGGGGGTGAGTTACACATAGGGAATAATGGGAATATACAGTGGGAATATCGAGGGGATACACACTGGGAATACACAGGACAGACGACTGAGGGTGTGAGTGACACATATATGTACATATATACATGTATACATGAGTGTATGATATATACTGAGGGTGTGAGTGAGGGAGGGAGGGGATATGGGTATATATGGTTATATGTATGGTTATATATGTATAACCATATATGGAGGATATATACACTGGGAATACACTGCGGGTGTGAGTGAGGGGGGGAGGGGATACACATATACATGTACATGTACATATACATACACCAGTATGTACACAGGACAGAGGACTGAGGGTGTGAGTTACACATACCGGGAATACTGGTAATAATGGGAATATCCATAGGGAATACCGAGGGGATACACAGGACCATGGACTGTGGTTGTGAGTGAGGGGGGGGATATGTACATACCGGTAACAGCCGTGCCCCCGCAGCCCCCCCCGCCCGCAGGACATGGACTGGGCCTCGCTGTTCCCGGACTTCTTCCCTGCGGATCCCCCCCCGGGATACAGCCCCCCCAGTGTGGAGACCCTGGATGTGGGATGCGGATACGGGGGGCTGCTGGGTGAGGGGGGGGGGGCAGTTATGGGGGGGGCATTTGGGGGGGCAGTTATGGGGGGGGTATTTATGGGGGGGGCATTTATGGGGGGGTATTTATGGGGGGGTATTTATGGGGGGGGTATTTATGGGGGGGCAGTTATGGGGGGGGTATTTATGGGGGGGTATTTATGGGGGGGTATTTATGGGGGGGGTATTTATGGGGGGGCAGTTATGGGGGGGGTATTTATGGGGGGGTATTTATGGGGGGGGGATGGGAATGGGGGGGGGTATTTATGGGGGGGGCATTTGGGGGGAGGGGGGATCTTGGGGTGGGGGTCCCATAGTTGGGGTTAGGGGTCGGGTTATGGGGGCTCTGTTGCTCTCTATGGGGCTCCATCACTCCCATGGGGCTCCATCTCTCTCTATGGGGCTCCATTGCTCTCTATGGGATTTCCATTGCTCTTTATGTGTCTCCATTGTTCCCTATGTGGTTTGCATTGCTCTCTATGGGATTTCCATTGCTCCCTATGGGATTTCCATTGCTCTCTATGGGATTTCCATTGCTCTCTATGGGATTTCCATTGTTCTCTATGGGATTTCCATTGCTCTCTATGGGATTTCCATTGTTCTCTATGGGATTTCCATTGCTCTCTATGGGATTTCCATTGTTCCCTATGGGGTCTCCATTCTTCCCTATGTGTCTCCATTGTTCCCTATGGGGTTTCCATTGCTCCCTATGGGGTCTCCATTGTTCCCTATGTGTCTCCATCACTCCCTATGATGTCTCCATCACCCCCTATGGTGTCTCCATCACCCCCTATGGTGTCTCCATCACCCCCTATGGTGTCTCCATCACCCCCTATGGTGTCTCCATCACTCCCTATGTGTCTCCATCACTCCCTATGGTGTCTCCATCACTCCCTATGGTGTCTCCATCACTCTCTATGGTGTCTCCATCACTCCCTATGTGTCTCCATCACTCCCTATGGTGTCTCCATCACTCTCTATGGTGTCTCCATCACTCTCTATGGTGTCTCCATCACTCTCTATGGTGTCTCCATCACTCCCTATGGTGTCTCCATTGCTCCCTATGGGGTTTCCATTGTTCCCTATGTGTCTCCATCACTCCCTATGGTGTCTCCATCACTCCCTATGTGTCTCCATGCCCCTGTCCCGGCAGTGCTGCTGTCGGCTCTGTTCCCGCAGGATCTGGCTCTGGGGCTGGAGCTCAGGCCTCGGGTTGCAGCATTCACAGCCCAGAGGATCCGGTCACTGCTCTCTATGGGGCTCTAGTGCTCTCTATGGGCTCCATTGCTGCCTATGGGCTTTCTATTGCTGCCTATGGAGCTCTGTTGTTCCCTATGGGGCTCTGTTGTTCCTTATGTGGCTCCATTGCTCCCTATCGGCTCCATTGCTCTCTATGGGTTCTGTTGCTCCCTATGTGTCTCCATCACTCTCTATGTGTCTCTGTTGTTCTCTATGGGGTTTCCATCACTCCCTATGTGTCTCCATTGCTCTCTATGGGGTTTCCATTGTTCTCTATGGGGTCTCCATCACCTTGACCATATGCTGGCCCCGGCAGTGCTGCTGTCGGCTCTGTTCCCACAGGATCTGGCTCTGGGGCTGGAGCTCAGGCCTCGGGTTGCAGCGTTCACAGCCCAGAGGATCCGGTCACTGAGGGCTCAGGAGCCCTCGAGGTGCCAGAACGTGGCCTGTGTGCGCGGGAACGCCATGAGGAACCTGCCACACTTCTTCCGGAGGGCTCAGGTGGGGCCTGAACCAGAGAGGGACATAGAGACACATAGAGGAACATAGAGACATGAGAACCAACCTAAAACACCCAAAACCAACCCTAAACCATCCTAAAACCATCCTAAAACCAACCTAAAACTATCCTAAAACCAGCCTAAAACCAGCCTAAAACCAGCCTAAAACCAACGTAAAACCAACCTAAAACCAACCTAAAACCAACGTAAAACCAACCCTAAAACCAACCTAAAACCAACCTAAAACCAACGTAAAACCAACCTAAAACCAACCTAAAACCAACGTAAAACCAACCTAAAACCAACCCTAAACCAACCCAAAACCAGCCTAAAACCAACGTAAAACCAACCTAAAACCAACGTAAAACCAACCTAAAACCAACCCAAAACCATCCTGGAACCCTCACAACTGCCCTACACCAACCTGGCCTGTGTGCGCGGGAACGCCATGAGGAACCTGCCGCACTTCTTCCGGAGGGCTCAGGTGGGACACACAGAACACAGAGGGACATAGAGGAACATAGAGAAACATAGAGACATGAGAACCAACCTAAAACACCCCAAAACCAACCCTAAGCCAACCCAAACCACACCATAACCACCCTAAAACAACTCAAAAACACCTAAACCAACCCAAAATCAGCCCAAAACTGTCCTAGAACCCTCACAACCCACCTAAACCACCCCATAACCAACCCAAAACCATCCTAAAACCACCCTAACCCACCCCAGAACCATGACAACCACCCTAAACCACCCCAAAACCATCCCATAACCATCCCAGAACCAACCCAAAACCATCCTGGAACCCTCACAACTGCCCTAAACCACCCCAAAACCATGCCAGAACCAACGCTAAACCAACCCTAAACTACCCCAAAACCATCCCATAACCATCCCAAAACCAACCCAAAACCAATCCAAAACCACTCTAAAACCATCCCAGAACCCTCACAACTGCCCTAAACCACCCAAAACCATCCCAGAACCATGACAACCACCCCAAAGCCACCCTAAACCACCACAAACTACCCCAAAACCACCCCAAAACCACACTAAACCACCCCAAAAACACCCCAAAACCATTGCAGAACCCTCACAACCACCCCAAAACCACCCTAAACCACCCCCAACCACCCCAAAACCATCACAAAACCATCCCAAAATCACCCCAACAACCCCAAAACCATCCAAGAACCTCCCAAACCTTCACAACCACCTTAAACCACCCCAAAACCAACCCTAAACCACACCAAAACCACCCCAAAATCCTTCCATCCCCCCCAGAACCCTGACAACACCTCTAAACCACCCCAAATCACCCCAAAACCCTCACAACTGCCCTAAACCATCCTGAAACTGGGATGCCCATGGGGGGGCACTGGGGGTACTGGGACTTTATGGGATGTCACTTGAAGGTACTGGGAGCACTTGGGGCCCATGGGGGGGCACTGGGGGCTACTGGGAGCCCATGGGGGGCACTTGAAGCCCATGGGGGGTCACTGGGCGGTACTGGGACCTTATGGGATGTCACTTGACAGTACTGGGAGCTCATGGGGGGCCATACTGGGGGACACTGGGAGCCCATGGGGGGACACTGGAACTTTATGGGATGTCACTTGAAAGTACTGGGAGCCAATGAGGGGGCACTGGGGGGTACTGGAGCTTTATGGGGTGTCCCTTGATGGTATTGGGAGCCCGTGGGGGGTCACTGAGGGGCACTGGGAGCCCATGGTGAAGTACTGGGAACCCATAGGGGGCCATACTGGGAGCCCATGGGGGTGTCTCTCCCCCTGTATCCCTGACCCCCCCTCCCCCCCAGCTCCGCCGCCTGTTCTTCCTGTTCCCTGACCCTCACTTCAAGCGCACGAAGCACAAGTGGAGAATCATCAGCCCAGCTCTGCTGGCTGAGTATGGATACGTGCTGCGGCCGGGGGTGAGCCATGGAGGGGGGACATGACCCCACCGTGACCCTACCGTGACCCCCTGTGACCCCACCGTGACCCCACTGTGACCCCATCATGACCCCACCGTGACCCCACCGTGACCCCACCGTGACCCTACCGTGACCCCACCCATGACCCCACCGTGACCCCACCATGACCCCCACCATGACCCCACCATGACCCCACTGTGACACCCCCATGACCCCACCATGACCACCACCATGACCCACCCATGACACCCCCATGACCCCACCATGACCCCCCCCTTGACCCCCAGAGCACCTCTCCCCCACCACTGGGACCCCCACCCCCCCATAACCCCCCATATCCCCAAGATGACCACCACCATGACCCCACCATGACCCCACCATGACCCCACCATGACCCCCAGGGCACCCCCCCCCCAACACCACCAGGACACCCCAACACCCCCCCCAGGACCCCCCCACGACCCCCCCATGACCCCCAGGACCCCCGCCCCAACACCCCCCGGACCCCCAGCCCCCCTTCCCCCCCCACACCAGGAACCCCAGAACAACCCTCCCCCCCCACCCACTGGGACCCTCAGGGCACCCCCACCCCCCCCCAACACTGGGACTCCCAACACACCCCTACCCCCCCCACTGAGACCCCCCCACCCCCGGCACTGGGACAACCCCCAGGACACCCCCACCCCCCCCCCCACCCACAAGGAAACCCCCCTCAGACCCCCAGGGCACCCCCCCACTACCACTGGGACCCTCAGGACCCCCCCCCACCCCCCCACGACCCCCAGGGCACCCCCAACCCCCCCCTCTCCCCCACCACCGGGACCCCCAGGACACCCCCCCCAAGCCATGGGACCCTCCCAGTACCCCCCCTGCAACACCCCCTTTAATCACTGTGGCCCCAGGACCCACCCCCAGCACCGGGACCCCCCCCCCCACATCACCCCTCCCCCCCCAGTGCTCCCAGTCCCCCAGTATCCCTGTACTGGGAACACTGGAAAAGCTGGGATGCCCCATGGATCATGGGGGGGGGGGGTGTTGGCCCCCCCCCCTCGTGACCCCCCCGTGACCCCCCCCGTGACCCCCCCATGACCCCCAGGGACTGGTGTACACGGTGACGGATGTGCCTGAGCTGCACCAGTGGATGGTGAAACACTTCAGGGAGCATCCACTGTTCGAGGAGGTGGCACTGGGGCAACTGGTCAGTACTGGGAGCACTGGGAGCACTGGGAGCACTGGGAACGGGCACTGGGAGCACTGGGAATGGACAGAGGGGCACTGGGAACGGGCACTGGGAGCACTGGGAATGGAGGGAGAGGCACTGGGAATGGGCAGAGGGGCACTGGGAGCACCCACTGTTCGAGGAGGTGCCACTGGGGCAACTGGTGAGCACTGGGAGCACTGGGAACGGGCACTGGGAGCACTGGGAGCACTGGGAGCACTGGGAATGGGCAGAGGGGCACTGGGAATGGACAGAGGGGCACTGGGAGCACTGGGAATGCAGGGAGAGGCACTGGGAAGCCATTGGGGGTACTGGGAACAGACAGAGGGACACTGGGAATGCATGGGGGGGGCACTGGGGGCTACTGGGAGTTCCTAAGAGGGCTACTGGAAAACACTGGCAGTACTGGGAGGAAACTGGGAGCTCATGGGGGGGCACTGGGAGCTACTGGGAATCCATTGGGGGTTACTGGGAAGCCACTGGGGGTTACTGGGAAGCAATTGGGGGTTACTGGGAAGCCACTGGGAGCTACTGGGAAGCCATTGGGGGTTACTGGGAAACCACTGGGGGCTACTGGGAGCCCATAGGGGGGCATCGGGAGCTAGTGGGAAGCCATTGGGGGCTACTGGGAGCCCTGCTGGGCGCACTGGGAGTCACTGGGAGTCACTGGGAGGCTCAATGGGAGGCAATGGGGGGGTCAATGGGAGGCAATGGGGGGGTCACCTCCTGACCCTGTGCCCCCCCCAGGCCTCGGACCCTCTGCTGTCCCTGTTGGGCACCGTGACCGAGGAGGGGGTCAGGGCACAGAGGGGGGGGCGAACCCCCCTCCCTGCAGTGTTCCGGCGCCTCCCGGACCCCCCCGGGGCCTGAGACCCCCATTAAACCCAATGGTGTCTTCCCCCCCCCCCCCATTAAACCTAATGGTGACCCCCGCCAATAAACCCAATGGTGACCCCCCCCCATTACAATAAACCCAATGGTTCCCCCCCCATAAACACAATGGTGCCTCCCCCCCAATAAACCCAATGGTGCCTCCCCCCCATTAACCCAATGGTGACCCCCCCCAATAAACCCAGTGGTGCCCCCCCAATAAACCCAATGGTGACCCCCCCCAATAAACCCAGTGGTGCCCCCCCAATAAACCCAATGGTGCCTCCCCCCGTTCACCATTAACCCAATGGTGCCTCCCCCAATAAACCCAATGATGACCCCCCCAATAAACCCAATGGTGACCCCACAATAAACCCAATGGTGACCCCCCCAATAAACCCAATGGTGACCCCACAATAAACCCAATGATGACCCCCCCAATAAACCCAATGATGACCCCCCCAATAAACCCAATGGTGACCCCCCCATTAACCCAATGGTGACCCCCCCAATAAACCCAATGGTAACCCCCCCCATTAAACCCCATGGTGCCCCCCCCGTTACAATAAACCCAATGGTGCTTCCCCCCCCAATAAACCCAATGGTGCCCCCCCTCCCATTAACCCAATGGTGCCCCCCCCCCTCCGGTTCCGTCCCTACCCCCCCCCGTTTCCCGTTGTTGGTCCCGTCCGGATGTGGATTAACGTGGGGGGGGGGTTGGGACACGTAAACCCCCCGGGGGGGGGGGGGGGGGGTTTCCAACCGGTGTCGCAACCGGAATTCCCGGGAACCGGGTGCGATCGTGGCCCCGCCCACCGGATCGCTCCGCCCCCGCCTCGCTCTGATTGGTCGGGGGCGGGGCGGTATGCAAATCACCCAGGGGATGGGCGGGGTTTGAAAGCGAAGAGGCGGAGCTTGAGTGCGGGGGAAGGGGGCGTGGTTTGCTTGGCGACAGAAGGGGCGTGGCCCCGCCCCCGCCTCGCTCTGATTGGCCGAGGGACGGTGCAATATGCAAATATCCCAAGGGACGGGCGTGGTTTGCGACGGTTTTACAGCGAGGGGGGCGTGGTTTGCAGGGAAGGGGGCGTGGCTCCGCCCACCCGATCTCCCCGCCTCCGCCTCGCTCTGATTGGCCGGTGGGCTGCGCAATATGCAAATCACCCAGGGGGTGGGCAGGGCTTGCGAAGGTTTTGCAGCGAAGGGGGCGTGGTTTACATGGAAGGGGGCGTGGCCTCGGCCGCTCCACGTGGGCCCATATAAAGGCTCCCCTCGAGGCTCAGCCCCATAGAGCCGCAATGTCTCCGGCCCCACATCTGCCCCACATGTTCCTCCGCTTCCTGCCCCCCCTCCGACCCCCCCCCCGGGCCCCATCTGCCCCACGGGGCATGGCAGAGATGCCAGGACCCAGCCCCATAGCGTCCATGTACCAGCTGCTGTGCCGGGGGGGGCTGAGCAGGATGCATGAGATGCAGGTAATGGGGAACCCATTGGGATGTGGGGGGGGCCTATGGGGCAGGGGTACTAACCCTATGGGGCAGGGGCACTAACCCTATGGGGCACGGGCACCCCAATGTGTGCTGGGGAGGGTGGATGGGACCCCAATGGTATTGGGGGGTCCTATGGGGCAGGGGTGCCCCAACGTGTGCTTGGGAGGGTCGATGGGACCCCAATGTGGGGGGTAATATGGGAATGTGGGAATATGGGGTCCCCATTGGGTTATGGGGGGGTCCTATGGGGCAGGGGCACTAACCCTAACCCTATGGGGCACGGGCACCCCAATGTGTGCTTAGGGGGGGTGGATGGGACCCCAATGGTATTGGGGGGTTCTATGGGGCAGGGGCACCCCAATGTGTGCTTGGGGGGCTGAATGGGACCCCAATGGTATTGGTGTGGGGGGTACAATGGAGGATGCATGAGATGCAGGTAATGGGGAACCCATTGGGATGTGGGGGGGGCCTATGGGGCAGGGGCACTAACCCTAACCCTATGGGGCAGGGACACCCCAATGTGTGCTTGGGGGGGTGAATGGGACCCCAATGTCATCGGTGTATGGGGTACAATGGAGTATGTATGGCTATGGGGGGGTCCTATGGGGCACCCCAATGTGTGCTTGGAAGGGGCTGAATGGGACCCCAATGGTATTGGTGTATGGGGTCCAATGGAGTATGTATGGCTATGGGGGGGTCCTATGGGATAAGGGCACCCCAATATGTCCTTGGAGGGGCTGAATGGGACCCCAATGGTATTGGTGTGTGGGGTCCAATGCAGTATGTATGGCTATGGGGGGATCCTATGGGGCAGGGGCACCCCAATATGTGCTTGGAAGGGGCTGAATGGGACCCCAATGGTATTGGTGTGTGGGGTAATATGGGAATGTGGGAATATGGGGCCCCCATTGGGTTATAGGGGGGTCCTATGGGGCACCCCAATGTGTCATTACAGGGGCTGAATGTGACCCCAATGCCATTGGGGTCTATGGTGTCCAATGGGGTACGTTGACCCCTGACCCCATAGCCCCATCCCCACAGGTGCAGGGCCGCGCTCGCTATGGGCCCCTATGGAAAGCTGCCTTCGGCCCCATAGAGACTAACCCTAACCCTATGGGGCAGGGGCACCCCAATGTGTGCTTGGGGGGGGCTGAATGTGACCCCAATGTCATTGGGGTCTATGGGATCCAATGGGGTACATTGGCCCCCCACCCCATAGCCCCATCCCCACAGGTGCAGGGCCGCGCTCGCTATGGGCCCCTATGGAAAGCTGCCTTCGGCCCCATAGAGACTGTGCACGTGGCTCAGGCTGAGCTGATCCAGCAGGTCCTGAGGCAGGAAGGGACATTCCCGGTCAGATCCCAACTGTCCTCATGGAAGGAATACCGGGAATGGCGAGGGAGAGCCTGCGGGCTGCTGACTGCGTGAGGATATGGGGGCCCTATGGGGTATATGGGGTCCCTATGGGGGATATGGGGTCCCTATGGGTGCCTATGGGTGCCTATGGGCTGCTGACAGCGTGAGTGTGGGGGGGTATGGGTGCCTATGGGGTCCCTATGGGTGCCTATGGGCTGCTGACGGCGTGGGTATATGGGGGTCTATGGGGCTATGGGGTCCCTATGGGGTATATGGGTGCCTATGGGGGCTATGGGTGCCTATGGGCTGCTGACAGCGTGGGTGTATGGGGGGTATGGGGGGTATGGGGTCTATGGGCTGCTGACCGCGTGGGTGTATGGGGGTCTATGGGGGATATGGGGTGTATAGGGTATATGGGTGTCTATGGGTGCCTATGGGCTGCTGACTGCGTGAGCCTATGGGGGCTATGGGGGCTATGGGGGCCTATGGGCTGCTGACCGCGTGGGTGTATGGGGGTCTATGGGGGATATGGGGTGTATAGGGTATATGGGTGTCTATGGGTGCCTATGGGCTGCTGACTGCGTGAGCCTATGGGGGGTATGGGGGCTATGGGGGCCTATGGGCTGCTGACCGCGTGGGTGTATGGGGGTCTATGGGGGATATGGGGTGTATAGGGTATATGGGTGTCTATGGGTGCCTATGGGCTGCTGACGGCGTGGGTGTATGGGGTCCCTATGGGGGTATATGGGGTCCCTATGGGGGCTATGGGTGCCTGTGGGCTGCTGACCGCGTGAGCCTATGGGGTCCCTATGGGGGATATGGGGCTATGGGGGCTATGGGTGCCTGTGGGCTGCTGACGGCGTGGGTATATGGGGGTCTATGGGGTGTATGGGTGCCTATGGGCTGCTGACCGCGTGGGTATATGGGGGGTCTATGGGGGTATGGGGTCCCTATGGGGGATATGGGGTCCCTATGGGGGGTATATGGGGGGTCTATGGGGGCTATGGGGTGTATGGGGTCCCTATGGGTGCCTATGGGTGCTGTGGCTGCCTGCGGGCTGCTGACGGCGTGAGCCTATGGGGTCCCTATGGGGGCTATGGGGGCTATGGGGTATATGGGGGATATGGGGGCTATGGGGGATATGGGTTATATGGGGGATATGGGGGCTATGGGGGATATGGGGGGCTATGGGTGCCTATGGGCTGCTGACAGCGTGAGCCTATGGGGTCCCTATGGGGGCTATGGGGTCCCTATGGGGGCTATGGGGGCCTGCGGGCTGCTGACAGCGTGTGTGTGTGGGGGATATGGGGGTCTATGGGGCTATGGGGTATATGGGGGATATGGGGGATATGGGGTATATGGGTGTCTATGGGTGCCTGTGGGCTGCTGACTGCGTGGGTATATGGGTGGGGTATGGGGCTATGGGGTGTATGGGGTCCCTATGGGGTATATGGGGTGTATGGGTGCCTGCGGGCTGCTGACGGCGTGGGTGTATGGGGGGTCTATGGGGTGTATGGGGTCCCTATGGGTGCCTATGGGTGCCTGTGGGCTGCTGATCGCGTGGGTATATGGGGGGTATGGGGTCCCTATGGGGTGTATGGGGGTATGGGGGCTATGGGGGCTATGGGTGCCTATGGGCTGCTGACTGCGTGGGTATATGGGGTCCCTATGGGGTGTATGGGGTCCCTATGGGGGCTATGGGGGCCTGTGGGCTGCTGACGCCGTGGGTATATGGGGGGTATGGGGTCCCTATGGGGGCTATGGGGTATATGGGGGCTATGGGGCTATGGGGGGTATGTGGGATATGGGGGATATGGGGTCTATGGGTGCCTATGGGCTGCTGACGGCGTGAGCCTATGGGGGGTATGGGGTCCCTATGGGGTCCCTATGGGTGCCTATGGGCTGCTGACTGCGTGGGTGTATGGGGTCCCTATGGGGGCTATGGGGTCCCTATGGGTGCCTATGGGTGCCTGCGGGCTGCTGACAGCGTGGGTGTATGGGGTCCCTATGGGGGTATATGGGGTGTATGGGGTCTATGGGTGCCTGTGGGCTGCTGACTGCGTGGGTATATGGGGGGTATGGGGTGTATGGGGTCCCTATGGGGTGTATGGGGTATATGGGGGCTATGGGAGCCTGCAGGCTGCTGACTGCGTGAGCCTATGGGGTCCCTATGGGGGCTATGGGTGCCTGTGGGCTGCTGACTGCGTGAGTGTATGGGGTCTATGGGGTCCCTATGGGGAGCACGGAGCTATGGGGCTGGGAGTCTATGGGGTACCCGTGGGGCACAGACGGGCGGGACAGGCTGGGGGTGACTCAGGCATGAATCAGCCCCCCCGGATGTGAGTAACTGTGGGGCAGAGATGTGGGGCAGAGGCCACGACCCACACACAGGGACCAGCCCCAGACGTGTGTCTGTGCACGTCCCATATCCCATATCCCATATCCCATATCCCACATCCCATATCCCACATCCCACATCCCACATCCCACATCCCATATCCCACATCCCATATCCCACATCCCACATCCCATATCCCATATCCCATATCCCACATCCCACATCCCATATCCCACATCCCACATCCCATATCCCATATCCCATATCCCATATCCCATATCCCATATCCCACATCCCATATCCCATATCCCATATCCCATATCCCACATCCCACATCCCATATCCCATATCCCATATCCCATATCCCATATCCCATATCCCACATCCCACATCCCACATCCCATATCCCATATCCTGTATCCCACATCCCATATCCCATATCCCATATCCCACATCCCATATCCCATATCCCACATCCCATATCCCATATCCCATATCCCATATCCCATATCCCACATCCCACATCCCATATCCCATATCCCATATCCCATATCCCATATCCCACATCCCATATCCCATATCCCATATCCCACATCCCATATCCCACATCCCATATCCCATATCCCATATCCCACATCCCATATCCCACATCCCATATCCCACATCCCATATCCCATATCCCACATCCCACATCCCACATCCCACATCCCATATCCCATATCCCATATCCCACATCCTGTATCCCATATCCCATAATCCCACATCCTGTATCCCATATCCCATATCCCACATCCCACATCCCACATCCCATATCCCATATCCCATATCCCATATCCCACATCCTGTATCCCATATCCCATATCCCATATCCCATATCCCACATCCCATATCCCATATCCCATATCCCATATCCCATATCCCACATCCCATATCCCACATCCCATATCCCACATCCCATATCCCACATCCCACATCCCATATCCCATATCCCATATCCCACATCCCACATCCCATATCCCATATCCCATATACCCCATACCCCATATACCTCATACCCCATATATCCCATATCCCATATCCCACATCCCATATCCCATATCCCATATCCCATATCCCATATCCCATATCCCATATCCCACATCCCACATCCCATATCCCATATCCCATATACCATATCCCACATCCCATATCCCACATCCCACATCCCATATCCCATATCCCATATACCCCATACCCCATATACCTCATACCCCATATATCCCATATCCCATATCCCATATACCCCATACCCCATATACCCCATACCCCATATATCCCATATCCCATATCCCATATACCCCATTGCTACCCCATATACCCCATATACCCCATTGACACCCCATATACCCCATACCCCATATACCCCATTGACACCCCATATACCCCATACCCCATATACCCCATTGACACCCCATATACCCCATACCCCATACCCCATATCCCATATACCCCATACCCCATATACCCCATTGACACCCCCATTGATACCCCATACCCCATATACCCCATACCCCATATACCCCATTGACCCCCCCTATCCCCCATACCCCATATACCCCATTGACACCCCATATACCCCATACCCCATATACCCCATTGATACCCCATATACCCCATACCCCATATACCCCATTGATACCCCATATACCCCATACCCCATATACCCCATACCCCATATACCCCATTGATCCCCCATATACCCCATATACCCCATATCCCATATACCCCATTGACACCCCATTGACCCCCCATACCCCATACCCACAGTGAGGGTGCTGAGTGGCTCCGGCTCCGCCGGCTCCTGGGGCGGCTGCTGCTCCATCCCTATAGGGCCTCATCCTTCTCTGGTGCTGTGGGGTCAGTGGTGGCTGAGCTGGTCCTGGCCCTACAGCGGGAGGGGGATGGGAACCCAGAGCACCTGGTGCGGGACCTGAGCAGCCACTTGTACCGGTTCGGGCTGGAAGGTAAGGGGAGACCCCATAGAGCCTGTGCCATATAACATCCTATAGACCCTGTGCCATATACACATCCTATATAGCACATCCTATATACCCTGTGCCATATACACATCCTATATAGCACATCCTATAGACCCTGTGCCATATACACATCCTATATAGCACATCCTATAGACCCTGTGCCATATACACATCCTATATACACATCCTATAGACCCTGTGCCATATACACATCCTATATACACATCCTATATCCCATAGAGCACAGTGCCATATACACATCCTATATAGCACATCCTATATACCCTGTGCCATATACACATCCTATAGACCCTGTGCCATATACACATCCTATAGACACATCCTATATCCCATAGAGCAGTGTGCCATATACACATCCTATAGACCCTGTGCCATATAACACATCCTATATCCCATAGAGCACTGTGCCATATACACATCCTATATAGCACATCCCATACATCACTGTGCCATATACACATCCTATAGACACATCCTATAGACCCTGTGCCATATAACACATCCTATATCCCATAGAGCACTGTGCTATATACACATCCTATATAGCACATCCTATAGACCCTGTGCCATATACACATCCTATATCCCATAGAGCTCTGTGCCATATACACATCCTATATACCCTGTGCCATATAACACATCCTATAGACCCTGTCCCATATAACACATCCTATATACCCTGTGCCATATACACATCCTATAGACCCTGTGCCATATAACACATCCCATACATCACTGTGCCATATAACACATCCTATATAACACATTCTATATCCCATACATCACTGTGCCATATAACACATCCTATATAACACATCCTATACATCACTGTGCCATATAACACATCCTATATACCCTGTGCCATATAGCACATCTTATATCCCATACATCACTGTGCCATATAGCACATCCTATATCCCATACATCACTGTGCCATATAACACATCCTATATCCCATATCCCATACATCACTGTGCCATATAACACATCCCATATAACACATCCTATATATCCTGTGCCATATAACACATCCTATATAACACATCCCATACATCACTGTGCCATATAACACATCCTATATCCCATACATCACTGTACCATATAACACATCCCATATAACACATCCCATATAACACATCCCATACATCACTGTGCCATATAACACATCCTTGTCCCATGTCCCCCATCCCATACCCCCCATTCCATTGATGTCCCATATCCCCTATCCCACATCCCATATAACCCATATCCCATTGATATCCCATTGATATCCCCTATATCCCCTCAGCCTCCTCCGCTGTTCTCTTCGCCTCCCGCCTGGGTTGCCTGGAGCCAGAGGTGCCTCCTGCCCCTGACGTGTTCATCCCATATCCCATATAACCCACATCCCATATCCCATATAACCCACATCCCATATCCCATATCCCATATCCCATATCCCACATCCCACATCCCATATCCCACATCCCATATCCCATATCCCACATCCCACATCCCATATCCCACATCCCATATCCCATATCCCATATCCCATATCCCATTGATATCCCATATCCCATATCCCATTGATATCCCATATCCCATTGATATCCCATATCCCATTGATATCCCACATCCCATATCCCATTGATATCCCATATCCCACATCCCACATCCCATATCCCATATCCCATATCCCATTGATATGCCATATCCCACATCCCATATCCCATATCCCATATCCCACATCCCATATCCCATATCCCATATCCTATATCCTATATCCCATGTCCTATATCCCATATCCCACATCCCATATCCCATATCCCATATCCCACATCCCATATCCCATATCCCACATCCCATATCCCATATACCCCATTGACATCCCCTATACCCTATACCCTATATCCCATATCCCACATCCCATATCCCACATCCCATATACCCCATTGACATCCCCTATACCCTATATCCCCTATCCCCTATATCCCCTATACCCTATATCCTCTATCCCCTATATCTCCTATACCCTATATCCCCTATATCCCCTATATCCCCTATACCTTATACCCTATATCCCTTATACCCTATACCCTATGTCCCCTATACCATATACCCTCTATCCCCTATACCCCATACCCTATATCCCCTATCCCCTATATCCCCTATATCCCCTATACCCCCCCTACCCCAGGTCCCCTCCGCCCCGTCCGTGTTCATCGGCTGCGTGCACAGCATGTTCCGCACCACCCTGCTGACCATGGCGCTGCCGAGGCTGCTGCTGCGCATGCGCCACAGCCCCTGGGACACCTTCTGCCGAGCCTGGGATGGACTGTTCGAGTTCGGTGGGGCAGATATGGGGCACGTGTGGGGCACGTGGGGGGCACGTGTGGGGCACGTGTGGGGCACGTGGGGGGCACGTGTGGGGCACGTGTGGGGCGGGTGTGGGTCACGTGTGGGGCACGTGTGGGGCGGGTGTGGGGCACGTGTGGGGCACGTGTGGGGCACGTGTGGGGCGGGTGTGGGGCGGGGCTATGGGGCAGCTATGGGGTGATATGGGGTGGATGTGGGATGCTATGGGGCACGGCTATGGGGCACATGTGGGGCACTATGGGGCAGGGCTATGGGGAGATGTGGGGCACATGTGGGGCTATGGCGAGATGTGGGGTGCTATGGTGTGCTATGGGGCACGGCTATGGGGAGATGTGGGGCAGGTGTGGGGCAGGGCTATGGGGCGGGTGTGGGGCTATGGGGTGCTATGGGGCACGGCTATGGGGCAGGTGTGGGGCGCTATGGGGCAGAGCTATGGGGAGATGTGGGGATATGGGGCACATGTGGGGCTATGGGGAGATGTGGGGCGCTATGGGGCAGGTGTGGGGCAGGTGTGGGGCACGTATGGGGAGCTATGGGTCACGGCTATGGGGAGATGTGGGGCACATGTGGGGCTATGGGGCAGGTGTGGGGCGCTATGGGGCAGGGCTATGGGGAGATGTGGGGCGCTATGGGGCACATATGGGGTAGGGCTATGGGGTGGGTGTGGGGCGCTATGGGGCAGCTATGGGGAGATGTGGCGTTATGGGGCGGCTATGGGGCAGGGCTATGGGGAGATGTGGGGCGCAATGGGGCTATGGGGCACGGCTATGGGGTGATGTGGGGTGGGTGTGGGGCTATGGAGAGATGTGGGACTATGGGGCAGGTGTGGGGCTATGGGGCGCGGCTATGGGGCACGTGTGGGGCAGATGTGGGGCGCTATGGGGCGCTATGGGGCACGTGTGGGGCCCTATGGGGCAGGGCTATGGGGCAGGGCTATGGGGAGATGTGGGGCAGATGTGGGGCTATGGGGCACGTGTGCGGCTATGGGAGATGTGGGGCTATGGGAAGATGTGGAGCTATGGGTCAGATGTGTTTCTATAGGTCAGATGTGGTTCTATGGGTCAGATGTGGTTCTATGGGTCAGATGTGGTTCTATGGGTCAGATGTGGTTCTATGGGTCAGACGTGTTGCTATGGGTCAGATGTGGTTCTATGGGTCAGACGTGTGTCCATGTGGGTCAGCTGTGGGTCAGTGCCCCATAGCCCCAGTGACACTGACGGTTCCGCTGTTCCCAGCCCAGCAGCACATTGACCACCGCGTGGCTGCGGTTGTAGCACAGCCGCACTCGGTACATGGGGCAGATGTGGGTCAGCTGTGGGTCAGCTGTGGGTCAGCTGTGGGTCAGTGCCCCATAGCCACAGTGACGCTGTTGGTTCCGGTGTTCCCAGCCCAGCAGCACATTGACCATCGCGTGGCTGCGGTTGTAGCACAGCCGCACTCGGTACATGGTGTGTGTGTCACTGACCTCCTGCTGCAGGAGGGGATGTCCATGGAGAGCATCTATGGGAACGTCACTGAGCTGCTGCTGGCTGGGGTGGACACGGTGAGAGGGGTGGGAATGTCCTATATCCTGTATCCCATATCTTGTATCCTATATCCCACATCCCACATCCCATATCCCACATCCCACATCCCATATCCCATATCCCACATCCCACATCCCATATCCCATATCCCACATCCCATATCCCACATCCCACATCCCATATCCCACATCCCATATCCCATATCCCATATCCCATATCCCACATCCCATATCCCACATCCCATATCCCATATCCCATATCCCATATCCCATATCCCATATCCCACATCCCATATCCCATATCCCACATCCCATATCCCATATCCCATATCCCACATCCCATATCCCATATCCCATATCCCACATCCCATATCCCATATCCCACATCCCACATCCCATATCCCACATCCCATATCCCACATCCCACATCCCACATCCCACATCCCATATCCCATATCCCATATCCCACATCCCATATCCCACATCCCATATCCCACATCCCATATCCCACATCCCATATCCCATATCCCATATCCCACATCCCATATCCCACATCCCATATCCCATATCCCATATCCCACATCCCACATCCCATATCCCATATCCCATATCCCATATCCCATATCCCATTACCACAGATCTCCAGCACCCTGACCTGGAGCCTGTATGAGCTGGCTCGGAACCCACAGGTACAGGCGGCTCTGTACCGGGAGCTGACCAGTACCAGCACCAACAACACCAGTACTGGTACCGGTAACAACACCAACACCAGTACCGGTAACAACACCAACACCAGTACTGGTACTGGTACTGGTACTGTGCCATTGCTGAGGGCTGTGGTCAAGGAGACCCTCAGGTGGGGATGGGGATGGGATGGGATGGGGATGGGATGGGATGGGGATGAGGATGGGATGGGGATGGGATGGGATGGGATGGGATGGGATGGGAATGGGATGGGATGAGGATGGGGATGGGATGGGGATGGGGATGGGGATGGGATGGGATGGGGATGGGATGGGGATGGGGATGGGATGGGATGGGATGGGATGGGATGGGATGGGATGGGGATGGGATGGGATGGGATGGGGATGGGATGGGGATGGGATGGGATGGGATGGGGATGGGATGGGATGGGAATGGGATGGGATGGGGATGGGATGGGATGGGGATGGGATGGGATGGGATGGGGATGGGATGGGATGGGATGGGATGGGGATGGGGATGGGATGGGATGGGGATGGGATGGGATGGGATGGGGATGGGATGGGATGGGGATGAGGATGGGATGGGATGGGATGGGATGGGATGGGATGGGAATGGGATGGGATGGGGATGGGATGGGATGGGATGGGATGGGAATGGGATGGGATGGGGATGGGATGGGGATGGGATGGGATGGGATGGGGATGGGATGGGATGGGATGGGGATGGGATGGGATGGGATGGGAATGGGATGGGATGGGGATGGGATGGGATGGGATGGGATGGGGATGGGATGGGATGGGGATGGGATGGGATGGGATGGGATGGGGATGGGGATGGGATGGGATGGGGATGGGGATGGGATGGAGATGGGATGGGATGGGATGGGGATGGGGATGGGATGGGGATGGGATGGGAATGGGATGGGATGGGATGGGGATGGGGATGGGATGGGGATGGGGATGGGATGGGATGGGGATGGGATGGGATGGGATGGGGATGGGATGGGATGGGGATGGGATGGGATGGGATGGGGATGGGGATGGGATGGAGATGGGATGGGATGGGGATGGGGATGGGATGGGATGGGGATGGGGATGGGATGGGGATGGGGATGGGATGGGATGGGGATGGGATGGGATGGGGATGGGGATGGGATGGGATGGGGATGGGATGGGATGGGATGGGGATGGGATGGGATGGGGATGGGATGGGATGGGATGGGGATGGGGATGGGATGGGATGGGGATGGGGATGGGATGGGGATGGGATGGGATGGGGATGGGGATGGGATGGGGATGGGATGGGGATGGGATGTGATGGGATGGGATGGGGATGGGATGGGATGGGGATGGGATGGGGATGGGATGGGATGGGATGGGGATGGGATGGGATGGGGATGGGATGGGATGGGGATGGGGATGGGATGGGGATGGGATGGGATGGGGATGGGATGGGGATGGGATGGGGATGGGATGGGGATGGGATGTGATGGGATGGGGATGGGGATGGGATGGGATGGGGATGGGATGGGATGGGGATGGGATGGGGATGGGGATGGGGATGGGATGGGATGGGGATGGGGATGGGATGGGGATGGGATGGGATGGGATGGGATGGGATGGCCACAAGGTGTGGATGCATCCGGGTCCATGGGTCCCCCCATTAACCCCATTGCCCCCACAGGCTCTATCCCGTTATTCCAGCCAACGCTCGCGTCATTCCTGACCGCGACATCCGTGTGGGTGAATTCCTGGTGCCGAGAAAGGTAGGAATGGAACCGGTACCGGTACCATCAACATCACTGGTACCATAACCGGTACCAACACCACCATCATCACCATCACTGGTACCGGTACCACCACCATCACCACCACACTCACACCCTGTACCCCACAGACCCTCATCACCCTTTGCCATTACGCCGCATCCCGAGACCCACGTGTGTTCCCGGCTCCGGATCAGTTCCATCCGGAGCGATGGTTGTACCAACACCATAACCAACACCATGACCATCACCGTGACCAACACCATGACCATGACCAACACCATGACCAACACTGTGACCATGACCAACACCATGACCAACACCATAACCAACACCATGACCATGACGAACACCGTGACCAACACCGTGACCGTCACCATGACAACCATGGTCGTGTCCATCCCTTCGCATCCCTCCCGTTCGGGGTTGGCAAACGCAGCTGTGTCGGTCGCCGCATTGCTGAGCTCCAGGTGTACCAGGCACTGGCACAGGTGAGGACCGGAACTGGTGATACTGGTGTTAACTGGTGATACTGGTGTCAACTGGTGTCAACTGGTGTCAACTGGTGATACTGGTGTCAACTGGTGTCAACTGGTGATACTGGTGTCAACTGGTGTCAACTGGTGTCAACCGGTGTCAACCGGTGTCAACTGGTGTTAACTGGTGTCAACTGGTGTCAACTGGTGTTAACTGGTGTCAACTGGTGTCAACTGGTGTCAACTGGTGTCAACTGGTGATACTGGTGTCAACTGGTGTCAACTGGTGTCAACTGGTGATACTGGTGTCAACTGGTGTCAACCGGTGTCAACTGGTGTCAACCGGTGTCAACCAGTGTCCCCATCACATCCCATCCATGTCCCATTCACATCCCATTGCCCCACATCCCCCTGTGCCCCACATCCCCCTGTGCCCCACATCCCTGTGCCCCACATCCCTGTGCCCCACATCCCTCTGTGCCCCACATCCCTCTGTGCCCCACATCTCCCCCCATCCCCCCCCTGCCCCACATCCCTCTGTGCCCCACATCCCTCTGTGCCCCACATCCCTGCCCCACATCCCCCTGTGCCCCACATCCCTCTGTGCCCCACATCCCCCTGTGCCCCACATCCCTCCTGCCCCACATCCCTCTGTGCCCCACATCCCCCTGTGCCCCACATCTCCCTGTGCCCCACATCCCCCTGTGCCCCACATCCCTCTGTGCCCCACATCCCCCTGTGCCCCACATCCCTCCTGCCCCACATCCCCCTGTGCCCCACATCCCCCTGTGCCCCACATCTCCCTGTGCCCCACATCCCCCTGTGCCCCACATCCCTCCTGCCCCACATCCCTCTGTGCCCCACATCTCTCTGTGCCCCACATCTCCCCCCATCCCCCCCCTGCCCCACATCTCTCTGTGCCCCATAGATCCTGCTGCGCTTCGAGGTGCGTCCGGAGCCAGGGGGTGGCCCCATCCTGCCCATGACCAGGACCCTCCTCGTGCCCTCGGCCCCTGTCAACCTCCAGTTCCTGCCCCGGTAGTGGGGTCTGCCCCATAGACCCCATAGACCCCATTGATGGGGTCTGCCCCATAGACCCCATAGACCCCATTGATGGGGTCTGCCCCATAGACCCCATTGATGGGGTCTGCCCCATAGACCCCATAGGCCCCATTGATGGGGTCTGCCCCATAGACCCCATAGACCCCATTGATGGGGTCTGCCCCATAGACCCCATAGACCCCATGGGCCCCATTGGTGGGGTCTGCCCCATAGGCACCATAGACCCCATTGATGGGGTCTGCCCCATAGACCCCATAGACCCCATTGATGGGGTCTGCCCCATAGACCCCATTGATGGGGTCTGCCCCATAGACCCCATAGGCCCCATTGATGGGGTCTGCCCCATAGACCCCATAGACCCCATTGATGGGGTCTGCCCCATAGACCCCATAGACCCCATGGGCCCCATTGGTGGGGTCTGCCCCATAGGCACCATAGACCCCATAGGGCCCCATTGATGGGGTCTGCCCCATAGACCCCATAGACCCCATTGATGGGGTCTGCCCCATAGACCCCGTGGGCCCCATTGATGGGGTCTGCCCCATAGACCCCATAGGCCCCATAGGCCCCATTGATGGGGTCTGCCCCATAGGCCCCATAGACCCCATAGGGCCCCATTGATGGGGTCTGCCCCATAGGCCCCATAGACCCCATGGGCCCCATTGATGGGGTCTGCCCCATAGACCCCATTAATGGGGTCTGCCCCATAGGCCCCATAGACTCCATAGGGACCCATTGATGGGGTCTGCCCCATAGGCCCCATAGACCCCATGGGCCCCATTGATGGGGTCTGCCCCATAGGCCCCATAGGCCCCATAGGCCCCATTGATGGGGTCTGCCCCATAGGCCCCATAGACCCCATGGGCCCCATTGATGGGGTCTGCCCCATAGGCCCCATAGACCCCATAGGCCCCATTGATGGGGTCTGCCCCATAGACCCCACTGATTGGGTCTGCCCCATAGACCCCATAGACCCCATTGATGGGGTCTGCCCCATAGACCCCATAGACCCCATAGACCCCATTGATGGGGTCTGCCCCATAGACCCCATAGACCCCATGGGCCCATTGATGGGGTCTGCCCCATAGACCCCATAGACCCCATGGGCCCATTGATGGGGTCTGCCCCATAGACCCCATAGACCCCATTGATGGGGTCTGCCCCATAGACCCCATAGACCCCATAGGGCCCCATTGATGGGGTCTGCCCCATAGACCCCATAGGCCCCATTGATGGGGTCTGCCCCATAGGCCCTATAGACCCCATGGGCCCCATTGATGGGGTCTGCCCCATAGACCCCATAGGGCCCCATTGATGGGGTCTGCCCCATAGACCCCATAGGCCCCATTGATGGGGTCTGCCCCATGGGCCCCATGGGCCCCATTGATGGGGTCTGCCCCATAGACCCCATAGGCCCTATAGGCCCCATTGATGGGGTCTGCCCCATAGACCCCATAGACTCCATAGACCCCATAGACCCCATTGATGGGGTCTGCCCCATAGACCCCATAGGCCCCATAGGCCCCATGGGCCCCATTGATGGGGTCTGCCCCATAGACCCCATAAACCCCATGGGCCCCATTGATGGGGTCGGCCCCATGGGCCCCATTGATGGGGTCTGCCCCATAGGCCCCATAGACCCCATAGACCCCATTGATGGTCCTTTATCCCCCTATATATGGGGTTTGGGGGTCCCCCCCCCCCCAATGGCCACAATGGGGTTAACCGGTACCTCCCATTGTGGGGGGGGGGGGATGGGGGATGGGGGGGGAGGGGTCACACCCCACGTGGTGCGTGATGACGTAAGATGACGTCAGCACGTTGGACTCTGGACCCTCGTGGGGGCCCCAATGCAACCGAGCGTGGTGACACAATGGGGGGGGTGACACGTGACCCCCCTCCCCCCCCCCCCGCCCCATATGTGTGGGTCAGGGTCACCCTATGGGGTCTGTGTCCTCCCCTTGGGCCCCATTGATCCGGTCCCGATTCAGGACCATGGACAGAGCTCCGGGTACTTGTGGGGCTGGGGGGGTTGGGGGTCCCATAGGGCTGGGGGGGACTTGGGGGTCCTATGGGGCTGGGGGGGGGACTTGGGGGTCCTATGGGGCTGGGGGGGACTTGGGGGTCCCATAGGGCTGGGGGGGGTTGGGGGTCCTATGGGGCTGGGGGGGACTTGGGGGTCCTATGGGGCTGGGGGGACTTGGGGGTCCCATGGGGCTGGGGGGAGTTGGGGGTCCTATGGGGCTGGGTCCGGGTACTTGTGGGGCTGGGGGGGGTTGGGGGTCTTATGGGGCTGGGGGGAGATGGGGTCCTATGGGGCTGGGGGGGACTTGGGGGTCCCATAGGGCTGAGCTCCGGGTACTTGTGGGGCTGGTGGCCATGGGGTGAGCTGGGTTCTGTTACATTGGGTTTGCCATAGACCCAATGGGATGTGGGTTCTCTGTGGGGCTGAGAGATGCTGTGGGTCTGATGTGGGTCTGTGGGTCTGTGGGTCTGGGTCCCATGGTTGTGGGGCTGGAAGCTGTGGAATAAAGCAGTGTCTATGGGGCAGTGTGTGTGGGTCAGTATCTATGGGTCAGTGTCTATGGGTCAGTGTCTATGGGGCAGTATCTATGGGGCAGTATCTATGGGTCACTACTTATGGGGCAGTATCTATGGGTTTCTATGGGTCTCAGTGGGGCAGGTGGTGACTCTGGTACCGGTGCAGTGTCTATGGGGCAGTGTCTCTCTATGGGGCAGTGTCTATGGGTCAGTATCTATGGGTCAGTGTCTGTGGGTCAGTGTCTATGGGGCAGCGTCTCTCTATGGGGCACTGTCAATGGGTCTCTATGGGGCAGTTGGTGCCCCCAGCTTCAGCTCCAGTGCCAGCCCCACAGCAGAGGGTGTCTGCCCCACACGTATGGGGCTGCCCCATAGAGAGAGCTGGAGACACTGTGGGGTGTTAATGGGGGGGGCACACGGTGACATCCCAATGGGGCAGCTGGGGGGGGGCAATGGGGGCACTTATGGGGCTGATCACCCCCCAGTGCATCAATAACCAATAGGGACCAGTTGGGGGGGGGTTGGACTGGGGTTATGGGGCAGTGACCCATATGGGGCTGCCCCATGGCCAGGGATAACCCTATACAAGTGCTCCTGGGACACACACGGGAGACAGAGAGAGCAGGAGATCCATCATCCATCCATGTTACTGGTGTGTTCCTGGTGTGTTACTGGTGTGTTACTGGTGTGTTCCTGGTGTGTTACTGGTGTGTTCCTGGTGTGTTCCTGGTGTGTTCCTGGTGTGTTACTGGTGTGTTCCTGGTGTGTTACTGGTGTGTTACTGGTGTGTTACTGGTGTGTTCCTGCTGTATCCCAGTTGTATCCCAGCTCTATCCCAGCTCTATCCCAGTTGTATCCCAGTATATCCCAGTTCCATCCCCTCCATCCCCATCCATTCCCATCCCCCCTCCCTTCCCCCCCCATTCCTCGGGGTCTCTGTTCGGTCTGTGCTATGGGATGTGTCCCACAAGGCAGGAACCGGGGGGGGGGGACGGGACAGACAGACAGAGGGACAGAGGGACAGGATGGATGGGGATGGATGGGGTGGGTGAAGGACAGACGGACAGGGGATGGACAGACGGACAGAGGGACAGGATGGATGGGGATGGATGGGGGGACAGAGGGACAGGGGATTGGGTGGAGGACAGAGGGATGCATGGACAGACGGACAGGGGATGGATGGATGGGGAGGGTGCATGGACACGGGTACACAGAGGGACAGGGGACAGACGGGTGAAGGACAGAGGGACAGGATGGATGGGGGGACAGAGGGACAGACGGACAGGGGGTGGGTGAAGGACAGACGGTGCATGGACAGACGGACAGGATGGATGGGCAATGGTGGATGCGTGTGTGAGGGACCACAGGAGGGATGGACAGAGGATGGACAGAGGATGGACAGAGGATGGACAGAGGGACAGAGGGACAGAGGATGGACAGAGGGACAGAGGGACAGAGGATGGACAGAGGGACAGAGGGACAGAGGATGGACAGAGGATGGACAGAGGGACAGAGGGACAGAGGATGGACAGAGGATGGACAGAGGGACAGAGGGACAGAGGATGGACAGAGGGACAGAGGATGGACAGAGGGACAGAGGATGGACAGAGGATGGACAGAGGGACAGATGACACTTGTGGGGCAGGATGATGCTGGTTGGATGATGGACACCCCATGGCACCATCCTCCCTGCCCCATAGCACACCCCACACATGGGGGTCCCTGTGACCCCCAACTCCCCTCAGGCCCCCCATAATCCATGGGGCCCTGGTTAACTCCAACCCCCCCAGTGCCCCCAGGACCCACATTGTGTGGGTCAGACCCATGGGGGGGGTCCCCAGTCCCTCCCATTCATCCTCCTGCCTCCTTTACTGGTTTCCAGTGCCTCAAACTGGGACTGTGGTTGGTGACATTGGGGCCGTTTCCTCACGTCGGGGGGGGGGGGATATGGGGGCGCCCTGATGCTGTGAGCCCCATAGAGATGCTATAGGGTGGGGGGGGGGCTCCCCTATCCCATGGTCCCCATTGATGGGTGTCCTATAGGGTGATGCTGGTTCCACCCCCCCTGCCCCACACATCCCTGTGCCCCCATCCTTGTGCCCCCCCCATCCTTGTGCCCCCATCCTTGTGCCCCCCCATCCTTGTGCCCCCCCATCCTTGTGCCCCCCCATCCTTGTGCCCCCATCCTTGTGCCCCCCCATCCTTGTGCCCCCATCCTTGTGCCCCCCCCATCCTTGTGCCCCCATCCTTGTGCCCCCATCCTTGTGCCCCCATCCTTGTGCCCCCCCATCCTTGTGCCCCCATCCTTGTGCCCCCCCCATCCTTGTGCCCCCATCCTTGTGCCCCCATCCTTGTGCCCCCCCCATCCTTGTGCCCCCCCCATCCTTGTGCCCCCATCCTTGTGCCCCCATCCTTGTGCCCCCCAACCCTGTGCCCCCCATCCTTGTGCCCCCATCCTTGTGCCCCCATCCTTGTGCCCCCCCATCCTTGTGCCCCCATCCTTGTGCCCCCCCCATCCTTGTGCCCCCATCCTTGTGCCCCCATCCTTGTGCCCCCCCCATCCTTGTGCCCCCCCCCTCCTTGTGCCCCCATCCTTGTGCCCCCATCCTTGTGCCCCCCAACCCTGTGCCCCCCATCCTTGTGCCCCCCCATCCTTGTGCCCCCATCCTTGTGCCCCCCCCATCCTTGTGCCCCCATCCTTGTGCCCCCCCATCCTTGTGCCCCCCCATCCTTGTGCCCCCCCCATCCTTGTGCCCCCCCATCCTTGTCCCCCCCCCATCCTTGTGCCCCCATCCTTGTGCCCCCCCATCCTTGTGCCCCCATCCTTGTCCCCCCCCCATCCTTGTCCCCCCCCCCTCCTTGTGCCCCCCCCATCCTTGTGCCCCCCCATCCTTGTGCCCCCCCCATCCTTGTGCCCCCCCCATCCTTGTGCCCCCCCCATCCTTGTGCCCCCCATCCTTGTGCCCCCCCCATCCTTGTGCCCCCCCCATCCTTGTGCCCCCCCCATCCTTGTACCCCCATCCTTGTGCCCCCCCCATCCTTGTGCCCCCATCCTTGTGCCCCCATCCTTGTGCCCCCCCCATCCTTGTGCCCCCCCCCTTGTGCCCCCCCCATCCCTGTGCCCCCCCCATCCTTGTGCCCCCCCCATCCTTGTGCCCCCCCATCCTTGTGCCCCCATCCTTGTCCCCCCCCCATCCTTGTCCCCCCCCCATCCTTGTGCCCCCCCATCCTTGTGCCCCCCCATCCTTGTGCCCCCCCCATCCTTGTGCCCCCATCCTTGTGCCCCCCCCATCCTTGTGCCCCCATCCTTGTGCCCCCCCCATCCTTGTGCCCCCATCCTTGTGCCCCCCCCATCCTTGTGCCCCCATCCTTGTGCCCCCATCCTTGTGCCCCCCATCCATGTGCCCCCCCCATCCCTCTGCCCCCCCCTGCATCCCTGCCCCCCCCCCGTGCGTTGGCATCTCCCATCACTGTTGCTATGGCAACAGGAAGCAGGGGATGCCTCGTTGCTAAGCACCCAGAGAGTGGTACCCACGGATGGGGGGGGCACATGGAGCCTCCCCCCCCCCCCCCAGTATCCCCCCATAGGGCCCAGTGCTCACCCATTGGGGTGCTTCTGACCCCCCCCTCAGCCCCATAGATTCAATGGGGCCTGGGGGTGTCGGTGGGGGTGTCACTGGTTTGGATGGGGGGTGTTACTGGTTTGGGTGTGGGTGTTACTGGTTTGGGTGGGGGGTGTTACTGGTTTGGGTGGGTGGTGTTACTGGTTTGAATGGGGGTGTCACTGGTTTGGATGGGGGGTGACACTGGTTTGGATGGGGGTGTCACTGGTTTAAATGGGGGGTGTTACTGGTTTGAATGGGGGTGTTACTGGTTTGGGTGGGAGGTGTTACTGGTTTGGATGGGGGTGTCACTGGTTTGGATGGGGGTGTCAGACCCGTCGTGCCCACCCCACAGTTGGGGGGCGGGGACCCACAAGAGCCACCCATGGGTGATGGGGGGCACCCAGTCTGTGTCCTGAAGGGTATGGGGGGGCACTGGGATGGACTGGGATGGACTGGGATGGACTGGGAATGGACTGGGAATGGACTGGGAATGGACTGGGAATGACTGGGAATGGACGGGGATGGACTGGGGATGAACTGGGAATGGAGAGGGATGGACTGGGAATGGACTGGGAATGGACTGGGATGAACTGGAATGGACTGGGAATGACTGGGAATGGACTGAGATGGACTGGGATGGACTGGGGATGGACTGGGAATGGACTGGGATGTACTGGGATGTACTGGGAATGGGAAGGTGACACCACTGGCAATGGGGGGGGGATGTGAGGGGATCACGTGTTACACGGTGCCCCCCCCCCCCCCCCCCCCATCCATCCCAGTACAGCCGTGGGCGCGTTACTGGGGCGACGCTCCCAGTTCAGTCACGAGCAATGGGAATGTGGCACGAACTGGGGGGGGGGAAGGGGACGGGGGGGGGGGGGGGGGGACCCCAAAACCCATCACCCCCCATTGGGGGAGGGGGCTCCATCCCCGTTGCTGCCATGGGAACGGGATAATGGGATAATGGGATAATGGGATGCGGGGGGGGATGATGCTCAAAACAACGGGATAAGGGAGGATGGGGACGGGAATGGGGGGGGGGACCCACACGGGACCCCCCCAATGGGGACCCCCCCACACCATAACCCTCATTAAACCCCATAATCTCCCTATAGCCACCCCATAGCCTCCCATAATCACCCCATAACTGCCCTATAGCCCCCCTATAGCCCCACCATAACCCCCACCATAACCCCCCCATAAGCCCCCCCATAACCCCCCCATCCCAACAGACCCCCCCCTCGGACCCCCACATCCACACCCCCCATCCATGGGGGGGGGATATTATGGGGTGGGGGGGTTATTATGGGGGGGGTATTATGGGGTTGGGGGGGGTGTTATGGGGGGGTTGTTATGGGGGGGGGTTGCTATGGGGGGGTTATTATGGGGTGGGGGGGGTTGTTATGGGGGGGGTTGTTCCATGTGGGGTGGTTGTTATGGGGGGGGTATTATGGGGTGGGGGTTGCTATGGGGGGGGTATTATGGGGTGGGGGGGTTGTTGCTATGGGGGGGGGGCGGCGTCGGTTCCAACCCCTCCGGGGGCGGGCAGGGGGGGGGGCAGAGGCAGGACCGGGGGTGGGGACGGAGCTGAGCATCTTCCAGAGAACGGGAACACCGGGAACGGGGGGGGGGGAACGGGAACAGACACCGGATATACCGAGAACGGGGGGGGGATAACCGATAACCGATACCGGATATACCGGATATACCGATAACGGGAACGGGGGGGGGGGGAGACGCCGATAACGGATAACGGGAACCGATAACGGATATACCGGATATACCGGAGAACGGGAACGGCAACGGGAACGGAGATACCGGATAACGGGGGGGGGGGACACGCCGATAACGGATACCGGATACCGGATAACGGACACCGGGAACGGGGGGGGGGGAACGGGATAACCGATAACGGATAACGGAGGGGGGGGGAACGGGAACGGATAACGGATAACAGACACCGGATAACGGGATACGGATACCGGATAACCGATAACGGGGGGGGGGGGGGGGGGGACGACGCTGATAACGGATAACGGATACCAGATAACGGATACCGGATAACGGATAACGGGAACGGGATACGGACACCGGAGGGGGGGGGGAACGGGATACCGATAACGGATAACGGATACCAGATAACGGATACCGATAACGGATAACGGATACCGGATAACGGGATACAGATAACGGATAACGGGACACGGACACCGAGAACGGGGGGGGACGGACGCGGATACCGGACAACGGGACACGGATACCGGTTAACGGGACAGTGACACCGGACACCGGACACCGAATACCGGACACCGGACACCGGAGGGGGGGTCCCGGTCCCCGCACCCATGAGCAGGACCAGTGGCCTCCAGCGCAGAACAACCTTCCTCATCTCCCTCACCCTCGTCAAGCTCGAGTCGGTGACGGGAGAACCGGAGCCGGTTCCGGTTGGGGGGGGGGGCACCGATGGGGGGACCGAGGGGGGGACCGAGGGGGGTACCCAGGGGGGTACCAATGGGGGTAGCAATAGGGGTACCAATGGGGGTAGCAATGGGGGTACTAATGGGGGTACCAATGGGGGTACCGAGGGGGGTACCAAAGGGGGTACCTATGGGGGTACCAATGAGGGTAGCAATGGGGGTACCAAAGGGGGTACCAAAGGGGGTACCAATAGGGGTACCAATGGGGGTACTGATGGGGGTACCGATGGGGGTACCTATGGGGGTACCTATGGGGGTACCGATGGGGGTACCGGAGTCAGAACCAAGCGTCCCGAGCGGCTGTTCCAGCGTCAGGATGCTCTATGGATAAGTACAACCGGACCCCCCCCCTCCGGTAGCCCCCCCCGCACCCCCGGTAGCCCCCCCCCACCCCCCCCCCTCCTCCTCCCCCTCCCCGCCCCCCCTCCCGTCGGTCCCGTTCCCCCCCCCCCATTGTACCCCCCAAACCGGACCCGTCCCTCCTGCCCCCCCCTCCGGTTGTGCCCCCCCCCAAACCCCACCCCCCCAAACCCGACCCCCCCTCCGTGCCCCCCAAACCCCCCTCGGCCTCCCTGCCCCCCATTGTACCCCCCAAACCCGACCCCCCCCCTCGGGTTGGGGCCAAGGGCACCTTGGACCCCATAGGGGACCGAGGCCGCCCCCCCCCCCCATTGGCCACCCCTCGCCCCCCATTGGTAGCCCAGGCAACGTGGGGGTGCCCCGAGGTGACCCCGTCCGTGTCCAAGCCCCCCCCGCACCCCATATCCTCCCCACACCCCTCAATGGGGCCTCGACGGCTCCGCTTGACGGGGACGAAGCCATTTAAAGGGGGGACCCCCTCGGACCCCCATAGGGCGACCAAAGGGCCCCTAAAGGCGACCGGGGGGGGGGGGGGCTGGGGGCAACCGCCTGTCGTGGCCCGAAGGTGAGGCCAAGGGAGGCCTCAAGGCCCATGGGGGTAAATCGGGTCCCGAAGCGGAGGCGAGGCCGTCGGGACGGGGTCGGTTCTCCCCCCATAGGGGCAAGAGTAAGACCCTGGATTACAGTGACCTGGTGCCGGTATCGGGGGGGCTGAGCCCCATAGCGGCCCCCCCAGTCCCCCCACAGCCTCCCAGTACAGAGACTGGGCTCAAACGGGGCCGGGAGGGAGGCCGAGCCTCAACCCGAGACCGGAAGATGCTCAAGTTCATCAGTGGGATCTTCGCCAAGAGCCCTGCCCCCCCCCCGGCCCCACCGTGGGGTGAGCCCCCCCCCACACGTGAGTACCCCCATTGGGGATGGGGGGGGGTGGGTTGTGTGGGGGTCGGGGTGTTGGGGGGCCCATAGGGATGTGTGGGGTGGGATGGGGGTAATGGGGTGGGAATGGGGGTAATGGGGGGGAAGATGGGGGGGGGTGTGGGGCTGAGCTTTGGGGTCCTCATAGGGATGTGTGGGGTGGAATAGGGGTAATGGGGCTGAGGATGGGGGGTTGTGTGGGTCCCATGTGGGTCTGAGCCTTGGGGTCTCCATAGGGTTGTGTGGGGCTGAGGATGGGGGGTACATGGGTCGCATGTGGGTCTGAGCCTTGGGGTCCCCATAGGGATGTGTGGGGTGGGATGGGGGTAATGGGGCTGAGGATGTGGGGGATGTGTGGGGCTGAAGATGGGGGCAATGGGGCTGAGGATGTGGGGTGTGTGGGTCGCATGTGGGTCTGAGCATCGGGGTCTCCATAGGGATGTGTGGGGTGGGAATGGGGGCAATGGGGCGGAGGATGGGGGTTGTGTGGGGCTGAGGATGTGGGGGGTGTGTGGGGCTGAGAATGGGGGGGTGCATGGGTCGCATGTGGGTCTGAGCCTTGGGGTCCCCATAGGGATGTGTGGGGTGGGATGGGGGCAATGGGGATGAGGATGTGTGTCCCCATGTACCACACTACACCCGGTGCCATCATGTTCTGCTTGTTGTGTCCCCATCCCACACTACACCCGGTGCCATCGTGTTCCAGTTGTTATTGTGTCCCCATGTACCACACTACACCCTGATGCCATCGTGTTCTGGTTGTTGTTGTGTCCCCATGTACCACACTACACCTGATGCCATCGTGTTCTGGTTGTTGTTGTGTCCCCATGTACCACACTACACCCTAATGCCATCGTGTTCTGGTTGTTGTTGTGTCCCCATGTGCCACACTACAACCGGTGCCATCGTGTTTGGTTGTTGTGTCCCATTGCCACACTACACCCGGTACCATCGTGTTCGGTTGTTGTTGTGTTCCCATCCCACACTACACCTGGTGCCATCGTGTTCTGGTTGTTGTTGTGTCCCCATGTACCACACTACACCCGGTGCCATCGTGTTCGGTTGTTGTGTCCCCATCCCACACTACACCCGGTGCCATCGTGTTCTGGTTGTTGTGTCCCCATCCCACACTACACCCGGTACCATCGTCTTCTGGTTGTTGTTATGTCCCCATGTGCCACACTACACCCTGATACCATGGTGTTCTGGTTGTTGTTATGTCCCCATCCCACACTACACCCTAATGCCATCGTGTTCTGGTTGTTGTTGTGTCCCCATGTACCACACTACACCCTAATGCCATCGTGTTCTGGTTGTTGTTGTGTCCCCATGTGCCACACTACACCCGGTGCCATCGTCTTCTGGTTGTTGTTGTGTTCCTATGGTATGACCCATCTGGTGCCTATGGTGTCTTGGTACCCATCCCCATTCCCATTCCCATCCCATCCCCATCCCCATTGTTGGTTGTGGGGTGATGTGGGGCTCATGGCTCCATCCCACCCTCCTCCTGCCCCATAGAGTCTCTGGTCACCAGCCAAGAATGGACCATGGGGCGATCCAGCCCTGAGATCCGATTGGTGGGTACCACGGCCCCATATCCCTGCCCCATATCCCCATATCCCTGCCCCATATCCCTGTGTCCCCATATCCCTGCCCCATATCCCTGCCCCATATCCCCATATCCCTGCCCCATATCCCCATGCCCCTGCCCCATATCCCCATGTCTCTGCCCCATATCCCCATATCCCTGCCCCATATCCCCATGTCCTGCCCCATATCCCCATGTCTCTGCCCCATATCCCCATATCCCTGCCCCATATCCCCATGTCCCTGCCCCATATCCCCATGTCCCTGTCCCCATATCCCCATATCCCTGCCCCATATCCCCATATCCCAGCCCCATATCCCCATGTCCTGCCCCATAAGTACCTGACCCCTCTCTCTGCCCCAGGGTGTCCTGGGCACCAGCACCAGTGGGAGGTCTGAACTGGTCCAACGTTTCCTCACTGGGTCCTATGTGGGGCAGGAACCCACTGAGAGTGAGTGTCTATGGGGCAGGATGTGGGGCAGGATGTGGCCATGGGGCTGGATGTGGTTATGGGGCTGGATGTGGGGCTGGATGTGGTTATGGGGCAGGATGTGGGCAGGATGTGGCTATGGGGTGCTTATGTCCATGGGTCACTCATGTCTATGGGTCACTCATGTCTATGGGGTGTTCATGTCTATGGGTCGCTCTCTGGGTCTCCCCTGTCCCCATAGGTGCCCAGTTCAAGCACGAGGTGACCCTCGAGGGTCGGACCCACATCATCCTCATCCGGGAGGAAGGGGGAGACCCAGACCCAGAGGTGGGGGCAGGGGGGGGGGGGTGTGGGGCAGCAGTGGGGCAGGGACCTGACCCACACCCCCCATGTCCCCCCATGTGACCCACATATCCCCCCATGTCCCCCCCATATCCCCCCATATACCCCCCATATCCCCCCCATGTGCCCCCCATATCCCCCCATATCCCCCCCATATCCCCCCATATCCCCCCACATATCCCCCCCATATCCCCCCATATCCCCCCTATATCCCCCCATATCCCCCCCATATCCCCCCCATTTATCCCCCCATATGCCCCCATATCCCCCCCATGTACCCCCCATATCCCCTCCATATCCCCCCCATATCCTCCCCATATCCCCCCATATCCCCCCATATCCCCCCCATATCCCCCCCATATCCCCCCATATCCCCCCTATATCCCCCCCATATCCCCCCCATTTATCCCCCCATATGCCCCCATATCCCCCCCATGTACCCCCCATATCCCCTCCATATCCCCCCCATATCCTCCCCATATCCCCCCCATATCCCCCCCATTTATCCCCCCATATGCCCCCATATCCCCCCCATGTACCCCCCATATCCCCCCATATCCCCCCCATATCCCCCCATATCTCCCCATATCTCCCCATATCCCCCCAATATCCCCCCCATATCCCCCCATGTGACCCACATATCCCCCCACATCCCCCCCCTATCCCCCCCTATCCCCCCCATATCCTCCCCATATCCTCCCATATGCCCCCATATATCCCCATATATCCCCATATCCCCCCATATCCCCCCCCATCCCCCCCATATCCCCCCATATCCCCCCATGTGCCCCCATATCCCCCCATATCCCCCCATATCCCCCCATATCCCCCCATATCCCCCCTATATCCCCCCATATCCCCCCCAGTTCACCCCAGTTCACCCCCATATCCCCCCATATCCCCCCATATCCCCCCATACCCCCCCCATTTACCCCCCATATCTCCCCATATCCCCCCATATCCCCCCAGTTCACCCCCATATCCCCCCCATATCCCCCCCAGTTCAGCCCAGTTTACCCCCATATCCCCCCATATCCCCCCATATCCCCCCCATATCCCCCCCAGTTCACCCCAGTTCACCCCAGTTCACCCCATATCCCCCCCATATCCCCCCCCGTTCACCCCAGTTCACCCCAGTTCACCCCCATATCCCCCCCATATCCCCCTATATCCTCCCCATATCCCCCCATATCCCCCCCATATCCCCCCAGTTCACCCCAGTTCACCCCAGTTCACCCCAGTTCACCCCAGTTCACCCCAGTTCACCCCCATATCCCCCCAGTTCCTGGACTGGGCCGATGCCTTCATACTGGTCTTCAGCCTGGAGAGCACTGGAAGCTTCCAGAAGGTTCTGGAGCTCCATGAGCGGCTCCATAGGCACCAATGTGGGTCCCATATGGCCCTGGCGCTGGTGGGGACCCAGGGTGAGATGTGGGACCCATAGGGATGGGGTCTATGGGGTCAATGGGGTGGGCATGGCTATGGGGTGGTCATGGTTATGGGGTGGTTGTGGTCAATGGGGTGGTTGTGGTTAATGGGGTGGTTGTGGTCAATGGGGTGGTTGTGGTTAATGGGGTGGTTGTGGTTATGGGGTGGTTATGGTTATGGGGTGATCATGGTTATGGGGTGGTTATGGTTATGGGGTGGTTATGGTTATGGGGTGGTTGTGGTCAATGGGGTGGTTATGGTTATGGGGTGGTTGTGGTCAATGGGGTGGTTGTGGTCTATGGGGTGGTTATGGCTATGGGGTGGTTATGGTTATGGGGTGGTTGTGGTTATGGGGTGGTTATGGTTATGGGGTGGTTATGGTTATGGGGTGGTTGTGGTCAATGGGGTGGTTATGGTTATGGGGTGGTTGTGGTCAATGGGGTGGTTATGGTTATGGGGTGGTTATGGTTATGGGGTGGTTGTGGTCAATGGGTGCTCATGGTCATTGGGTGCTCATGCCCATTGGGTCCTCATGTCCATTGGGTGCTATGGGGCTGACATGGGTATGGGACCCCCCCCCTCACCTCTGCACCCCATAGACAAGGTCACCCCCTCGAACCCACGTGTGGTGGAGGACGCCCAGGCCCGAGCCCTATGTGGGGATATGGGACAATGCCTTTACTATGAGACCTGTGCCACTTATGGGGTCAATGTGGAGCGAGTGTTCACCGAAGGTGGGTGATGGAGATGGGACCATTATGGTGATGGAGATGGGACCATTATGGTGATGGAGATGGGACCATTATGGTGATGGAGATGGGACCATTATGGTGATGGAGATGGGACCATTATGGGGATGGAGATGGGACCATTATGGGGATGGAGGTGGGACCATTATGGTGATGGGGATGGGACCATGGTGGGGATGGAGGTGATGATGGATGGGATGGGGTATAGTGATGATGGATGTGATATGGGGACTATGGTGGATATGGGATGGGATATAGTTATGGATGTGATGGGATATGGTGATGTATGGATGGGATGGAACAATGGTGATGATGGAGGTGGGATGGGACCATATTGGTGATGGATATGATGGGATATGGTGATGATGGATGGGATATGGGGACCATGGTGGATATGTGATGGGATATGTTGATGTATGGGATGGGATATGGTGCTGATGGATGGGATGGGATATGGTGGTGATGGATGGGATATAGGGACCATGGTGGATATGGGATGGGATATGGTGATGATGGATGTGATGGGATATGGTGATGATGGAGATGGGATGGGGACCATGGTGTATATGGGATGGGATATGGTGGTGATGGAGATGGGATGGGATATGGTGCTGATGGATGTGATATGGGTACCATGGTGATGATGTATGGGATGGGATGGGGACCATGGTGGTGATGGGACCATGGTGATGATGGATGGGATGGTATATGGGATATGGGATATGATGATGGATGGGATATGGGATATGGTGATGTATGGGATGTTATATGGGATATGATGATGGATGGTATATGGTGATGTATGTGATGGGCTATGGTGATGTATGGGATGTTATATGGTGCTGATGTATGTCCTATGGCCCCCGTTGTTGTTCCCCCAGTGCTACAGACGGTGCTGGCCCTAAGGAAGCAGCATCTCCAGACCTACAAGTCCCTCCCCAGCTCCCCCTCCCTCTCGGCCGCATCCACCCCCATTGGGGGCTCCCACCCCCCCCAGGTACCCCCATAACCCCCCCCCATCTATGGGGCTCTATGGGGCAGCTCTGACCCCTCTGTGCCCCATAGACCAGCAATGGCCACACCAGTGACTACTCCTCGTTGCCATCAACCCCCAATGTGACCCATCGGGACCTGAGGGGGGAGACCCCCGTGCCCCATAGCACCCCCGGACCCATAGCCCATGGGGGCAAGCGTCGCACCAGCCTCTTTGCTGTGAGTGCCATATAGGGGCATATAGGGACATATGGGATCCATAGTGTCCTATTGGGATGGGGGACATATAGGAACCATAGGGTGCTATTGGGATGGGGGACATATAGGAGCCATAGTGTCCACTTGGATGGGGATGGGACAGGGGACATATAGGAACCATAGTGTCCTATTGGGATGGGGATGGGATAGGGGACATATAGGAACCATAGTGTCCTATTGGGATGGGGGACATATAGGAGCCATAGGGTCCTATTGGGATGGGGATGGTGGCATCATTGACATATAGGAACCATAGTGTCCTATTGGGATGGGGATGGCAATAGGGGACATATAGGAACCATAGTGTCCTCTTGGGATGGGGATGGCATCAGGGGACATATAGGAACCATAGTGTCCTATTGGGATGGGGATGGCAATAGGGGACATATAGGAACCATAGTGTCCTCTTGGGATGGGGATGGCATCAGGGGACATATAGGAACCATAGTGTCCTATTGGGATGGGGATGGCAATAGGGGACATATAGGAACCATAGTGTCCTCTTGGGATGGGGATGGCATCGGGGACATATAGGAACCATAGTGTCCTCTTGGCATCCCTGTCCCCATCCCATCCCATCCCATCCCATCCCCATCCCATCCCCATCCCCATCCCCATCCCCATCCCATCCCATCCCCATCCCCATCCCATCCCATCCCCATCCCATCCCATCCCCATCCCATCCCATCCCATCCCCATCCCATCCCATCCCCATCCCCATCCCATCCCATCCCCATCCCCATCCCATCCCATCCCATCCCATCCCATCCCATCCCATCCCCATCCCATCCCATCCCCATCCCATCCCCATCCCCATCCCATCCCCATCCCATCCCCATCCCATCCCATCCCATCCCATCCCATCCCATCCCATCCCATCCCCATCCCCATCCCATCCCATCCCATCCCCATCCCATCCCCATCCCCATCCCCATTCCATCCCATTCCCATCCCATCCCCATCCCCATCCCCATCCCCATCCCCATCCCATCCCCATCCCATCCCCATCCCATCCCATCCCATCCCATCCCATCCCATCCCCATCCCATCCCATCCCATCCCCATCCCATCCCCATCCCCATCCCATCCCCATCCCATCCCATCCCATCCCCATCCCATCCCCATCCCCATCCCCATCCCCATCCCATCCCCATCCCATCCCATCCCCATCCCATCCCATCCCATCCCCATCCCATCCCATCCCATCCCCATCCCATCCCCATCCCCATCCCATCCCCATCCCATCCCCATCCCATCCCATCCCATCCCCATCCCATCCCCATCCCCATCCCCATCCCCATCCCATCCCCATCCCATCCCATCCCCATCCCATCCCATCCCATCCCCATCCCATCCCCATCCCCATCCCCATCCCCATCCCATCCCCATCCCATCCCCATCCCCATCCCCATCCCCATCCCATCCCCATCCCATCCCATCCCCATCCCATCCCATCCCATCCCCATCCCATCCCATCCCCATCCCCATCCCATCCCATCCCCATCCCCATCCCATCCCCATCCCATCCCATCCCCATCCCATCCCCATCCCCATCCCATCCCATCCCCATCCCCATCCCATCCCCATCCCCATCCCATCCCATCCCATCCCCATCCCATCCCCATCCCCATCCCCATTCCATCCCATTCCCATCCCATCCCATCCCAGACCCGTCGTGGCAGTGACTCGGACAAGCGGATCCCGGATGTCCCCAGTACCACTCGCTCTGTACCGGTTCCCATTAAGCAGGTTGGTGTTGTCTATTGGGGGGGTACCTGCGCCCCATAACCGGCCCCATAACCCGCCCCATAACCCGCCCCATAACCCGCCCCATAACCTGCCCCATAACCAGCCCCATAACCTGCCCCATAACCTGCCCCATAACCTGCCCCATAACCACCTCTGCCCCATAACCAGCCCCACAACCTGCCCCATAACCTGCCCCATAACCTGCCCCATAACCGGCCCCATAACCTGCCCCATTACCTGCCCCATAACCACCTCTGCCCCATAACCTGCCCCATAACCTGCCCCATAACCTGCCCCATAACCACCTCTGCCCCATAACCTGCCCCATAACCTGCCCCATAACCACTGCCCCATAACCTGCCCCATAACCAGCCCCATAACCACCTCTGCCCCATAACCTGCCCCATAACCTGCCCCATAACCTGCCCCATAACCAGCCCCATAACCACCTCTGCCCCATAACCTGCCCCATAACCTGCCCCATAACCTGCCCCATAACCTGCCCCATAACCACCTCTGCCCCATATCCCAGAGCTTCCTGCTCAAGCGCAGCGGAAATTCCCTAAATAAGGAATGGAAGAAGAAATATGTCACCTTGAGCAGCAATGGGCGACTGTTCTACCACCCGAGTGTCAATGTGAGCACCCGGCAACACCGCGACCGGTGTCACCCCCATTGGGCCATATACAACCGGTGTCACCCCATTGTACCATATAGGACTGGTGTCACCCATTGTACCATATAGGACTGGTGTCACCCTATTGTGCCATATACAACTGGTGTCACCCATTGTACCATATAGGACCAGTATCACCCCATTGTACCATACAGGACCGGTGTAATCCCATTGTCCCATACAGGACCAGTGTCACCCCATTGTACCATATAGGACCAGTGTCACCCCATTGTGCCATACATGAACAGTGTCACCCCATTGTACCATACAGCACTGGTGTCATCCCATTGTACCATACAGGACCGGTGTCACCCCATTGTACCATATAGAACTGGTGTCACCCCATTGTATCATACAGGACCGGTGTAACCCATTGTACCATACAGGACCAGTGTCATTCCCATTGTACCATACGGGACCAGTGTCACCCCATTGTGCCATACAGGACTGGTGTCACCCCACTGTACCATACAGGAACGGTGTCACCCATTGTGCCATACAGGACCAGTGTCACCCCGTTGTGCCATACAGGACCTGGTGTCAGCCCATTGTACCATACAGGACTGGTGTCACCCCATTGTACCATACAGGACCGGTGTCACCCATTGTACCATACAGGACTGGTGTCACCCATTGTACCATACAGGACTGGTGTCACCCATTGTGCCATATAGAACTGGTGTCACCCCCATTGTACCATACAGGAATGGTGTCACCCATTGTACCATACAGGACTGGTGTCACCCATTGTACCATACAGGACTGGTGTCACCCATTGTGCCATATAGAACTGGTGTCACCCATTGTACCATACAGAACCGGTGTCACCCATTGTACTATACAGGACCGGTGTCACCCATTGTGCCATACAGGACTGGTGTCACCCCATTGTACCATATAGGACCAGTATCACCCCATTGTACCATACAGGACCGGTGTAATCCCATTGTCCCATACAGGACCAGTGTCACCCCATTGTACCATACAGGACCTGGTGTCACCCCATTGTGCCATACAGGAACGGTGTCACCCCATTGTGCCATACAGGAACGGTGTCACCCCATTGTGCCATACAGGACCAGTGTCACCCCATTGTGCTATACAGGTCCAGGTGTCACCCCATTGTACCATACAGCACCGGTGTCACCCATTGTGCCATACAGGAACGGTGTCACCCATTGTACAATACAGAACCGGTGTCACCCATTGTGCCATACAGGAACGGTGTCACCCATTGTACAATACAGAACCGGTGTCACCCATTGTGCCATACAGGACCAGTGTCACCCCATTGTCACATACAGGACCTGGTGTCACCCATTGTACCATATAGAACCGGTGTCACCCCATTGTACCATATAGGACGGGTGTCATTCCATTGTACCATACAGGACCTTTGTCACCCCATTGTGCCATACAGAACCCAGTGTCACCCCATTGTGCCATAAGGGACCGGTGTCACCCGATTGTACTATACAGGACTGGTGTCACCCATTGTACCATACAGGACCAGTGTCACCCCATTGTACCATATAGGACCAGTGTCACCCCATTGTGCCATACAGACCGGTGTCACCCCATTGTACCATATAGGACCAGTGTCACCCCATTGTGCCATACAGACCGGTGTCACCCCATTGTGCCATATAGGACCAGTGTCACCCCATTGTGCCATACAGACCGGTGTCACCCCATTGTACCATACGGGACCCGGTGTCACCCTATTGTCCAATACAGGAACGGTGTCACCCCATTGTGCTATACAGGACCCGGCGTCACCCATTGTACCATATAGGACCCCATATAACCCCATTATCCCTATAGGACCCCATATAACCCCATTGTCCCTATAGGACCCCATATGACCCCATTGTCCCTATAGGATTACGTGCACCGGACCCATGGCAAGGAGATGGATCTGCTCCGGACCACGGTTAAGGTCCCAGGGAAGAGACCCCCCAGAGCCATGTCCTCCTTTGGCCCCGCCCCCAACCCCAATGGGGTCCTACGGGATGAGGGGGGTGAGTGGGGGGGTAATGGGGTAATGGGGGTAATGGGGTAATGGGGGTAATGGGAGTAATGGGGGTAATGGGTTAATGGGGGTAATGGGGTAATGGGGTAATGGGGTAATGGGGGTAATGGGGGTAATGGGGTAATGGGGGTAATGGGAGTAATGGGGTAATGGGGGTAATGGGGGTAATGGGAGTAATGGGGTAATGGGGGTAATGGGGTAATGGGGGTAATGGGAGTAATGGGGTAATGGGGGTAATGGGGGTAATGGGGTAATGGGGTAATGGGGGTAATGGGGGTAATGGGGGTAATGGGGTAATGGGGGTAATGGGAGTAATGGGGTAATGGGGGTAATGGGGGTAATGGGAGTAATGGGGTAATGGGGGTAATGGGAGTAATGGGGTAATGGGGGTAATGGGGGTAATGGGGGTAATGGGTTAATGGGGGTAATGGGGTAATGGGGGTAATGGGGTAATGGGGGTAATGGGGGTAATGGGGGTAATGGGTTAATGGGGGTAATGGGGTAATGGGGGTAATGGGGTAATGGGGGTAATGGGAGTAATGGGGTAATGGGGGTAATGGGGGTAATGGGAGTAATGGGGTAATGGGGGTAATGGGGGTAATGGGGGTAATGGGTTAATGGGGGTAATGGGGTAATGGGGGTAATGGGGGTAATGGGGTAATGGGGTAATGGGGGTAATGGGGGTAATGGGTTAATGGGGGTAATGGGGGTAATGGGGGTAATGGGGTAATGGGGGTAATGGGGTAATGGGAGTAATGGGGTAATGGGGTAATGGGGGTAATGGGGGTAATGGGGGTAATGGGGGTAATGGGGGTAATGGGGCTAAAGGGGTAATGGGGGTAATGGGGTAATGGGGGTAATGGGGGTAATGGGGTAATGGGGGTGATGGGGGTAATGGGGTAATGGGGGTGATGGGGTAATGGGGTAATGGGGGTAATGGGGTAATGGGGTAATGGGGTAATGGGGGTAATGGGGTAATGGGGTAATGGGGGTAATGGGGGTAATGGGGTAATGGGGTAATGGGGTAATGGGGGTAATTGGGTAATGGGGGTAATGGGGTAATGGGGTTAATGGGGGTAATGGGGGTAATGGGATAATGGGGGTAATGGGGGTAATGGGGTAATGGGGTAATGGGGGTAATTGGGTAATGGGGGTAATGGGGGTAATGGGGTAATGGGGTTAATGGGGGTAATGGGGGTAATGGGATAATGGGGGTAATGGGGGTAATGGGGTAATGGGGTAATGGGGTAATGGGGGTAATTGGGTAATGGGGGTAATGGGGTAATGGGGTAATGAGGGTAATGGGGTAATGAGGGTAATGGGGGTGATGGTGGTAATGGGATTCAATGGCAACGGGGTTAAATGGCAATGGGGTTCAATGGCAATGGGTGTACTGGTGGTAATGGGGATACTGGTGGCAATGGGGTTCAATGGTAATGGTGGTACTGGTGGTAATGGGGATACTGGTGGTAATGGGGTTCAATGGCAATGGGTCTCAGCATCAATGGGGCACAGCATCAATGGGGTTCAATGGTAATGGGTTTCAATGGCAATGGGGCTGCTGTGTCTATGGGGCTGCTGTGTCTATGTGGCTGCCCCATACCCCCATGTGTCACCGCTGCCCCATAGCTGTGGGTCTGAGCCTGCCCCCCGATGTGGGGCTGAAGGTGCCGGGTAAGGATCGGTCCCTTCAACGCTGCTCGTCCGCATCCAGCCCCAGAGGGGGCGCAGGTGAGTGATGGCTATGGGGCTGCCCCATAGACCCCCCCATAGACCCCCCCATAGACCCCCCCATAGACCCTCCCTCCTGCCCCATAGACACCCCTCCTGCCCCATAGACCCCCCCCATAGACCCCCCCATAGACCCCCCTCCTGCCCCCCCCTTCTGCCCCATTGCTCCTCCCTCCTGCCCCATTGCCCCCCCTCCTGCCCCCCCCATCCTGCCCCATAGATCCCATTGCCCCCCCCTCCTGCCCCATTGCCCCTCCTGCCCCATAGATCCCATTGCCCCTCCTGCCCCATTGCCCCTCCTTCCTGCCCCATTGCCCCTCCTTCCTGCCCCATTGCCCCCCCTCCTGCCCCATTGCCCCTCCCTCCTGCCCCATTGCCCCTCCCTCCTGCCCCATTGCCCCTCCTGCCCCCCCCCCCGCCCCCTCCTGCCCCATAGATCCCATTGCCCCATAGATCCCATTGCCCCATAGCTGCCCCATAGATCCCATTGCCCCATAGCTGCCCCATAGATCCCATCCTGCCCCATAGATCCCATTGCCCCATAGATCCCATTGCCCCATAGCTGCCCCATAGATCCCATTGCCCCATAGCTGCCCCATAGATCCCATTGCCCCATAGATGCCCCATAGATCCCATTGCCCCATAGATCCCATTGCCCCATAGCTGCCCCATAGCTGCCCCATAGATCCCATTGCCCCATAGCTGCCCCATAGATCCCATCCTGCCCCATAGATGCCCCATTTGAGGCCATCCCCATCCCGGAGCCTCCATCCCCACTCATGGACCGGAAGAAGCAGAGGAGGAAGAAGCTGATGACGTCATCGAAGACCGAGGCTGGGGCCGAAGGTGAGGCCAGAACCACAGTGGGTCCTATGGGTCCTATGGATGCTATGGGTCCTATGGGTCCTATGGGTCCTATGGGTCCTATGGGTCCTATGGGTCCTATGTGTCCTATGGGTGCTATGGGTCCTATGGGTCCTATGTGTCCTATGGGTCCTATGGGTCCTATGGGTCCTATGGGTCCTATGTGTCCTATGTGTCCTATGGGTGCTATGGGTCCTATGGGTCCTATGTGTCCTATGGGTCCTATGGGTCCTATGTGTCCTATGGGTCCTATGGGTGCTATGGGTCCTATGGGTCCTATGTGTCCTATGGGTGCTATGTGTCCTATGTGTCCTATGGGTGCTATGTGTCCTATGTGTCCTATGGGTGCTATGCGTCCTATGCGTCCTATGGGTCCTATGGGTCCTATGTGTCCTATGGGTCCTATGTGTCCTATGTGTCCTATGGGTCCTATGGGTGCTATGGGTCCTATGGGTCCCATGGGTCCTATGTGTCCTATGGGTCCTATGTGTCCTATGGGTCCTATGGGTGCTATGGGTCCTATGGGTCCAATGGGTCCTATGGGTCCTATGTGTCCTATGTGACTTTTGGTGTCTCCGGTGACCCCAGTGACCCCAGTGACCCCCCCTCTCTCTCTGACCCCCCCATAGCCAAGCGCAAGATGTGGAAGCTCAAGAGCTTTGGGAGCCTAAGGAACCTCTATAAGACAGGTAACATCTACCTATGGATGCTATAGGTGCTATGGATGCTATGGATGCTATGGGTGCTATGGGTGCTATGGATGCTATGGGTGCTATGGGTGCTATGGATGCTATGGGTGCTATGGATGCTATGGGTGCTATGGGTGCTATGGATGCTATGGGTGCTATGGATGCTATGGATGCTATGGGTGCTATGGATGCTATGGATGCTATGGGTGCTATAGGTGCTATGGGTGCTATGGATGCTATGGATGCTATGGGTGCTATGGATGCTATGGGTGCTATGGATGCTATGGGTGCTATGGGTGCTATGGGTGCTATGGATGCTATGGATGCTATGGGTGCTATGGATGCTATGGATGCTATGGATGCTATGGGTGCTATGGGTGCTATGGATGCTATAGGTGCTATGGATGCTATGGATGCTATGGGTGCTATGGATGCTATGGATGCTATGGATGCTATGGGTGCTATGGGTGCTATGGGTGCTATGGGTGCTATGGATGCTATGGGTGCTATGGATGCTATGGGTGCTATGGGTGCTATGGATGCTATGGGTGCTATGGGTGCTATGGGTGCTATGGATGCTATGGGTGCTATGGGTGCTATGGATGCTATGGGTGCTATGGATGCTATGGGTGCTATGGGTGCTATGGATGCTATGGGTGCTATGGGTGCTATGGGTGCTATGGGTGCTATGGGTGCTATGGGTGCTATGGATGCTATGGGTGCTATGGGTGCTATGGATGCTATGGGTGCTATGGGTGCTATGGGTGCTATGGGTGCTATGGATGCTATGGACGCTATGGGTGCTATGGATGCTATGGGTGCTATGGATGCTATGGATGCTATGGATGCTATGGGTGCTATGGATGCTATGGATGCTATGGATGCTATAGGTGCTATGGGTGGTATGGGTGCTATGGATGCTATGGATGCTATGGGTGCTATGGATGCTATGGGTTCTATGGATGCTATGGGTTCTATGAGTGCTATGGGTGCTATGGATGCTATGGATGCTATGGATGCTATGGGTGCTATGGGTGCTATGGGTGCCTATGGGTGCTGTGGGTGCCTATGGGTGCTATGGGTGCTATGGATGCTATGGGTGCTATGGGTGCTATGGGTGCTATGGGTGCTATGGATGCTATGGATGCTATGGATGCTATGGATGCTATGGGTGCTATGGATGCTATGGGTGCTATGGATGCTATGGGTGCTATGGGTGCTATGGATGCTATGGATGCTATGGATGCTATGGGTGCTATGGATGCTATGGGTGCTATGGATGCTATAGGTGCTATAGGTGCTATGGATGCTATGGATGCTATGGATGCTATGGGTGCTATGGATGCTATGGGTGCTATGGATGCTATGGGTGCTATAGGTGCCATAGGGTTCTATAGGTGCCATAGGGTTCTATAGGTGCTATAGGTGCTATAGGTGCCATAGGGTTCTATGGGTGTCCCATACAGACGAGGAGAGCTCCGAGTTCCTGCTGGTGTCCAGCTCAGGTCAGACTTGGCTCTTTGATGCCGGAAGCCTCCAGGAACGTGACCATTGGGTCCAGGCCATAGAGACCCAGATCCTGAGCAGCCTCCAGGGCTGCGAGAGCAGCAGGAACAAGGTGGGTCCTATGGGGGGTGGCACCTATATGGGACCTACAGCATCCCTATGGGACCCACATGTGACCCACATCATCCCTATGGGACCCATATGTGACCCACAGCATCCCTATGGGACACACACCCTGACCCACATCATCCCTATGGGACCCACATCGTGACCCATATCATCCCTATGGGACCCATATGTGACCCACATCATCCCTATGGGACCCACATGTGACCCACATCATCCCTATGGGGCCCATATGTGACCCACATCATCCCTATGGGACCCACATGTGACCCACAGCATCCCTATGGGACCTACATGTGACCCACACCATCCCTATGGGACCCATATGTGACCCACAGCATCCCTATGGGACCCACAGCATCCCTATGGGACCCACATGTGACCCACACCATCCCTATGGGACCCACAGCTGACCCACAGCATCCCTATGGGACCCACAGCATCCCTATGGGACCCACATGGGACACACATCATCCCTATGGGACCCACAGCATCCCTATGGGACCCACATGGGACACACATCATCCCTATGGGACCCACATCATCGCTATGGGACACACATGTGACCCACATGTGACCCACATCACCCCTATGGGACCCACATCATCCCTATGGGACCCACATGTGACCCACATGTGACCCACATCATCCCTATGGGACCCACATGTGACCCATATGTGACCCACATGTGACCCACACGTGACCCACACGTGACCCCCATCCCCCCCCTGTGCCCCATACCCAGGCCCGCATGGACAGTCAGAGTGAAGCTGTTGCCATCCAGGCCATTCGCAATGCACATGGGAACTCCCATTGTGTGGACTGTGGGGCTCCCAGTAAGGCAATGGGGACAATGGGATGTGTGGGGCACATGGGGGGCAATGGGGATGTGTGGGGCACATGGGGGCAATGGGATGTGGGGCACATGGGGGGCAATGGGGATGTGTGGGGCATGGGGGGCAATGGGATGTGGGGCACATGGGGGCAATGGGGCACATGGGGGGCAATGGGATGTGTGGGGCACATGGGGGGCAATGGGGATGTGTGGGGCACATGGGGGCAATGGGGATGTGTGGGGCACATGGGGGGCAATGGGGATGTGTGGGGCATGGGGGGCAATGGGATGTGGGGCACATGGGGGCAATGGGGCACATGGGGGGCAATGGGATGTGTGGGGCACATGGGGGGCAATGGGGATGTGTGGGGCACATGGGGGCAATGGGGATGTGTGGGGCACATGGGGGCAATGGGATGTGGGGCACATGGGGGGCAATGGGGGCATGGGGGGCAATGGGGGCAATGGGGATGTGTGGGGCACATGGGGGGCAATGGGATGTGTGGGGTCATTGCTCTGTGTGTAGCCATTGGTGCCATATGGTAGAGCCATAGGTTGACTGGTGCTGTAGTGGTACGGGGGTGATGGGATGTACTGGGCACCATGTGCCATATAGGGCAATGGACACACAATGTACTGGGTGCTGTGTGCTATGGGATGGCATGGGATGGACCATGGCATGCTATGGGGCATGTAATGCCATGGACCACATCAAGCCCCAATGGGCCACCAATGGGCACCAATGCACCATGAGATGCCAATGGGCCATGATGCCAATGGGCACCAATGAGCCACCAGTAGGGCACCAATAGGCAACCAATCCACCACGAATGCACCATAAGATACCACAAAACTGAGGTCTTCCCATTGCCCCCATTACAACCAACCACCCTAACCCTAACCTAACCCTAACCCTAACCTAACCCTAACCCTAACCCTAACCTAACCCTAACCCTAACCCTAACCTAACCCTAACCCTAACCCTAACCTAACCCTAACCCTAACCCTAACCTAACCCTAACCCTAACCCTAACCCTAACCCTAACACTAACCCTAACCTAACCCTAACCCTAACCCTAACCCTAACCCTAACCCTAACCCTAACCCTAACCTAAGCCTAACCCTAACCCTAACCTAACCCTAACCCTAACCCTAACCCTAACCTAAGCCTAACCCTAACCCTAACCCTAACCCTAACCCTAACCCTAACCCTAACCTAAGCCTAACCCTAACCCTAACCTAACCCTAACCCTAACCCTAACCCTAACCCTAACCCTAACCCTAACCCTAACCCTAACCCTAACCCTAACCCTAACCTAACCCCCCCCTAGACCCAACCTGGGCCAGCCTGAACCTGGGAGCTCTGATGTGCATTGAGTGCTCAGGGATCCACCGGCAGCTTGGGACCCACCTGAGCCGGGTCCGGTCCCTGCACCTGGATGATTGGCCCCAGGAGCTGGTTCTGGTGCTCACCAGCATCGGGAACACCAGAGCCAACAGCATCTGGGAGAGCAGCACAGGGGGATGGGACAAGCCTGGGCCTGGGGCCTCCAGGTGGGTGATGTCACATGTCCTATATCCTATATCCTATATCCCATATCCCATATCCCACATCCCATATCCCATATCCTATATCCCATGTCCTATATCCCATATCCCATATCCCATAGGGATGAACGTGAGTCCTGGATCCGCGCTAAGTACGAGCAGAAGCTGTTCCTGGCCCCGTTACCGGTTGCTATGGGGCCGTTACCGGTTCGGCTGTTGCGGGCGGTTCGGGACCAGGACCTGGACCTGGTGCTGCTGTTGTTGGCGCACAGCCGCAAGGAACAGCTCAATGCCGGTTGTCATGGTGATGGTGATGAGGGTTGTCATGGTGATGATGGTGATGGGCGACCGGCGCTGCACGTGGCCTGTGATATGGGGCTGGTGGTCATCACACAGCTGCTGTTGTGGGTATGTGGGTATGGGGTGATGGGGTATGGGGGTAATGGGGGTTATGGGGTATGGGGGTGTTGGGGTGATGGGGGGTATGGGGGTGATGGGGGGTATGGGGTATTGGGGTTATGGGGGTTATGGGGTATGGGGGTTATGGGGGTTATGGGGTATGGGGGTTATGGGGGTTATGGGGTATGGGGGTTATGGGGGTTATGGGGGTTATGGGGGTTATGGGGGGTATGGGGGGTGAAGGGGTATGGGGGTTATGGGGGTTATGGGGTATGGGGGTTATGGGGGTTATGGGGTATGGGGGTTATGGGGGTTATGGGGTATGGGGGTTATGGGGGTTATGGGGGTTATGGGGTATGGGGGTTATGGGGGTTATGGGGTATGGGGGTTATGGGGGTTATGGGGGATGGGGGTTATGGCGGTGTGGGGTGGTAATGGGGATGTGGGGTGACCATAGGGGTCATGGGGTGGCCATAGGGTTATGTTGTGGCCATAAAGACCATGGGGTGGCCATAGGGATGTGGGGTGGTCATGGGGATGTGGTATGGGTCATAGGGGTCATGGGGTGGTCATAGGGATATGGGGTGGCCATAAGGACCATGGGGTGGCCATAGGGATGTGTTATGGTCATAGGGGTCATGGGGTGCCCATAGGGATATGTTGTGGCCATAAGGACCATTGTGTGGCCATGGGGATGTGGGGTGGTCATGGGGATGTGGGGTGGCCATAAAGACCATGGGGTGGCCATGGGGGTCATGGGGTGGCCATAGGGATATGTTGTGGCCATAAGGACCATGGGGTGGCCATAGGGATGTGTGGTGGTCATGGGGATGTGGGGTGGTCATAGGGGTTATGGTGTGGCCATAGGGATGTGCTGTGCCCATGTGGGTCAATGCACGGCCATGGGCACCACGGCTCAGCCATAGAACACCCCACACTGCAAACCCATTGGGATAACCACAGCCCCACATCCCATCCCATCCCATCCCATCCCCATCCCATCCCATCCCATCCCATCCCATCCCATCCCATCCCATCCCCATCCCATCCCCATCCCCATCCCATCCCCATCCCCATCCCATCCCATCCCCATCCCATCCCATCCCCATCCCATCCCATCCCCATCCCATCCCATCCCATCCCATCCCATCCCCATCCCATCCCCATCCCATCCCCATCCCCATCCCATCCCCATCCCATCCCCATCCCCATCCCATCCCCATCCCATCCCCATCCCATCCCATCCCCATCCCATCCCATCCCCATCCCATCCCATCCCATCCCATCCCATCCCATCCCATCCCCATCCCCATCCCCATCCCATCCCATCCCATCCCATCCCATCTCCATCCCATCCCATCCCATCCCATCCCCATCCCATCCCCATCCCCATCCCCATCCCCATCCCATCCCATCCCATCCCCATCCCATCCCCATCCCATCCCATCCCATCCCCATCCCATCCCCATCCCCATCCCATCCCCATCCCCATCCCATCCCATCCCATCCCATCCCCATCCCATCCCATCCCATCCCCATCCCATCCCATCCCATCCCATCCCCATCCCATCCCCATCCCATCCCATCCCATCCCCATCCCATCCCCATCCCCATCCCATCCCATCCCCATCCCATCCCATCCCCATCCCATCCCATCCCATCCCCATCCCATCCCATCCCATCCCCATCCCATCCCCATCCCATCCCATCCCATCCCCATCCCATCCCCATCCCCATCCCATCCCATCCCCATCCCATCCCATCCCATCCCCATCCCATCCCCATCCCATCCCATCCCATCCCCATCCCATCCCATCCCATCCCCATCCCATCCCCATCCCATCCCATCCCATCCCCATCCCATCCCCATCCCCATCCCATCCCCATCCCCATCCCATCCCCATCCCATCCCCATCCCATCCCCATCCCATCCCCATCCCCATCCCATCCCCATCCCATCCCCATCCCATCCCATCCCATCCCCATCCCATCCCATCCCATCCCCATCCCATCCCCATCCCATCCCATCCCATCCCCATCCCATCCCCATCCCATCCCATCCCATCCCTGTCCCCACAGCATGGAGCGGACGTGACCTCCCGTGACCCCCATGGTCGCACTGCTCTGTTCTATGCTCGGCGTTCCCGGAGTCGGGAATGTGCCGAGATCCTGGTGCAGCAGGGATGTCCTGAGGGCCCCGACGGCAACGGCACTGGTGATACTGGTGATACTGGTGGTACTGGTGCTGCTGGTGATACTGGTGGTACTGGTGGCACTGGTGGTACTGGTGATACTGGTGGTACTGGTGATACTGGTGCTACTGGTGCTACTGGTGCTACTGGGGGTACTGGTGGTACTGGTGGTGCTGGTGGTACTGGTGATACTGGTGGTACTGGTGCTACCGGTGGTACCGGTGGTACTGGTGGTACTGGTGGCACAGAGACCTGTGAGCCGGAGCCGGTGCCATAACCACAGCCCTGATGGCACCGATGGAACTGATGGTACTGATGGTATTGGTGGTACTGGTGGTACTGATGGTACTGATGGTACCAATGGCATCAATGGTACTGATGGTACTGATGGCATTGATGTGCCCTGTGAGCCAGAGCCGGTGCCATAACCACAGCTCCTATGGCACCGATGGCACCAATGGCATCGATGGTACTGAGCCCTGTGAGCTGGAGCCACTGCCATAACCACAGCCCCAACAGCACCAATGGCACCGACAGCACCGATGGCAACGATGGTACTGATGGCACTGATGGTACCCATGGCACTGATGAGCCAGAGCTGACACTGCCATAACCACAGCCCCGATGGTACCGATGGTATCGATGGCACCAATGGTACTGATGGCACCAATGGTACTGATGGCACCAATGGACCCTGTAAGCCAGAGCCGGTGATGCCATAACCACAGCCCCAATGGCACCAACAGCACCGATGGCACCAATGGAACTGAGCCCTGTGAGCCAGAGCTGGTGCCATAACCACAGTCCTGATGGCACTGATGGTACCCATGGCACTGAGCCCTGCGAGCCAGAGCCGGCACTGCCATAACCACAGCACCAATGGTACCGATGGCACCGGTGGCACCAACGGCACCGATGAGCCCTGTGAGCCAGAGCTGACACTGCCATAACCACAGCCCCGACAGCGCCAATGGCATCAATGGCACCAATGGCACCGATGGCACTGAGCCCTGTGAGCCGGTGCTGCCGTAACCACAGCCCCGACGGCACCGACAGCAGTGATGGTACTGATGGTACCCATGGCACTGAGCCCTGTGAGCTGGTGCCATAACCACAGCACCAATGGCACCGACATCACCCATGGATCGATGGCATCAATGGCATCAATGGTATTGATGACACCAATGGCACAGAGCCCTGTGAGCTGGATCCGGTGCTGCCATAACCACAGCACTGATGGCACCAATGGCATCGATGGCACTGGTGGCACCAATGGCCCCCATGGGCCCTGTGAACCGGATCCGGTGCTGCCATAACCACAGCCCCAATGGCACCGATGGCATCAATGGCATCGATGGCACTGGTGGCACCAATGGTACTGATGGCACCGATGGGCCCTGCGAACCGGATCCGGTGCTGCCATAACCACAGCCCCGATGCCACCATGGTCACCTCCCGCTATGGGGCAGCACTGACTGTGTCACCCCATTCATGTCACTGTGCCCATGGGTGCCACTTATGGGGTCCTATGCCCCATATCCCTGACCCCCTTTTGTACACCCCCTTTTGTACACCCCCCCCAACTGTGCCCCATAACCTCCCCCCCCAACCCCCCTTTGTCACTGTCCCCATTGGGGTCCTGTGGGGCTGTGGGCACCTATGGGGCTGTGGGGACCTATGGGGCTATGGGACACCCATGGACCTGGGGGCACCCATGGGACTGTGGGGGACCCATGGGGCTGGGGCACCCATAGGACCCATAGGACCCCCCATGAATGTAGGGGTGCCCCTTGCGGTGATGCCCCAGTAGTGCCAATGGGGCTGAGCTGGGGCACCAGGAGGTCATGGCATGACCATAGCATGACCATAGCATGACCATGGCGTGTCCATGGCATGTCCATGGCATGTTAATGGTATGTCCATGGCATGTCCATGGCATGTCCATGGTATGTCCATGGCATGTCCATGGTATGTCCATGGTGTGTCCATGGTATGTCCATGGTGTGTCCATGGTATGTCCATGGTGTGCCATGGTACATCATGGTGTGATATGGTGTGTCCATGGCGTGTCAATGGCATGTCCATGCCATGACCATAATGAGTCCATGGGGTGTCCATGGCGTGTCCATGGCATGACCATAGCATGTCCATGGTATGTCCATGGCGTGTCCATGGCATGTACAGCGTTTCCGGTTGTACCTGTACGTATGTAACACTGTTGGATTTGGCTCTGTGAGTGTGGCTCATGTGGTGGTACCGGGGGGGGGTTGGGATGGGGGGGGGGGGGTCCTGCAATGGGGCTGTAGTTGGGTTGTGCCATAGGGCTGTACCATGGGGTGTGCTATGGGCTGTACCATGGGCTGTACCATGGGGTGTACCATGGGGTGTGCTATGGGGTGTGCTATGGGGTGTGCTATGGGGTGTGCTATGGGGTGTACCATGGGGTGTGCCATGGGGTGTACCATGGAGTGTACCATGGGGTGTGCTATGGGGTGTGCCATGGGCTGTACCATGGGGTGTGCCATGGGGTGTACCATGGGGTGTGCTATGGGGTGTGCTATGGGGTGTACCATGGGGTGTGCCATGGGGTGTGCTATGGGGTGTGCTATGGGGTGTACCATGGGGTGTGCCATGGGGTGTACCATGGGGTGTGCTATGGGGTGTACCATGGGGTGTGCCATTGGGTGTGATATGGGGTGTGCTATGGGGTGTGCTATGGGTCATGGGACACATGGGACAATGGGGTCATACTGGTCCTGTATGGGACAATGGGGTCATATAAGGTCCTATAGGTACAATGGGGTCATATAGGGTCCTATAGGGGACAATGGGGTCATATAGGTTCCTATAGGGACAATGGGGTCATATAGGGTCCTATAGGTACAATGGGGTCATATAGGGTCCTATAGGGACAATGGGGTCATATAAGGTCCTATAGGGGACAATGGGGTCATATAGGGTCCTATAGGTACAATGGGGTCATATAGGGTCCTATAGGGGACAATGGGGTCACATAAGGTCCTATAGGTACAATGGGGTCATATAGGGTCCTATAGGTACAATGGGGTCATACTGGTCCTATAGGGGACAATGGGGTCATATAAGGTCCTATAGGTACAATGGGGTCATATAGGGTCCTATAGGTACAATGGGGTCATATAAGGTCCTATAGGTACAATGGGGTCATATAGGGTCCTATAGGTACAATGGGGTCATATAGGGTCCTATAGGGACAATGGGGTCATATAGGGTCCTATAGGTACAATGGGGTCATATAAGGTCCTATAGGTACAATGGGGTCATATAGCGTCGTATAGGGGACAATGGGGTCATATAGGGTCCTATAGGGACAATGGGGTCATATAGGGTGCTATAGGGACAATGGGGTCATATAGGGTCCTATAGGTACAATGGGGTCATATAGGATCCTATAGGTACAATAGGGTCATATAGGGTCCTATAGGGGGGACAATGGGGTGAGGTCGGTACCGGAAGGGGTTCAGGGGGGTCAGGTTGGTACCGGGTGTCAGGGGTCAGGTTGGTACCGGTGCCGGCCCCATAGAATCATGGAATATGGGTTGGGAAGGACCTGGAGCTCATCCCATTGCAACCCCTGCTATGGGGCAGGGACACCCCACACCAAACCATGGCACCCATAGGCTTCAACCAACCAACAGGGATGGAGCATTCACAACCTCAGCACCATCACAGTACAGACCTTCCTCCTTAGGTCCAGTCTAAACCAGTTAAAACCAGTTTCAACCCATCACCCCTTGTCCTGTCACTACAGTCCCTAATATAGCCCCACAGATCCCCATTATAGCCCCATAGATCCCCATTATAGCCCCATAGATCCCCATTATAGCCCCATAGATCCCCATTATAGCCCCATAGAGCCCCATTATAGCCCCATAGATCCCCATTATAGCCCCATAGAGCCCCATTATAGCCCCATAGATCCCCATTATAGCCCCACAGATCCCCATTATAGCCCCATAGATCCCCATTATAGCCCCATAGAGCCCCATTATAGCCCCACAGATCCCCATTATAGCCCCATAGATCCCCATTATAGCCCCACAGATCCCCATTATAGCCCCATAGAACCCCATTATAGCCCCACAGATCCCCATTATAGCCCCACAGATCCCCATTATAGCCCCATAGAGCCCCATTATAGCCCCACAGATCCCCATTATAGCCCCACAGATCCCCATTGTAGCCCCATAGATCCCCATTATAGCCCCATAGATCCCCATTATTGCCCCACAGATCCCCATTATAGCCCCATAGATCCCCATTATAGCCCCACAGATCCCCATTATAGCCCCATAGAGCCCCATTATAGCCCCATAGATCCCCATTATAGCCCCATAGAGCCCCATTATAGCCCCATAGATCCCCATTATAGCCCCATAGATCCCCATTATAGCCCCATAGAGCCCCATTATAGCCCCACAGATCCCCATTATAGCCCCATAGATCCCCATTATAGCCCCACAGATCCCCATTATAGCCCCATAGATCCCCATTATAGCCCCATAGATCCCCATTATAGCCCCACAGATCCCCATTATAGCCCCATAGATCCCCATTATAGCCCCACAGATCCCCATTATAGCCCCATAGATCCCCATTATAGCCCCATAGAGCCCAATTCTTGCACCATAGGGAAGCATTTGTGCCCCATAGAACCCCACTATTGCCCCAAAGAGGACAATTACTGCCTCACTGTTGCCACATAGAGCCCCATTATTGCCACATAGAGCCCCATTATTTCCCCATAGAACCCCATTATAGACCCATAAAACCCCATTACTTCCCCATAGAGCCCCATGATTTCCCCATAGAACCCCAGTATAGACCCATAGAACCCCATTATTTCCCCATAGAACCCCATTATAGCCCCATAGAACCCCATTATTTCCCCATAGAACCCCATTATAGGCCCATACAATCCCATTATAGCCACACAGAGACCCATTATTGCCTCATTGTTACCCCATGCAGCCCCATTATTGGCCCTTTGTTGCCCCATAGTCTCATACAGCCACCTTATTGCCCCATTGTTGCCCCATAGAGCCCCATTACTGCCCCATTATTACCCAATAGAGCCACATTATTGCCCATAGAGACTCAGAGAACCCCATTATTGCCCCATTATTGCCCCATTATTGCCCCATTGTTGCCCCATTGTTGCCCCATAGAGCCCCATTGTTGCCCCATAGAGCCCCATTACTGCCCCATTATTACCCAATAGAGCCACATTATTGCCCATAGAGTCTCAGAGAACCCCATTATTGCCCCATTATTGCCCCATTATTGCCCCATTGTTGCCCCATAGAGCCCCATTATTGCCCCATTGTTGCCCCATTGTTGCCCCATAGAGCTCCATTGTTGCCCCATGGCAACAGTTCCGGGCGGAAGTGAGTGTCACCATGGCTACAGGACCGGGCGGAAGCGTCATCACGACAACAGTTCCGACCGGAAGTGGGCGTGGCCATGGAGACAAGGCCGGGCGGAAGTGTCACCATTGGGCGGAAGTGGGTGTCGCCATGGCAGCGGAAATAGGCGGAAGTTACTGTCACCATGGCGACAGGGCAGGGCGGAAGTGACACCACGACAACATTTCCGGGCGGAAGTGGTTGTGGCTATGGTGACAGTTCCGGGCGGAAGTGGGAGTCGCCATAGCGACGGGGGCGGGCGGAAGTGTCATAATGGCGACCGGGCCGGGTGGAAGTGAGTGTCGCTATCGCAACAGTTCCGGGCGGAAGTGAGTGTCGCCATGGAAACAAGGCCGGGCGGAAGTGAGAGTCGCCATGAAGACGGGGTCCGGGCGGAAGTGAGTGTCGCCATAGCGACAGGGCCGGGCGGAAGTGTCACCATGTAGACGGACCCGGGCGGAAGTGAGTGTCGCTATGGCTACAGAGCCGGGCGGAAGTGAGTGTCGCCATAGCGACGGGGCCGGGCGGAAGTGAGTGACTCTACGGCGACAGGGCCGGGCGGAAGTGTCACCATGTAGACGGACCCTGGCGGAAGTGGGTGTCACCATGGCTACAGAGCCGGGCGGAAGTGGGTGTCGCAATGGATCCGGGTATAGGCGGAAGTGTCACCACAACGACAGGACCTGCCGGAAGTGTATGTCACCACGACAACAGTTCCGGGCGGAAGTGGGAGTCACCATAGCGACGGGGGCGGGCGGAAGTGTCACCACGACGACAGAGCCGGGCGGAAGTGGGTGTCCCATGGCAACAGAGTAGGGCGGAAGTGAGTGTCGCCATGGCAACGGGTCCGGGCGGAAGTGTCACCATGGAGCCGGTTCCGGGCGGAAGTGGGAGTCGCCATAGCGACGGGGGCGGGCGGAAGTGACACCACGACGACGGGGCTGGGCGGAAGTGAGTGTCACCATGGAAACAAGGCCGGGCGGAAGTGAGAGTCGCCATGGCAACGGGTCCGGGCGGAAGTGGGTGTCACCATGGCAACACGGCAGGGCGGAAGTGGGTGTCGCCATGGAGCCGGGTATGGGCGGAAGTGTCACCACGACGACACGACCTGCCGGAAGTGGATGTCACCACGACAAGAGTTCCGGGCGGAAGTGGGAGTCACCATAGCGACGGGGGCGGGCGGAAGTGTCACCATGACGACAGGGCTGGGCGGAATCAAGTGTCGCTATGGCAACAGTTCCGGGCGGAAGTGAGTGTCACCATGGAAACACGGCAGGGCGGAAGTGAGAGTCGCCATGTAAACGGACCCGGGCGGAAGTGAGTGTCACAATGGCGACAGGGCAGGGCGGAAGTGTCGCCATAGCTGCGGTGCGAGGCGGAAGTGAGTGTCGCCATAGAGACGGGTCTGGGCGGAAGTTACTGTCACCATGGAGACAAGGCCGGGCGGAAGTGGGTGTCGCTATGGCTACAGGCCCGGGCGGAAGTGTCACCATGACAACAGTTCCGGCCGGAAGTGGTTGTGTCCATGGCGTCCGTCCCGGTCCGGACGCGGCCGCAGCAGACGCAGAAGCAGAAGAGGTTTGTGCCTCAGAGGCCTCGAGCACCGAAGGCCTCGGACCCGGTTCTGAGTGTGCTCTGCTGGGGGGTCACGCACCAGGTGAGACCCGGAACCGGAAACGGTTACCGGAAACATGGCACCTGTACCGGTTACCGGAACCTTCTCATGACACCGGTACCGGGAACCGGAAACGGAACCGGAACCACGGAACAGGCCCCATGACAGCGGTACCGGAACAGGAACCGGTTACCGGAACCACGGAACCGGAACCGGCCCCATGGCACCGGTACCGGTTACCGGAACCAGAACCGGCCCTATGACACCGGAACCGGAACCACGGAACCGGAACAGGCCCCATGACACCGGAACCGGTTACCGGTTACGGGAACAGCCCAATGGCACTGGTACCGGTTACCGGAACCGGAAGCGGTCCCTGACCGACCTCTGACCCGCAGGTCACGGAGCTGACCCAGCTCCCTCCCCCCGTGATGCTCCTCCCCGATGACTTCCGGGCCAGCTCCAAGGTCAAGGTCACCAATCACCTGTTCAACCGGTGGGTGGGGTCACCGGAAACCCCTCTCCCTAACCCGGAACCGGTTCCGTGTGTGACCCCTGACCCCTCCCCCCAACCCGGAACCGGTTCCTGACCCCTCCCCCCCAACCCGGAACCGGTTCCTGACCCCTCCCCCCAACCCGGAACCGGTTCCTGACCCCTCCCCCCAACCCGAAACTGGTTCCTGACCCCTCCCCCCAACCCGGAACCAGTTCCCTGTGTGACCCCCTGACCCCTCCCCCCCAACCCAGAACCGGTTCCTGACCCCTCCCCCCAACCCGGAACCGGTTCCGTGTGTGACCCCCTCCCCCACACCTGTGCCCCGCCCCCATCGGTTCCGTTCCTGACCCCTCCCCCCCCCCAACCGGAACCGGTTCAATGCCCTGACCCCTCCCCCCTTATACCGGTGCCCCTCCCCCCACACCAGTTCCATGCCCTGACCCCCACCCACCTGTGCCCCCCCCAACCGGTTGTGTGTGTGACCCCTCCCCCCCCCACACACACCAGTGTCTTGACCCCCCCTCCCCCCCACACCGGTTCCGTGCCCCTCCCCCCCCCCATTCACCGGTTCCATGTGTGACACCCCCCACACACACACACTGGTGCCCTGACCCCCCCCCCGTTCACCGGTTCCATGTCCCCCCCCCAGGGAACACCTTCCTGCTCACTTCACCTTCAAGGAATACTGTCCTCAGGTGTTCCGGAACCTGCGGGAGCGATTCGGGATTGATGACCATGACTATCAGGTCACGTGACACCCGAACCGGGTGTGGGGGTGTTGTTGGGGTGTTGGGGTACCCCCCTTCCCCCCCAGGGCTGATTATCAGGTGACACCAAACCAGTTGTTGGGGGGCTATCAGGTGACACCCAAACCGGTTGTGGGGGTGTTGTTGGGGTGTTGGGTTGTGGTGTTGCGGTGTTGTGGTGTTTTGATGTTGTGGTGTTAGGGTTTTGGGGTGTTGGGTTGTTGGGATGTTGTGATGTTGGGGTGTTGGAGGTGTGGGGGTGTTGTGGTGTTGGTGTGTTGTGGTGTTGTTGGGGTGTTGTGATGTGGTGTTGTGGTGTTGTGGTGTTTTGATGTGGTGTTGGGGTTTTGGGTTGTTGGGGTGTTGTGATGTTGGGGTGTTGGAGGTGTGGGGGTGTTGTGGTGTTGGGGTGTTTGGTGTTGTGCTGTTGTGGTGTTTTGATGTTGTGGTGTTGGGGTTTTGGGGTGTTGGGTTGTTGGGGTGTTGTGGTGTTGGCGTGTTGGGGTGTTGTGATGTTGGGTGTTGTTGGGGTGTTGGGTTGTGGTGTTGGGGTGTTGGTGTGTTGTGATGTTGGGGTGTTGTGATGTGGTGTTGGGGTGTTGTTGTGTTGTGGTGTTGGAGTGTCAGGGTGTTTGGTGTTGTGATGTTGTGATGTTGGGGTGTTGGGGTGTTTGGTGTTGGGGTGTTGTTGTGTTGTTGAGGTGTTGGGGTACACCCCTCCCCCCATGGCTGACTCTGTGTCCCCCCCCAGGTGTCCCTCACCCGCAGCCCACACTGGGTGGGCAGCACCCGCAGGCTCCTGCTCTCTGCTGACCGGACACTGGTGGCCAAGGAGCTGTCGGGGGAGGACGTGGGGGATGTGCACGGGGTCCTGAGCCACTACCACCAGGTGGGGGGGGCAGGGGGGGGAGGGGTTGGGGTTAGGGTAGGGTAGGGTTAGGGTTATATTAGTGTTACATTAGGGTTAGGATTAGGGTTAGTTGTGTCACTGTGTGTCACCATTAGGGTTAAAGTTAGGGTTAGGGTTTGGGTTCGGGTTATGTGTGTCACCATTAGGGTTATGGTTAGGGTTAGGTTTAGCTTTAGGATTAGGGTTAGGTGTGTCACCATTAGCGTTAGGGTTAGGGTTGGGGTTAAGGTTAGGGTAGAGTTTGGGTTATATTAGGGTTAGGTTAACGTTAGGGTTAAGATTAGGGTTAGATGTGTCACCATTAGGGTTAGGGTTGGGGTTAAGGTTAGGGTAGGGTTAGGGTTAGGGTTATATTAGGATTAGGTTAGGGTTAGGGATAAGATTAGGGTTAGATGTGTCACCATTAGGGTTAGGCTTAGGGTTAGGTTTAGGGGTAGGGTTAGGTGTGTCACCCATAGGGTTAAGATTAGCGTTACGGTTAGGGTTAGGATTATGTGTGTCACCGTGTGTCACTATTCCCCCCCAAGAGGGTTAACGTTAGGGTTAAGATTAGGGTTAGATGTGTCACCATTAGGGTTAGGGTTAGGGTTAGGTTTGTCACTGTTAGGGTTAAGGTTAGGGTTAGGGTTAAGGTTATGTGTGTCACCAAGTGTTACCCCTCTGCAGGACGTGGTTTAGTGCCTTTAGGGTTAGGGTTAGGGTTCAGGTTAGGGTTAGGGTTAGGGTTAGGGTTAGGTTTCACTCTGTCACCATGTGTCACCCCACAGGGTTAGGGTTAGGGTTAGGGTTAGGTTTCACTCTGTCACCATGTGTCACCCCACAGTACGTTGTTCAGTGCCATGGCAACACCCTCCTGCCCCAGTTCCTGGGTATGTACCGCGTCAGTGTGGACAGTGAACACCGGTACCTGCTGGTCATGAGGAACACCTTCAGTCACCGGCTGCCTGTACACCGCAAGTACGACCTCAAGGTACCATCGGGGGGTACGGACACAACCGCTGACAACCCCCTCCGGTTGTTGTACCCCCTTCATGGTCCTCCATCACCTCCATAGGGGTCTTTGGTGTCCCGAGAAGCCAGTGACAAGGAGAAGGTACCGGGATGGGAACCCCTCCTCATTATGGGATGGGAACCCCCCCTCATTATGGGATGGGAACCCCCCCCTTCATTATGGGTTGGGAACACCCCCGCTCATTATGGGATGGGAACCCCCACCCTCATTATGGGATGGGAACCCCCCCCCCCCCTTATTATGGGATGGGAACTCCCCCCCCCTTATTATGGGATGGGAACCCCCCCCTATTATGGGATGGGAACCCTTCCTCATTATGGGATGGGAACCCCCACCCTTATTATGGGATTGGAATCCCCACCCTCATTATGGGATGGGGACACCCCCCCCTCATTATGGGATGGGAACCCCTCCCCCCTTATTATGGGATGGAACCCCCCCTTTTCATTATGGGATGGGAACCGCCCCCCTCATTATGGGATGGGAGCCCCCCCTCATTATGGGATGGGAACCCCCCCCCTTATTATGGGATGGGAACCCCCCCCCCTCATTATGGGATGGGAACCCCCCCCCATTACATTCCCCCCCCCCACCCCAGTAATGACATCTCATTGTGGGGCTGGCACAGATCTCAGCTCTTTGCTATGGGGATCCCCCCATTGCCTCCCCCCTTTTGGGGTCTCCTCCCCATGTGCCCCACACGTTATAGGGCAAAGACCTCCCGACCCTAAAGGACATGGACTTCCTGAACAAGAACGAGAAGGTCTATGTGGGGCAGGAGACCCAAAGGGACTTCATGGACAAGCTCAAACGGGATGTGGAGGTGGGTTCAATGGGGCTGCCCCCTAAGCTCTGACCCACAGTGTGACCCACACCTCATTGTGCCCCCCCTGCCCCATAGTTCCTGGTGCAGCTGAGGATCATGGACTACAGCCTATTGCTTGGTATACACGAAGTGGGGCGAGAGGGGCCCGAGGAGGAGGAGGGGGAGGAAGAAGAGGGGGGGGGCGATGATGGGGGGGGGGGGACCCCCCCCGAGGGCATCGGCTCCATCCTCACCCCCCATCGGCCCCATGGACCCGGAGACTTCGACCCCTATGTGGATGTCTATGGGCTGAGCTGCAGTGAGGGTGAGGTTATGGGGCTGGGGGGGGGGGGGCACATAGACCCCCCCCCCGCCCCATAGACTGACCCATAGCGTGACCCACATGTCAGCTGCCCCACGGAGAGAGGTTTACTTCATGGGGCTCATTGATGTCCTCACCCAATATGATGCAAGGAAGAAGGCAGCACATGCGGCAAAGACTGTCAAGCATGGGGTGAGGGGGGGGCATGGGGGGGGGGCAAATGGGGGGGGCAAATGGGGAGGGGGGCAAATGGGGGGGGTGAGGGGGGGCAAATGGGGGTGCAATATGGGGGGGTGGGGGGGGCAAAATAGGGGGGGTTTGGGGGGGACTATGATGGGGGGGGTCTATGATGGGGGAGGGTCTATGATGGGGGAGGGGTCAGTGATGGGGGAGGGGTCAGTGATGGGGGAGGGGTCAGTGATGGGGGAGGGGTCTATGATGGAGGGGTCTGTGATGGGGGGGTCTATAATGGGGGGTCTATGATGGGGGAGGGGTCTATAATGGGGGAGGGTCTGTGATGGGGGAGGGTCTATAATGGGGGAGGGTCTATAATGGGGGTAAGGGTCTATGATGGGGGGGTCTATGATGGGGGAGGGGTCTGTGATGGGGGAGGGGTCTATGATGGGGGAGGGTCTATGATGGGGGAGGGGTCTATGATGGGGGAGGGGTCTATAATGGGGGGGGTCTGACCCTATGTCCCCCCCAGGCAGGAGCTGAGATCTCCACAGTGAACCCAGAGCAATATGGGAAACGTTTCCTTGACTTCATCTCCAACATCTTCGCTTAGGGGGGGGGTTCCCATCCCCCCCCCCCCCCCCGGACCAATGACCCCCCCATTGGGGTCCCATCCCCCCCCCCCCCCCGGACCAATGACCCCCCCCATTGGGGTCCCATCCCCCCCCCCCCCCCCGGACCAATGACCCCCCCTTTGGGGTCCCATCCCCGCCCCCCCCCCCGGACCAATGACCCCCCCATTGGGGTCCCATCCCCCCCCCCCCCCCGGACCAATGACCCCCCCATTGGGGTTCACCCCCCCCCCATCCATGGTCCCCCCCCCATTTGCTGTACAAGTGCCTTAACTTTATATGGGGTTATGGGTTTCTGCCCCCTAACTTGGGGGTCTCACACTCCTTGCTATGGGGAGCACCCCCTCCTGTACCCCATATTCTCCTCCTATGGGGGGTCCCATTCCATGCCCCCCCCACCCCCTGCTCCCCCCATATAGGACCTGGGGCTGCACCAGAGCCCCCCCTTATTGCAGGGGTGACCCCATTCCCATGTGACCCCTCCCCGGGGGGGGGTGGGGACTTGGGGGTGATTCCCGACCCCCCCCCCCATCCAAGGGGGTCTATGGGGGTTCCCCTCCCCCCCCATCCAATGGGGTCTATGGGGGTGCCCTCCCCCCCCCCCCCCCCTTCCTATATCAATAAATTATTGATCCGGAGTAGGCTCCGTGCAGTGAATGGGACCCGAGACCCCAATACCGCCTCTGGCCACGCCCCTTTAAGCCACACCCCCTTTCAAACCACGCCCACTTTAAAACACGCCTTCATTTTGCGCCTCCGGCCTCGCCCAATCCCAACGCTGGCTCCCTGGCCACGCCCCCACCTCTTGGCCCCGCCCCTCCCTCCGACCCCGCCCCCTCCCTCCGTTACTATGGCGACCCCTCCAAGCCACGCCCCCTCTGTCCCTCTGACTTCACCCCACCCCACATCTGTCTCCCTGGCCACGCCCCCACCTCTTGGCCCCGCCCCCTCCCTCCGGCCCCGCCCCCGTGCGCCGTTGCTATGGCGACCCCTCCAGGCCACGCCCCCTTCAAGCCACGCCCCTTCAAACCACGCCCCCTCTGCGCCTGCGACCTTCCCCCATCCCAACGCTGCCTCCCTGGCCACGCCACCACCTCTTGGCCCCGCCCCTCCCTCCTGCCCCACCCCCCCGTTGCCATGACGACCCCTCCGAGCCACGCCCCCCTCCAAGCCACGCCCCCTCTGGGCCTCCGACCCTGCTCCATCCCAACGCTGCCTCCCTGACCCCGCCCCCTCCCTCCGGCCCCGCCCCCTCCCTCCGTTGCCATGACGACCCCTCCAAGCCACGCCCCCTCTGCGCATCCGACCCTGCTTTATCCCAATGCTGCCTCTCTGGCCACGCCTCCCCCTGGCCACGCCCCCTTCCTCCAGCCCCGCCCCCCGTTACCATGGCTACCCCTCCAAGCCACGCCCCCCTTCAAACCACGCCCCTTCTGCGCCTCCGACCTCGCCCAATCCCAACGCTGCCTCCCTGGCCCCTCCCCTCCCTCCGGCCCCGCCCCCTCCCCCCGTTGCCATGACGACCCCTCCGCTGCTCCTCCTCTGCCGTTGCCATGGTCCCCGCCCCCGTTGCCACGGAGGCCCCGCCCCCTCCCCCCCCCCGCGCGTAGTCACGTGACGCGCGGCGGCTCCGGGGCCTGACGCGGCCGGTACCGGTCGGTGCGAACGGAGATGGTGAGAGGGGGGAGGGGAGGGGGAGGGGGGAGGGGGGAGGGGGGAGGGGGAGGGGGGGAGGGAGGGGGGAGGGGGGAGGGGACATGGGGGGGGAGGGGAGCATCGGGATATGGGGGGTGGGAGGGGAGGGGGGGGAACCGGACATGGGGGTGGGAAGGGGGGGAGGGGCAACGGAGGGGGGAGGGGGACACACTGGGGGGACACGGGGGGGGAGGGGAGCATCGGGACATGGGGGGGGGAGGGGGACACCGGGGGGGGCATCGGGATATGGGGGGGGAGGGGGGGACATGGGGGGGGGGGAGGGGTAGCACTGGGGGGGGAGGGGAACAGCGGACATGGGGGGGGGGAGGGGATGGGGGGAACCGGACATGGAGGGGGGAGGGGAGATCCGGGATGGGGGGGGGGGAGGGGGGTCATGGGGGGTCAGGGGAGCAGCGGACACGGGGGGGGGAGGGGGGGACATGGGGGGGGAGGGGGACACCGGGGGGGGCATCGGGATATGGGGGGGGAGGGGGGGACATGGGGGGGGGGGAGGGGGAGCACTGGGGGGGGGAGGGGAACAGCGGATGGGGGGGAGGGGGTGAACCAAACACGGGAGGGGCTCTTGGGGACATGGGGGGGGATGGTGAATGGGGGAGGGGAGGGGGGTCCCCAAAACGGGGCCGGGGACCCCCCATGTGACCCCCCCCCCCCCCTCTGGGCCCCCCCCCCCCCACAGCCTGTGGGTCCTGGAGCTCTGTTGGCACAACCGGATCCTGCCCCACATGGGATCACCAGGTGGGTGTGGGGACACCCCCCAGGTATGGGGTATGGGGACCCCCCTATGGGTATGGGGACCACCCCCCCATGGGGACCCCCCCTCTCTATGGGGCACCCAACGGGTATGGGGTATGGGGCCCCCCCCATGGGTATGGGGACCCCCCCATGGGTATGGGGTCCACACGGGTATGGGGACTCCTCCTTTATGGGGGTCTGAGCATGGGGGTCCCCTCAATGCCCCCTCCATGGGGGGCTCAGGTGCCCCCCAAGTGGTGCCTGAATGTGCTATCCCCATTGGTGTTATGGGGTGGGTTATGGGGCAGGGAGATGGATGCTGACCCCATTGTGGTTATGGGGCAGGGGGTTGGATGCTGCCCCCCATGTCCTATGGGTCCGCCTGTGGGTGTCACCCCCATGGGTATGGGTGACCCCCCTTTAACTCAATGGCTTTGGGGGTTCAGGTGCCCCCCAAGTGGTACCCGGATGTGCTGACCCCATTGTGGTTATGGGGCAGGGGGTTGGATCCTGCCCCACATGTCCTATGGGTCCGCCTGTGGGTGTCACCCCCATGGGTATGGGGTATGGGTGACCCCCCCTTAACTCGATGGCTTTGGGCGTTCAGGTGCCCCCCAAGTGGTGCCTGAATGTGCTGTCCCCATTGGGTTTATGGGGTGGGTTATGGGGCAGGGGGGGATGGATCCTGCCCCACATCTCCCATATGGCCACATGTGGGTCCGACTCTCTGACCCCCATACATGTGTTGTCCCCCCCCCAGTGTCCTTCGTGCTGTCCAGGATGTCCACGTGCGCTGGTACCACCAAGAACCGCCTGACGGTTCCCAAGCGGGTCTGGGACTTCCTGACCCGCGAACACTCGATCCGGTTGTTGCGGCTGACGGAGGAGACCGGAGTGAACCTTGTGGTTGACGCCGAGACCCCCGACGCGTATGTGCTGCAGCTGCTGCTGCCCCCGCACACCCCCCCCGGCCGCCTGTACCCTGTGCGCAAGGCGCTCAAGGTGTTGGTGAAGGACACGGAGAAGGAGCTCAAGAAGAGGCGTCAGTCGGACGCGCTTGTGTGTGTCACCGTCACCAAGCCCCATAGCGGTACCGGCATTGAGCCCCATAGCGGTACCGGCATCGAGCCCCATAGAGTTACAGCCACCAAGCCCCATAGCGCTACCGCTGAGCCCCATAGCGTTACCGGCATTGAGCCCCATAGGGTTACAGCCACCAAGCCCCATAGTGTTACCGGCCCCAAGCCCCATAGCGTTACCATCACCAAGCCCCATAGCATTACCACCGCCAAGCCCCATAGCGTTACTGTTGAGCCCCATAGCGTTACCACTGAGCCCCATAGCGCTGCTACCACCACCGAGCCCCATAGCGTTACCGTCACCAAGCCCCATAGCACCACCACCAAACCCCATAGCGTTACTGCTGAGCCCTATAGCGTTACCACCACCAAACCCCATAGCACTACCACCAAGCCCCATAGCACCACCGCTGAGCCCCATAGCGTTACTGTTGAGCCCTATAGCGTTACCACCAAGCCCCATAGCATTACCACCACCAAACCCCATAGCGCTACCATTGAGCCCCATAGGGCTACCACCACCAAACCCTATAGTGCCACCACTGAGCCCCATAGCATTACCACTGCCAAGCCCCATAGCAGTACTGCTGAGCCCCATAGCACCACCGCCAAGCCCCATAGCGCTACCACTGAGCCCCATAGCACCACCGCCAAACCCCATAGCGCTACCACCAAACCCCATAGCATCACCCCCCCCCAGCCCCACACCCCCACCCCCGACCCCCACACCATATGGGGCACCCGCGACGAGGACCCCGAGCGCCAATGCCCCATATGCCTGGGTGAGATCCGGGAGCCGCGGACGCTGGAGCGCTGCCGACACTCGTTCTGCTCCGGGTGTATCGCGCGGGCGCTGGAGGTGCGAACAGCCTGTCCCGTCTGCGGCCGCTTCTATGGGGTGTTGGTGGGGAACCAACCCCCGGACGGGCGCATGATGGTGACCAGGGATGGGATGAGGCCGTTGCCTGGATACGAGGGGTGTGGGACCATCGTCATCCAGTATGTGTTCCCGCCTGGAGTGCAGGGGGTAAGAGGGGATAGGGGGTGACATGGGGGGGGTGACGGGGGGGGAGCAGGGGGGGATGGGTGACACCAAGTCACAGCCAAAATGTGATGGGTGACACCAAATCACAACCAAAACAACTGTGGGGGTAAGAGGGGATTGGGGGGTGTGATGGGGGGGAGGGGAACAGGATGGGATGGGTGACACCAAAGCAGAGCTCAGAACGTGATGGGTGACACCAAATCACAGCCAAAACCCTATTGGGGAGCCCAAAATGTGATGGTTGACACCAAAACAACCGTGGGAGGGGGACCAGGGTGGGATGGGTGACACCAAAGGAGAGCCAAAACCCCCATGGGGGGGAGCAGGATGTGATGGGTGACACCAAATCACAACCAAAACAACCATGGGAGGGAGCCCAGAACCTGATGGGTGACACCAAAGCAGAGCCAAAACAACCGTGGGAGGAGGATCAGGGTTGGATGGGGGGCACCAAATCACAGCCAAAATGTGATGGGTGACACCCAATCACAACCAAAACAACAATGGGAGGGGGAACAGGATGGGATGGGTGACACCAAAGCAGATCCAAAACAACCGTGGGAGGAGGATCAGGGTTGGATGGGTGACACCAAATCACAACCAAAACCCTATTGGGGAGCTCAGGATGGGATGGGTGACACCAAAACAACCATCGGAGGGGGAACAGGATGTGATGGGTGACACCAAATCACAGCCAAACCCCTGACAGTTGACCCCAAACCACCCCCACCCCTCCCCTTGTCCCCCATCCCCTCCCCTACACCCGCACACAGACACCACCTCTCACCGCCTGTACCCCCATAGGAGGAACACCCCAACCCCGGTGTGCGGTACCCGGGTACCACCCGCGTGGCCTATCTGCCCGACTGTCCCGAGGGCAACAAGGTCCTGGGGCTGTTCCGAAAGGCCTTCGCCCAGCGACTGACGTTCACAGTCGGAACCTCCATGACAACCGGCAGAGCCAATGTCATCACCTGGAATGACATACACCATAAGACCAGCTGCACAGGCGGACCGCAGCTGTAGGGGGGGGGCTATGGGGGGGGGTGTGGGGTGGGGGTACATGGGGGGGGCTATGGGGTGGATATGGGGTGGGGGGTGCATGGGGGGGTCTATGGGGTGGATATGGGGTGGGGTATCCATAGGGGGGTCTATGGGGCAGATGTGGGGTGAAGGGCACATGGAGTGGGGTATCTATGGGGGGGCTATGGGGAGGATATGGGGTGGGGTATCCATTGAGTGGGGTACACATGGGAGTGGGGCATCCATGGGGGGTCTATGGGGCGGGTATGGGGTAGGGGGCACATGGAGTGGGGTATCCGTGGGGGGGTCTATGGGGCAGATATGGGGTGGAGGGTGCATGGAGTGGGGTATCTATGGGGGGGCTATGGGGTGGGGGGTGCGTGGGGGGGGCTATGGGGTGGATATGGGGTGGGGGGTGCATGGAGTGGGGTATCTATGGGGGGTCTATGGGGTGGATGTGGGGCAGATGTGGGGTGGGGGGCACATGGGAGTGGGGCATTTGTCGGGGGGTCTATGGGGTGGATATGGGGTGGGGTATCCATTGAGTGGGGTACCCATTGAGTGGGGCATCTATGGGGGGTCTATGGGGCGGGTATGGGGTAGGGGGCACATGGAGCGGGGTATCCGTGGGGGGGCTATGGGGCGGATGTGGGGTGTGGGGCGCATGGGAATGGGGCAGCCATGGGGGGGTCTATGGGGCAGATATGGGTTGGGGGGCGCATGGACTGGGGCATCTATGGGGGGTCTATGGGGTGGATATGGGGTGGGGGGTGCATGGAGGGGGGTATCTATGGGGAGTCTATGGGGCGGGTATGGGGTAGGGGGCACATGGAGTGGGGTATCTATGGGGGGTCTATGGGGTGGATGTGGGGTGGGGGGCGCATGGGAGTGGGGCATCTATGGGGGCTCTATGGGGCGGATATGGGTTGGGGTACCCATAGGAATGGGGCATCTGGGGGGGGTCTATGGGGCGGATATGGGGTAGGGGGCACATGGAGCGGGGTATCCGTGGGGGGGCTATGGGGGTAATGGGGAGCACCCTGGGGGTAAAGGGCCCCACATCTATGGGGTGGGGGCACCCATAGGGGGATGATGGGGGTACCCATGGGGAATGGGGGTACCCATGGGGTGTGGGGCTATGGGGGTACATGGGGTGTGGGTCACCCCCAGACCCATCCTATGGGTCCCTATGGGTACAAAGGGGTTTGGGTCACCCCCTGATCTACCCTCCCCCCCCCCACAGGTTCGGGTACCCTGACCCCACATACCTGACACGGGTGCAGGAGGAGCTGAGGGCAAAGGGCATCACCGAGGACTGAGGGGGGGGCAATGGGGACCCCCCCCCATATAATGGGGACCCCCACCCGGATAATGGGAACATCCCCCATGGGGGGACAATGGGACCCCCCCTATATAATGGGGACATCCCCATGGGGGGCAATGGGACCCCCCCCCCCCCACCCGGATAATGGGAACATCCCCCGGGGGGTCACTGGGACCCCCCCCCCATATAATGGGGGCACTGGGACCCCCTCCCCCACCCGGATAATGGGGACATCCCCATGGGGGGCAATGGGACCCCCCCGCCCCCCACCCGGATTATGGGATGCCCCATGGGGGGGTTGGGGGGGGGTGGGGGGAGGGGCTAATTTATTAATTGATTTTTTATTTCCCCCCATCTGTAAGTTTGATCCAATAAATATATGCAAATATATGAGGGGGGCGGAGCTAAGGGGGGAGGGGCTAAGGGGGGAGGGGCTTGGGGGGGGGCAACGGGATGGGAGCATTGGGAATGGGATATACTGGGATGGGAACATTGGGAATGGGACACACTGGGATGGGAACATTGGAATGGGATATACTGGGATGGGGTCATTGGGATGCGGGCCCCCCCCCCAAGCCACGCCCCTCGCCTTAGGCCACGCCCCCTCCCCATAGAGCAGCGCTAATACCCTCTATATGCCCCGCCCCTCCCCTAAGCCACGCCCCATCGCGATGACGTCACCCGCGCAAGGGGCGGAGCCAATAACGAAGCTGAGTCTGGTGTCGTTAAAATCTCTCCATTCATTGGGTAGAAAAGGGGGAGGGGGAAGCCCCAAGCCCCGCCCCCTGAGGAGCACAAGCCCCGCCCCCTGAGGAGCACAAGCCCCGCCCCCTGAGGAGCACAAGCCCCGCCCCCTCAGGAACCCAAGCCACGCCCCTTGAGGAGCACAAGCCCCGCCCCTTGAGGAGCCCCAAGCCCCGCCCCTTGAGGAGCCCCAAGCCCCGCCCCTTGAGGAGCACAAGCCCCGCCCCTTGAGAAGCACAAGCCCCGCCCCTTGAGGAGCTCAAGCCCCGCCCCCTGTGGAGCACAAGCCCCGCCCCCTGAGGAGCACAAGCCCCGCCCCCTGTGGAGCACAAGCCCCTCCCCTTGAGGAGCACAAGCCCCTCCCCTTGAGGAGCACAAGCCCCGCCCCTTGAGGAGCACAAGCCCCGCCCCCTTGAGGGCAAACGGGGGGGGGGGATGATAAATGGGGGTCCGGTCACGTGGGTTCGGGGGGGGGGGGGGGAACTACCCCCCCCCCCCCCCATAGAAAAGAGTTAAAAATGGGGGGGGGGGGAGGGGAAGGGGGAGGGGCAATGGGGTCAACCATGGGGCTGACCCCCCCATGGCATGTCCCATAGGGCCCCCTATGGGGTGGCCCATCATAGGGTGTCCATGGGGTGGTCTATGGGGCTGGTCCCTCCCCCTCCCCCCAGGGTGATCAATGGGGTGTCCATGGGGTGACCCATAGGATGGCACATGGGGGTGGTCTATGGGGTGACCCATGGGGGGGGTCTATGGGGCTGGTGTCCCCCCACATGCTGACCCATGGGGTGGTCTATGGGGTGATCCATGGGGGGGTCTATGAGGCTGGTCCCCCCCCCAGGGTGATCTATGGGGTGGTCTATGGGGTGACCCATAGGATGGCACATGGGGGTTGTTACCCCCCCCCCCGCCCCATTGGGTGCCCATAGGTGATGTCCCATTGGTAGTGCCCCCCCCACCCCAATGGTGGGCAGTGGGTGCCCCATATGGGGTCCTGCCCATGGGGTGCAGCTCATGGGGGTGCACATGGGGTGTCCCATTGGGATGTGTCCCATTGGGTCCCATAGGGTGACCCATTGGGTGTCCCATAGTGTGCCCTATAGTGTGACCCATAGTGTGACCCATAGCATGACCCATAGCATGTCCCATAGGGTGCCCCATGGGTATCTCCATAGGGTGTCCTATGGGGTGCCCCATGCCATGCCCCATGTTGTGCCCCACAAGGTGCCCCACACCGTGCTCCATAGTGTGCCCTATAGTCTGCCCCACACCGTGCCCCATGGGGTGCTTCACACCGTGCTCCATAGGGTGCCCCATAGTTTGCCCCACACTGTGCCCCATAGGGTGCCCCATAGTGTGCCCCATACTCTGCCCCACAGTCTGCCCCACACCGTGTCCTATGGGGTGCCCCATGGGGTGCCCCACGCTGTGCCCCATAGTCTGCCCCACACTGTGCCCTACCCTGTGCCCCACGTGGTGCCCCATAGGGTGCCCCATGGGTTTGTCCATTGGGTGTCCTATGGGGTACCCCATGTGGTGCCCCATAGGCTGCCCCATAGTCTGCCCCACACTGTGCCCCATAGTGTGCCCCACAGTCTGCCCCACACTGTGCCCCATAGGATGCCCCATAGGGTGCCCCACACTGTGCCCCATAGGGTGCCCCACAGTCTGCCCCACACCGTGCCCTATGGGGTGTCCTATGGGGTGTCCTATGGGGGTGTCCCATGGCGTGTCCTATGGGGTGTCCTATGGGGTGCCCCACAGTCTGCCCCACACCGTGCCCCATAGGGTGTCCCATGGGTTTCTCCATAGGGTGTCCCATGCTGTGCCCCACACTGTGCCCCATAGGCTGCCCCATAGTCTGTCCCATGCTGTGCCCCATAGTGTGACCCATAGTGTGCCCTATGGGGTGTCCTATGTTGTGCCCCATAGGGTGTTCTATGGGGTGTTCTATGGTGTGCCCCATGGGGTGTTCTATGGGGTGCCCTATGGTGTGTTCTATGGTGTGCCCCATGGTGTGCCCCATAGTGTGCCCTATAGGATGCCCTATGAGGTGTTCTATGGGGTGTTCTATGGTGTGCCCCATAGTGTGCCCCACAGTCTGCCCCACACTGTGCCCTATGGGGTGTTCTATGGTGTGCCCCAGGCTGTGCCCCATAGTGTGCCCTATGGGATGCCCTATGGGGTGTCCTATGGGGTGTTCTATGGGGTGTTCTATGGTGTGCCCCACGCTGTGCCCCATAGTGTGCCCCATAGTGTGCCCCATAGTCTGCCCCACACTGTGCCCCATAGTGTGCCCCATAGGGTGTTCTATGTTGTGCCCCATGTTGTGCCCTATGGGATGCCCTATGGGATGCCCTATGTGGTGTTCCCAGTGCCGTCAGTTCCCAGCCATGCACTGCAGCCTGTTCTTGTAGTACAGGATGCGGTACCGGAGGCCGCGGCTGTTGTCCCGCGGGTAGCGGTAGTGCAGGTACAGCCGCTCGCGCTCCGAGCGCCGCCAGGGCAGCGACAGCTTCGACGCGTGATCAACAACCACATCCTCACAGGAACCAACGTGGAGCAGACCCAGAGCGTCCAGGAAGAACTCTGGGGGGGACACAGGTCACATATACACATGTCCTATATACCTGTGTCCTATAGACCTGTGTCCTATAGCCCATATCCTATATCCTATATCCTATATCCCATATCCTCATGTCCTATATCCCATATCCCCATATCCTATATCCCATACCCCATGTCCTATATCCCATATCACATGTCCTATATCCCACATCCCATATACCATGTTCTATATCCCATATCACACATCCCATATCCCTGTGTCCCATAGGCCCTATACTCACCAAGATGTGCCACCCTCCTGAGCCGTGGGTCAAACCCCACGTCCCACACCCCACACACCCCATATCCCCCATATCCCCCATAGCCCCCATAGCCCCCACAGCCCCCATAGCCCCCATAGCCCCATAGCCCCCACAGCCCCCATAGCCCCCATAGCCCCCATATCCCCCATACCCCCCATAGCCCCCATAGCCCCCATAGACCCCATAGCCCCCATAGCCCCATAGCCCCCATAGCCCCCATAGACCCCATAGACCCCATAGACCCCATAGCCCCCATAGTCCCCATAGACCCCATAGACCCCATAGCCCCCATAGCCCCCATAGTCCCCATAGACCCCATAGCCCCCATAGCCCCCATAGCCCCATAGCCCCCATAGCCCCATAGCCCCCATAGTCCCCATAGACCCCATAGACCCCATAGCCCCCATAGCCCCCATAGTCCCCATAGACCCCATAGACCCCATAGCCCCCATAGCCCCCATAGCCCACATAGCCCCCATAGCCCCCATAGACCCCATAGACCCCACTGCCCCCATAGCCCCATAGCCCCCCTAGCCCCATAGCCCCCATAGCGCCATAGACCCCATAGCCCCCCTAGCCCCATAGCCCCCATAGCGCCATAGACCCCATAGCCCCCCTAGCCCCATAGACCCTATATCCCCCATATCCCCCATAGCCCCCATAGCCCCATAGCCCCCATACCCCCTTACGTAGATGTGCCACCCTCCTGAGCCGCGGATCAAACCCAACCTGCTGGACCTTATACCCCACACCCCATATCCCCATGTCCCATACCCTATATTCTACATCCCTGTGTCCCATACCCCACACCCCATATCCCATATCCCTATGTCCCATACCCCATACCCCACATACCCCATACACTACACCCCATAGACACCCCATAGACCCCATAGCCCCCATAGCCCTTACCCAGATGTGCCACCCTCCTCAGCCGTGGGTCGAACCCCACCTGCCAGACCTTATACCCCACACCCCATATCCCATGTCCTATATCCCATATTTGCATGTCCTATATCCCCATATCCCACATCCCCATGTCCCATACCCCATATCACACATCCCCATATCCCCATGTCCCATACCCCACATACCCCATACACTACACCCCATAGACACCCCATAGACACCCCATAGACACCCCATAGCCCCCATAGCCCCATAGCCCCATAGCCCCCATAGCCCCATAGCCCCATAGCCCCATAGCCCCATAGCCCCCATAGCCCCATAGCCCCATAGCCCCATATCCCCCATAGCCCCCATAGCCCCATAGACCCCATAGCCCCCATAGCCCCAATAGCCCCATAGCCCCCATAGCCCCCATAGCCCCATATCCCCCATAGCACCCATAGCCCCCATAGACCCCATAGCCCCCATAGCCCCATAGCCCCCATAGCCCCATAGCCCCCATAGCCCCCATAGCCCCATATCCATCATAGCCCCCATAGCCCCCATAGCCCCATAGCCCCCATAGCCCCCATAGCCCCATATCCATCATAGCCCCCATAGCCCCATAGCCCCCATAGCCCCATAGCCCCCATACCCCCTTACGTAGATGTGCCACCCTCCTGAGCCGCAGATCAAACCCAACCTGCTGGACCTTATACCCCACACCCCATATCCCCATGTCCCATACCCTATATTTTACATCCCTGTGTCCCATACCCCACACCCCATATCCCATATCCCTATGTCCCATACCCCATACCCCACATACCCCATACACTACACCCCATAGACACCCCATAGACCCCATAGACCCCATATCCCCCCTTACCTAGATGTGCCACCCTCCTCAGCTGTGGGTCGAACCCCACCTGCCAGACCTTATACCCCACACCCCATATCCCATGTCCTATATCCCATATCTGCATGTCCTATATCCCCATATCCCACATCCCCATGTCCCATACCCCACACCCCATAACCCACATCCCTGTGTCCCACACCCCATATCACACATCCCCATATCCCCATGTCCTACAACCCATATCCTGATGTCCTACACCCCATATCCCCATGTCCCATACCCCACATACCCCATACACTACACCCCACAGACACCCCATAGACACCCCATAGACACCATAGCCCCATAGCCCCATACACTCACCCAGATGTGCCACCCTCCTGAGCCGCGGATCGAATCCAACCTCCCATACCCCACACACCCCATAGCCCCCATAGCCCCCATAGACCCCATAGCCCCATAGCCCCCATAGCCCCCATAGACCCCATAGACCCCATAGCCCCCATAGCCCCCATAGACCCCATAGCCCCCATAGACCCCATAGCCCCATAGCCCCCATAGCCCCCATAGACCCCATAGACCCCATAGCCCCCATAGACCCCATAGACCCCATAGACCCCATAGCCCCCATAGACCCCATAGACCCCATAGCCCCCATAGCCCCATAGCCCCATAGACCCCATAGCCCCATAGCCCCCATAGCCCCATAGCCCCCATATCCCCCATAGCCCCCATACCCCCTTACCCAGATGCGCCACCCTCCTGAGCCGCGGATCGAATCCAACCTCCCATACCCCACACACCCCATAACCCCCATAACCCCCATAGACCCTATAGCCCCCATAGCCCCATAGCCCCCATAGCGCCCATAGCCCCATAGCCCCATAGCCCCATAGCCCCCATAGACCCTATAGACCCTATAGACCCTATAGACCCTATAGACCCTATAGACCCTATAGACCCCATAGACCCTATAGACCCTATAGACCCCATAGGCTCACCCAGATGCGCCACCCTCCTGAGCCTGGGATCGAATCCAACCTCTCTGACTTTATCCGTCCTGGCCATGAAGAAGTTGACGACTCCGTCGGTGACAACACACGAGGGGAACCCCAAGAGCCGATGGTGGAAGCCAGGCTGGGAGCGGAGACAGTCACCGGAGCTACCACCGGACAACAGCCGCAGCCGCTGCCTGTAGCTGGTGGTGAACCCGGAGAGCTCCCGCACAGCACCACCCACCTGCGGACACAGGGGATGGAGCACCAGTAACACCAGTAACACCAGTATCACCAGTAACACCAGTATCACCAGTAACACCAGTAACACCAGTAACACCAGTATCACCAGTAACACCAGTAACACCAGTAACACCAGTAACACCAGTAACACCAGTATCACCAGTAACACCAGTAACACCAGTATCACACCAGTAACACCAGTATCACCAGTCACCAGTATCACCAGTATCACCAGTCACCAGTACCACCAGTATCACCAGTATCACCAGTATCACCAGTATCACCAGTAACACCAGTATCACCAGTAACACCAGTAACACCAGTAACACCAGTATCACCAGTAACACCAGTAACACCAGTAACACCAGTATCACCAGTAACACCAGTAACACCAGTATCACCAGTAACACCAGTAACACCAGTAACACCAGTAACACCAGTAACACCAGTAACACCAGTAACACCAGTATCACCAGTAACACCAGTAACACCAGTCACCAGTAACACCAGTAACACCAGTAACACCAGTAACACCAGTAACACCAGTAACACCAGTAACACCAGTAACACCTGTCACCAGTATCACCAGTATCACCAGTAACACCAGTATCACCAGTAACACCAGTAACACCAGTAACACCAGTAACACCAGTAACACCAGTATCACCAGTATCACCAGTAACACCAGTAACACCAGTAACACCAGTAACACCAGTATCACCAGTAACACCAGTAACACCAGTAACACCAGTAACACCAGTAACACCAGTAACACCAGTAACACCAGTAACACCAGTAACACCAGTATCACCAGTAACACCAGTATCACCAGTATCACCAGTATCACCAGTAACACCAGTAACACCAGTAACACCAGTATCACCAGTAACACCAGTAACACCAGTAACACCAGTATCACCAGTAACACCAGTAACACCAGTAACACCAGTATCACCAGTAACACCAGTAACACCAGTAACACCAGTATCACCAGTAACACCAGTAACACCAGTAACACCAGTAACACCAGTATCACCAGTAACACCAGTAACACCAGTAACACCAGTATCACCAGTATCACCAGTAACACCAGTATCACCAGTATCACCAGTAACACCAGTATCACCAGTATCACCAGTATCACCAGTATCACCTGTCACCAGTATCACCAGTATCACCAGTCACCAGTATCACCAGTCACCAGTATCACCAGTATCACCAGTATCACCAGTAACACCAGTAACACCAGTATGGGAATAGGAACAAACATGGGAATGGGAACGGGACCTGAGGCCCCAGTAACAGGAACCTGACCCCACATTGGCACTGGAGCCCCCACAGCTCTGGGAACAGGAGCTCCAGGCACTGGGAATGGTGGGAACAGCACTGGAGAGCACTGGGAATGGGATGGGAATGGGACTGGGAATGGGACTGGGAATGGGATGGGAATGGGACTGGGAATGGGACTGGGAATGGGACTGGGAATGGGATGGGAATGGGATGGGAACTGGAGCTGGGAATGGGGTGAGAGCAGCACCCGAGAGCCTGGGATGGGGATGGGACCCATGGGGGGGGTATTGGCATGTGGGACCAGGACTGGCACTGGGAGCTCCTGCATCACCAGTATCCCCAGTATCACCAGCATCACTCCTGCATCACCAGCATCACACCAGTATCCCTAGTATCACACCAGTATCACACCAGTATCACACCAGTATCACCAGTATCACCAGTATCACACGAGTATCACACCAGTATCCCCAGTACCACCAGTACCACCAGTACCCCCAGCACCACCAGTATCCCCAGTACCACCAGTACCACCAGTATCCCCAGTCCCGCACCAGTGCCACCAGTACCCCCAGTACCCCCAGTATCACCAGCACCACCAGTACCACCAGTACCCCCAGTATCACCAGCACCACCAGTACCACCAGTACCACCAGTACCACCAGTACCACCAGTACCACCAGTATCACCAGTACCACCAGTTCCACCAGTATCCCCAGTACCCCCAGTATCACCAGTACCACCAGTACCACCAGTACCCCAAGTACCACCAGTACCACCAGTATCCCCAGTACCCCCAGTACTACCAGTACCACCAGTACCCCAAGTACCACCAGTACCACCAGTATCCCCAGTACCACCAGTACCACCAGTACCACCAGTACCCCCAGTACCGCCAGCACCACCAGTACCCCCAGTACCACCAGTACAACCAGTACCCCCAGTACCCCCAGTACCCCCAGTACCCCCAGCACCACCAGTATCCCCAGTCCCACCAGTACCCCCAGTCCCCCCAATACCACCAGTATCCCCAGTCCCGCACCAGTATCACACCAGTACCAACAGTATGCCCAGTACCACCAGTATCCCCAGTCCCGCACCAGTATCACACCAGTCCCACCAGTATCCCCAGTACCACCAGTATCCCCAGTACCACCAGTATCCCCAGTCCCGCACCAGTATCACACCAGTACAACCAGTATCCCCAGTTCCTCACCAGTATCACACCAGTCCCACCAGTATCCCCAGTCCCGCACCAGTATCACACCAGTACCACCAGTATCCCCAGTCCCACCAGTATCCCCAGTCCCGCACCAGTATCCCCAGTCCCACCAGTATCCCCAGTCCCGCACCAGTCCCACCAGTCCCACCAGTATCCCCAGTACCACCAGCACCACCAGTCCCACCAGTATCCCCAGTCCCACCAGTATCCCCAGTCCCACCAGTACCACCAGTATCCCCAGTCCCACCAGTACCACCAGTATCCCCAGTCCCACCAGTACCACCAGTATCCCCAGTCCCACCAGTACCACCAGTCCCACCAGTATCACACCAGTCCCACCAGTATCACACCAGTCCCACCAGTATCCCCAGTACCACCAGTATCCCCAGTACCACCAGTATCCCCAGTCCCGCACCAGTATCACACCAGTCCCACCAGTATCCCCAGTCCCACCAGTATCCCCAGTACCACCAGTACCACCAGTATCACACCAGTCCCACACCAGTCCCACCAGTATCACACCAGTCCCACCAGTATCACACCAGTACCACCAGTATCACACCAGTGTCCCACCAGTATCACACCAGTACCACCAGTATCCCCAGTCCCACACCAGTATCACACCAGTCCCACCAGTATCCCCAGTCCCGCACCAGTATCACACCAGTCCCACCAGTATCACACCAGTCCCACCAGTATCCCCAGTCCCACCAGTGTCCCCAGTTCCTCACCAGATCCAAACTGGTTTTCTCCAGCACATCCACCAGTTTCTCCAGTCTGGTTCTCGGTGTGAAGATGAAGTCGTCGTCCACCCATAGAACATACTTGGTGGTGACCTGAGACACTGCCAGGTTCCTGCCTGCGAACCAGCCCTGTGGGGCACAGACACCCTATAGCTGCCCCATAGCATCCTATAGCATCCTATGGTAACCCCATAGCATCCTATGGTACCCAACAGCATCCCCATGGCAACCACAGCATCCTATGGTACCCATAGAACATACTTGGTGGTGACCTGAGACACTGCCAGGTTCCTGCCCGCGAACCAGCCCTGTGGGGCACAGACACCCTATAGCATCCTATGGTAACCCTATAGCATCCTATGGCAGCCCCATAGCATCCTATGGCAGCCCCATAGCATCCTATGGCAGCCCCATAGCATCCTATGGTACCCAACAGCATCACCATGGCAACCACAGCATCCTATGGTACCCATAGAACATACTTGGTGGTGACCTGGGACACTGCCAGGTTCCTGCCTGCGAACCAGCCCTGTGGGGCACAGACACCCTATAGCATCCTATGGTAACCCCATAGCATCCTATGGTAACCCTATAGCATCCTATGGTACCCATAGAACATACTTGGTGGTGACCTGAGACACTGCCAGGTTCCTGCCCGCGAACCAGCCCTGTGGGGCACAGACACCCTATAGCATCCTATGGTAACCCTATAGCATCCTATGGTAACCCTATAGCATCCTATGGTAACCCCATAGCATCCTATGGTAACCCTATAGCATCCTATGGTAACCCCATAGCATCCTATAGCATCCTATGGTAACCCCATAGCATCCTATGGTAACCCCATAGCATCCTATGGTACCCAACGGCATCACCATGGCAACCACAGCATCCTATGGTACCCATAGAACATACTTGGTGGTGACCTGAGACACTGCCAGGTTCCTGCCCGCGAACCAGCCCTGTGGGGCACAGACACCCTATAGCATCCTATGGTAACCCTATAGCATCCTATGGTAACCCCATAGCACCCTATGGTAACCCCATAGCATCCTATGGTACCCATAGAACATACTTGGTGGTGACCTGGGACACTGCCAGGTTCCTGCCTGCGAACCAGCCCTGTGGGACACAGACACCCTATAGAACCCCATAGCATCCTATGGTAACCCTATAGCATCCTATGGCAGCCCCACAGCATCCTATGGTAACCCCATAGCATCCTATGGTAACCCTATAGCATCCTATGGTAACCCTATAGCATCCTATGGTACCCATAGAACATACTTGGTGGTGACCTGGGACACTGCCAGGTTCCTGCCTGCGAACCAGCCCTGTGGGGTACAGACACCCTATAGCATCCTATGGTAACCCCATAGCATCCTATGGTAACCCTATAGCATCCTATGGTACCCATAGAACATACTTGGTGGTGACCTGGGACACTGCCAGGTTCCTGCCTGCGAACCAGCCCTGTGGGGTACAGACACCCTATAGCATCCTATGGTAACCCCATAGCATCCTATGGCAGCCCCATAGCATCCTATGGTACCCAACGGCATCACCATGGCAACCACAGCATCCTATGGTACCCATAGAACATACTTGGTGGTGACCTGAGACACTGCCAGGTTCCTGCCCGCGAACCAGCCCTGTGGGGCACAGACACCCTATAGCTGCCCCATAGCACCCATAGCATCCTATAGTACCCACAGCACCCTATGGTACCCACAGCATCCTATGTCACCCAATAGCATCTTATGTCATCCATAGCACCCTATGGCACCCAATAGCATCCTATGTCACCCAATAGCATCCTATGTCACCCATAGCACCCTATGGCACCCATATTACCCCATAGCACCCTATGTCACCCAATAGCATCCTATGTCACCCAATAGCATCTTATGTCATCCGTAGCACCCTATGGCACCCAATAGCATCCTATGTCACCCAATAGCATCCTATGTCACCCATAGCACCCTATGGCACCCATATCACCCTATATCACCCCATAGCATCCTATGGCACCCATAGCACCCTATATGACCCCATATGTCACCTTGCCGAAGGGCATGAGGTAGTGCTCGATGTGAGCCCCGTGCAGGGGTTCAGGCCTGGGGCTGTCGTCAGCTACAACCACAGTCACCCCATAGCATCCTATGGTACCCATGTCACCCTATGTCACCCTATGTCACCCCATAGCACCCTATAGCACCCTATAGCACCCATATCACCCTATATGACCCCATATGTCACCTTGCCGAATGGCATGAGGTAGTGCTCGATGTGAGCCCCGTGCAGGGGTTCGGGCCTGGGGCTGTCGTCAGCTACAACCACAGTCACCCCATAGCATCCTATGGTACCCATAGCATCCTATGGTACCCATAGCATCCTATGGCACCCACAGCATCCTATGGCACCCACAGCATCCTATGGTACCCACAGCATCCTATGGCACCCACAGCATCCTATGGTACCCACAGCACCCTATGGTACCCACAGCATACTATGGTACCCACAGCATCCTATGTCACCCCACAGCATCCTATGGCACCCACAGCATCCTATGGCACCCACAGCATCCTATGGTACCCACAGCATCCTATGGCACCCACAGCATCCTATGTCACCCCACAGCATCCTATGGCACCCACAGCATCCTATGGTACCCACAGCATCCTATGGCACCCACAGCATCCTATGGTACCCACAGCATCCTATGGCACCCATAGCACCCTATGGTACCCAATAGCATCCTATGGTACCCATAGCATCCTATGGTACCTACAGCATCCTATGGTACCCACAGCATCCTATGGCACCCACAGCATCATATGTCACCCAATAGCACCCTATGTCACCCAATAGCACCCCATAGCACCCATATCACCCCATATCATCCTATGTCACCCAATAGCATCCTATGTCACCCAATAGCATCCTATGTCACCCGTATCACCCCATATCATCCTATGTCACCCAATAGCATCCTATGTCACCCAATAGCATTCTATGTCACCCATATCATCCCATATCATCCTATGTCACCCAATAGCACCCCATAGCACCCATATCACCCCATATCATCCTATGTCACCCAATAGCATCCTATGTCACCCAATAGCATCCTATGTCACCCATATCACCCCATAGCACTCATATCACCCCATAGCATCCTATGGCACCCATGTCACCCTATGTCACCCTATGTCACCCCATAGCACCCTATATGACCCTATATGACCCCATATGTCACCTTTCCGAAGGGCATGAGGTAGTGCTCGATGTGAGCCCCGTGCAGGGGTTCGGGCCTGGGGCTGTCGTCAGCTACAACCACAGTCACCCCATAGCATCCTATGGTACCCACAGCATCCTATGGTACCCACAGCATCCTATGGTACCCATAGCATCCTATGGTACCCACAGCATCCTATGGTACCCATAGCATCCTATGGCACCCACAGCATCCTATATCACCCACAGCATCCTATGGTACCCATGTCACCCTATGTCACCCCATAGCACCCTATAGCACCCATAGGACCCTATATCACCCTATATGAGCCCATATGTCACCTTGCCGAAGGGCATGAGGTAGTGCTCGATGTGAGCCCCGTGCAGGGGTTCAGGCCTGGGGCTGTCGTCAGCTACAACCACAGTTACAGTCGGATAGAACCGTCGGATGCTGCTGATCAGAGCTCGGAGCTTCTCATAGCGCAGGAAGGTCTTGGTGGCAACGGTGACCAGGGCTGAGATGTTGTAACCTGGGGGGGTAATGGGATATACTGGTGGGTACTGGGATGTACTGGGATGTACTGGGAGGGTAATGGGATGTACTGGGATGTACTGGGATGTACTGGTGGGGAACTGGGAGAACTGGGAGGGCACTGGGAGGAGGCCTCAGAGCTTCTCATAGCGCAGGAAGGTCTTGGTGGCAACGGTGACCAGGGCTGAGATGTTGTAACCTGGGGGGGGAACTGGGATGTACTGGGATGTACTGGGATGTACTGGGATGTACTGGGATGTACTGGGATGTACTGGTGGGGAACTGGGATGTACTGGGATGTACTGGTGGGGAACTGGGATGTACTGGGATGTGCTGGGAGGTACTGGGATGTACTGGGAGTGTAATGGGGGGGAACTGGGAGTACTGGGAGGGGAACTGGGAGTACTGGGAGCACTGGGAGGGGAACTGGGAGGGGACTGGGAGGGGAACTGGGAGTACTGGGAGCACTGGGAGGGGAACTGGGAGGGGACTGGGGGGCAACTGGGAGAACTGGGAGGTACTGGGAGCACTGGGAGGGATACTGGGAGGGTAGTGGGAGGGTAGTGGGAGCACTGGGAGGGATACTGGGAGTGTAGTGGGAGCGTACTGGGAGCACTGGGGGGGACTGAGAGTACTGGGAGAGTACTGGGAGGGCACTGGGAGGGTAGTGGGAGGGTACTGGGAGGGGAACTGGGAGTACTGGGAGGGGACTGGGAGGGCACTGGGAGTACTGGGAGGGGACTGGGAGGGGAACTGTGAGGGCACTGGGAGTACTGGGAGGGGAACTGGGAGGGGACTGGGAGTACTGGGAGGGGACTGGGAGCACTGGGAGGGCACTGGGAGGTCACTGGTAGGAGACTGGGAACACCGGGACGGGACTGGGAGGGGAACTGGGAGTACTGGGAGGGATACTGGGAGGGTAGTGGGAGGGTACTGGGAACACTGGGAGGGGACTGGGAGGGCACTGGGAGCACTGGGAGAACTGGGAGGGCAATGGGAGGAGGCCTCAGAGCTTCTCATAGCGCAGGAAGGTCTTGGTGGCAATGGTGACCAGTGCTGAGATGTTGTAGCCTGGGGGGGGAACTGGGATGTACTGGGATGTACTGGGATGTACTGGGATGTACTGGGAGCACTGGGAGCACTGGGAGCACTAGGATGTACTGGGATGTACTGGGATGTACTGGGAGCACTGGGATGCACTGGGAGCACTGGGATGTACTGGGATGTACTGGGATGTACTGGGAGCACTGGGGAGCACTGGGAGCACTGGGATGTACTGGGATGTACTGGGATGTACTGGGAGCACTGGGGAGCACTGGGAGCACTGGGATGTACTGGGATGTACTGGGAGCACTGGGGAGCACTGGGAGCACTGGGATGTACTGGGATGTACTGGGATGTACTGGGAGCACTGGGGAGCACTGGGAGCACTGGGATGTACTGGGATGTACTGGGATGTACTGGGAGCACTGGGGAGCACTGGGAGCACTGGGATGTACTGGGATGTACTGGGATGTACTGGGAGCACTGGGGAGCACTGGGAGCACTGGGAGCACTGGGAGCACTGGGATGTACTGGGATGTACTGGGATGTACTGGGAGCACTGGGAGCACTGGGAGCACTGGGAGCACTGGGATGTACTGGGATGCACTGGGAGCACTGGGATGTACTGGGAGCACTGGGAGCACTGGGAGCACTGGGATGTACTGGGAGCACTGGGAGCACTGGGAGCACTGGGGAGCACTGGGATGTACTGGGATGTACTGGGATGTACTGGGATGTACTGGGATGTACTGGGAGCACTGGGATGTACTGGGATATACTGGGGAGCACTGGGAGCACTGGGATGTACTGGGATGTACTGGGAGCACTGGGATGTACTGGGATATACTGGGGAGCACTGGGAGCACTGGGATGTACTGGGATGTACTGGGATGTACTGGGATGTACTGGGAGCACTGGGGAGCACTGGGAGCACTGGGAGCACTGGGAGCACTGGGATGTACTGGGATGTACTGGGATGTACTGGGAGCACTGGGAGCACTGGGAGCACTGGGAGCACTGGGATGTACTGGGATGTACTGGGATGTACTGGGAGCACTGGGAGCACTGGGAGCACTGGGATGTACTGGGATGCACTGGGAGCACTGGGATGTACTGGGATGTACTGGGAGCACTGGGATGTACTGGGAGCACTGGGAGCACTGGGAGCACTGGGATGTACTGGGAGCACTGGGAGCACTGGGGAGCACTGGGATGTACTGGGATGTACTGGGATGTACTGGGATGTACTGGGATGCACTGGGATGTACTGGGAGCACTGGGAGCACTGGGATGCACTGGGATGTACTGGGATGTACTGGGATGTACTGGGATGTACTGGGAGCACTGGGAGCACTGGGAGCACTGGGATGTACTGGGAGCACTGGGAGCACTGGGAGCACTGGGAGCACTGGGATGTACTGGGAGCACTGGGAGCACTGGGATGCACTGGGATGTACTGGGATGTACTGGGATGTACTGGGATGTACTGGGAGCACTGGGAGCACTGGGATGCACTGGGATGTACTGGGAGCACTGGGAGCACTGGGATGTGCTGGGATGTACTGGGATGTACTGGGAGCACTGGGAGCACTGGGATGTACTGGGATGTACTGGGATGTACTGGGATGCACTGGGATGTACTGGGATGTACTGGGATGTACTGGGATGTACTGGGATGCACTGGGATATACTGGGATGTACTGGGATGCACTGGGATGTACTGGGATGTACTGGGATGTACTGGGAGCACTGGGAGCACTGGGAGCACTGGGAGCACTGGGATGCACTGGGATATACTGGGATGTACTGGGATGTACTGGGATGTACTGGGATATACTGGGATGTATTGGGGCTGTCACCTCCATCCCCGTCGCTGTCCCCATAGAGCCTTGGGGCCGGCGGGTGCCGGATGCGGATGGTGAATGAGGCCTCATGTCCCTGGGTCCTGAACTGCACTGGGGGAGCAATGGGGAGATGTGGGGCAGGGTCTGACCCATAGCGAGACCCACACCTGAGCTATGGGGCTGACCCATAGTGAGACCCACACACTGAGCTATGGGGCAGCTCTGACCCATAGTGAGACCCACACCTGAGCTATGGGGCAGAGCTCAGCCCCATAGCGAGACCCACACCCCATACACTGAGCTATGGGGCAGCTCTGACCCATAGTGAGACCCACACCCATACACTGAGCTATGGGGCAGCTCTGACCCATAGTGAGACCCACACCCATACACTGAGCTATGGGGCAGCTCTGACCCATAGAGAGACCCACACCCATACACTGAGCTATGGGGCAGCTCTGACCCATAGTGAGACCCACACCCACACACTGAGCTATGGGGCAGCTCTGACCCATAGAGAGACCCACACACTGAGCTATGGGGCAGGGTCTGACCCATAGTGAGACCCACACACTGAGCTATGGGGCAGCTCTGACCCATGGACCGGATCCGATCCACGGACCAGTTCCCATCCCCATCCCATCCATGGACTGGATCCCATCCACATTCCATCAATTACCCCATTACCCCATTACCCCATTACCCCCATTACCCCCATTACCCCATTACCCCATTACCCCCATTACCCCATTACCCCATTACCCCATTACCCCCATTACCCCCATTACCCCCATTACCCCATTACCCCATTACCCCCATTACCCCATTACCCCATTACCCCCATTACCCCATTACCCCATTACCCCCATTACCCCATCACCCCATTACCCCCATTAACCCCATTACCCCCATTACCCCCATTACCCCCATTACCCCATTACCCCATTACCCCCATTACCCCCATTACCCCATTACCCCCATTACCCCCATTACCCCATTACCCCATTACCCCCATTACCCCCATTACCCCCATTACCCCATTACCCCATTACCCTCATTACCCCATTACCCCATTACCCCATTACCCCCATTACCCCCATTACCCCATTACCCCATTACCCCCATTACCCCCATTACCCCCATTACCCCCATTACCCCATTACCCCCATTACCCCCATTACCCCCATTACCCCATTACCCCATTAAACCCTATTAACCCCCATTACCCCATTACCCCCATTACCCCCATTACCCCATTACCCCATTACCCCATTACCCCATTACCCATTACCCCATTACCCCATTACCCCATTACCCCATCACCCCGTGACCCCCTGACCCCATGCCCCCTGCCCCCTCACCGATGTCAGCTGTACTGGGGTGATAGACTGTACTGGTGTAGGTGACAAACTGGAGCTGTCGGTTTAAATGGTCCAAACTGGGGCTGGAGATGGAGAACTGGGACTGCCCCTCCCCCCTCAGCGTCACCCCATCTACAGCCGCAGCCACCGTCAGTGTGCCCATGGAGGCTGAGAGGGACACCTGCAGTGGGGGGTAATGGGGTAATGGGGTAATGGGGTAATGGGGTAATGGGGGTAATGGGGTAATGGGGTTAATGGGGGTAATGGGGTAATGGGGTAATGGGGTAATGGGGTAATGGGGGTAATGGGGTAATGGGGTTAATGGGGGTAATGGGGTAATGGGGTAATGGGGTAATGGGGTAATGGGGTAATGGGGTAATGGGGGTAATGGGGTAATGGGGTTAATGGGGGTAATGGGGTAATGGGGTAATGGGGTAATGGGGTAATGGGGGTAATGGGGTAATGGGGTTAATGGGGGTAATGGGGTAATGGGGGTAATGGGGTAATGGGGTAATGGGGTAATGGGGTAATGGGGGTAATGGGGTAATGGGGGTAATGGGGTAATGGGGTAATGGGGTAATGGGGGTAATGGGGTAATGGGGGTAATGGGGGTAATGGGGTAATGGGGGTAATGGGGTAATGGGGTAATGGGGTTAATGGGGGTAATGGGGTAATGGGGTAATGGGGTAATGGGGTAATGGGGGTAATGGGGTAATGGGGTTAATGGGGTAATGGGGGAATGGGGGTAATGGGGGTAATGGGGTAATGGGGGAATGGGGGTAATGGGGGTAATGGGGTAATGGGGTAATGGGGGTAATGGGGTAATGGGGTAATGGGGGTAATGGGGGTTAATGGGGGTAATGGGGTAATGGGGTTTAATGGGGTAATGGGGTAATGGGTCCTCACCTCATAGCTCTCCCTTGGTGCCGCCTGAAGGCTGAGCCCTATGGGACCGGAGATTGGGGGGGATGAGTGGGGCAGAGGCCTCGTGACCCCTGCCCCATAGCGACCCCCCTGCCCCATAGCCCCTGCCCCATAGATCCTGCCCCATAGCCCCTGCCCCATAGCCCCTGCCCCATAGCCCCTGCCCCATAGCCCCCCCTGCCCCATAGCCCCTGCCCCATAGCCCCTGCCCCATAGCCCCTGCCCCATAGCCCCCCCTGCCCCATAGCCCCTGCCCCATAGCCCCTGCCCCATAGCCCCTGCCCCATAGATCCTGCCCCATAGCCCCCCCTGCCCCATAGCCCCCCCTGCCCCATAGCCCCTGCCCCATAGATCCTGCCCCATAGCCCCCCCTGCCCCATAGCCCCCCCTGCCCCATAGATCCTGCCCCATAGCCCCCCCTGCCCCATAGCCCCCCCTGCCCCATAGCTCCCCCTGCCCCATAGCCCCTGCCCCATAGCCCCTGCCCCATAGCCCCTGCCCCATAGATCCCTCACCAGGCACCAGAACCGTCTGCAGGGGTCGAACCTCCACCCCCTGAACCGGATACTCGAGGGGGGAGTTTGCTGGAGCAATGAGGAGTCGATCGGCAGGAGACTGAACCCTATGGGGAGAGGATGTGGGTCAGGGACCTATAGATCTGACCTATAGATCTGACCTATAGATCTGACCTATAGCACTGACCCATAGACTGACCCATAGACTGACCCATAGACTGACCTATAGACCTGACCTATAGACTGACCCATAGACTGACCCATAGACCTGACCCATAGAGACCTGACCCATAGACCTGACCCATAGAGACCTGAGCTATAGAGCACTGCCCCATAGCAGGTGCTCATCCTGCCCCATAGCTCCCCCATAGCAGCCCCATAGCTGCCCCATAGCTGCCCCATAGCTGCCCCATAGCTGCCCCATAGCATCCCCATAGCTGCCCCATAGCATCCCCATAGCATCCCCATAGCTGCCCCATAGCTGCCCCATAGCTGCCCCATAGCATCCCCATAGCTGCCCCATAGCTGCCCCATAGCTGCCCCATAGCATCCCCATAGCATCCCCATAGCTGCCCCATAGCTGCCCCATAGCATCCCCATAGCATCCCCATAGCATCCCCATAGCATCCCCATAGCATCCCCATAGCTGCCCCATAGCTGCCCCATAGCTGCCCCATAGCAGCCCCATAGCAGCCCCATAGTTGCCCCATAGCTGCCCCATAGCTCCCCCATAGCTGCCCCATAGCTGCCCCATAGCATCCCCATAGCTGCCCCATAGCTGCCCCATAGCATCCCCATAGCTGCCCCATAGCTGCCCCATAGCAGCCCCATAGCAGCCCCATAGTTGCCCCATAGCTGCCCCATAGCTCCCCCATAGCTGCCCCAAAGCTGCCCCATAGCATCCCCATAGCTGCCCCATAGCTGCCCCATAGCATCCCCATAGCTGCCCCATAGCTGCCCCATAGCAGCCCCATAGCAGCCCCATAGTTGCCCCATAGCTGCCCCATAGCTGCCCCATAGCTGCCCCATAGCTGCCCCACACCTGCCCCTCCCCCACCTCAGCCTGTACTCTCTGTACTCTCTCTCCCTCCTCAGTCTCTCATTGGCTCCGAGGCTGCTGCTGACGTCACTGACTCTGCTCTGCCCGAACAGAGGCTCCGGATCCGCTGAGCAGGAGCAGCTGTTGCCGGGGAGCAGCCTGCGGACCAGTATAAACCAGTATAGACCAGTATGGACCAGTATAGACCAGTACAGACCAGTATGAACCAGTATAGACCAGTATAGACCAGTATGAACCAGTATGGACCAGTACAGACCAGTATAAACCAGTACAGACCAGTATAGACCAGTATGGACCAGTACAGACCAGTATAAACCAGTACAGACCAGTATAAACCAGTACAGACCAGTATAGACCAGTATAAACCAGTATAGACCAGTATAGACCAGTATGGACCAGTATAGACCAGTATAGACCAGTATGGACCAGTACAGACCAGTATAAACCAGTACAGACCAGTATAAACCAGTATAGACCAGTATAGACCAGTATAGACCAGTATAGACCAGTATGGACCAGTACAGACCAGTATAGACCAGTATAGACCAGTATGGACCAGTACAGACCAGTACAGACCAGTATAGACCAGTACGGACCAGTACGGACCAGTACAGACCAGTACAGACCAGTATAGACCAGTATAGACCAGTATAGACCAGTATAGACCAGTACAGACCAGTACAGACCAGTATAGACCAGTATAAACCAGTACGGACCAGTATAGACCAGTATAGACCAGTATGGACCAGTATAAACCAGTATGGACCAGTATAAACCAGTACAGACCAGTATGGAACAGTATAGACCAGTATAGACCAGTATGGACCAGTATAAACCAGTATGGACCAGTATAGACCAGTATGGACCAGTATAGACCAGTATAGACCAGTACAGACCAGTATAGACCAGTATGGACCAGTATAGACCAGTATGGAACAGTATGGAACAGTATGGACCAGTATAGACCAGTATGGACCAGTATGGACCAGTATAAACCAGTATGGACCAGTATAGACCAGTATGGACCAGTATAAACCAGTATGGACCAGTATAGACCAATATGGACCAGTATAGACCAGCATAGACCAGTACAGACCAGTATAGACCAGTATGGACCAGTATAGACCAGTATGGAACAGTATGGACCAGTATAGACCAGTATAGACCAGTATGGAACAGTATGGACCAGGTATGGACCAGTATGGACCAGTATGGACCAGTATAAACCAGTATGGAGCAGTATAAACCAGTATGAACCAGTATGGACCACTATGGACCGGTATCAACTCATTTAGACCAGTATGGACCCATATGGAGCAGTATGGACCAGTACAGATCAGCATACACCCATATGAACCAGTACGGATCAGTATGGAGCAGTACGGACCAGTATAAACCAGTATGGGCCAGTATGGAGCAGTATGGAGCAGCGTTAAACAGTATGGACCACTAAGGGTCAGCATGGACCCATATGTAACCATAAGGACCAGTATGGACCTATATGGACAGCATGGACCAGTATGGACCAGTATGGACCAGTGTGGACCAGTACAGACCAGTGTGGACCAGTACGGACCAGTGTGGACCAGTACGGACCAGTATGGATCAGCATGGACCCATATGGACCACGTGTGGACCAGCATGAACCAGCATGGACCAGTATGGACCAATATGGACCAGGTGTGGACCAGCATGGACCAGTATGAACCCATATAGACCAGCATGGACCCATATGGACCAGTATGGACCCATATAGACCAGTATGGACCCATATGGACAGCATGGACCAGTATGGACCAGTACGGACCAGTACGGACCAATATGGACCAGTATGGACTCATATGAACCAGTACAGACCAGTATGGACCCATATGGACCAGTATGGATTAGTATGAACCCATATGCACCAGTACGGACCAGTATGGACCAGTATGGACCAGCATGGACCCATATGGACAGCATGGACCAGTATGGACCAGTATGGACAGCATGGACCCATATGGACAGCATGGACCAGTATGGACCAGTATGGACCAGTATGGACCCATATGGACAGCATGGACCAGTATGGACCAGTGTGGACCAGTATGGACCAGTATGGACCAGTATGGACCCATATGGACAGCATGGACCAGTATGGACAGCATGGACCAGTACACACCAGTATGATCCATTATCCCCCCCCCATGTGTCCCCCCCCTCCCCCCCCTTGGCCCCGCCCTCACCCGATGACGTCACGGCGCAGGCGGAAGGTCACGTGGGGGTAGGCGCGCGCCGGGCCCGCCCCGGGGGGCGGGGCCAGGACGAAGGGGGCGTGGCCAGTGAGGTCCACGGGGGGCGGGGCCGAAGGCGCCCATAGGTGGAGGAGCAGCGCGAGCGCCGAGGCCACGCCCACCGCCACTGCGCATGAGCGGGGAGCGCCGCGCATGGCGGCGGCCGGAAGGGGGGGGCTGGGGGGGGAGGGGAGGGGGGAGCGTGACCTCGGGTGACCCCGGAGGACACGCCCCCCTCCCCATTGATGCCAGTGGATCCCAGTACATCCCAGTGCATCCCAGTGCATCCCAGTGCATCCCAGTGCATCCCAGTACATCCCAGTGCATCCCAGTACATCCCAGTGCTACCAGTGATAACCAGTACATCCCAGTGTATCCCAGTGATAACCAGTACATCCCAATGATCCCAGTGCTCCCAGTGCATCCCAGTGCACCCCAATGCTCCCAGTGATAACCAGTACATCCCAGTACATCCCAGCGCTCCCAGTGCATCCCAGTACATCCCAGTGCATCCCAGAGCCCTCAGTGCTCCCCAGTGCTCCCAGTGCCTCCTAGTGCTTCCAGTACATCCCACTGCATCCCAGTGCTCCCCAGTACATCCCAGCACCCCCAGTGCTCCCAGTGCTCCCAGTGCTCCCAGTGCTCCCCAGTGCCTCCCAGTGGCCCCAGTGCATCCCAGTGCTCCCAGTGATAATCAGGGCATCCCAGTGCATCCCAGTGCATCCCAGTGCATCCCAGTGCTCCCAGTGCTCCCAGTGCTCCCAGTGCTCCCCATTGCTCCCCACTGCTCCCAGTGCTCCCAGTGCTCCCAGTGCTCCCAGTGCTCCCAGTGCTCCCAGTGCTCCCAGTGCTCCCCATTGCTCCCCACTGCTCCCAGTGCTCCCAGTGCTCCCAGTGCTCCCACTGAATCCCAGTACATCCCAGTGCTCCCAGTGCTCCCCAGTGCTCCCAGTGCATCCCAGTACATCCCAGTGCTCCCAGTGCATCCCAGTGCATCCCAGTGCATCCCAGTACATCCCAGTGCTACCAGTGATAACCAGTGTATCCCAGTGCTCCCCATGCTCCCAGTGCATCCCAGTGCTCCCCAATGCTCCCAGTAATAACCAGTGTACCCCACTGCTCCCAGTGCACCCCAGTGCTCCCAGTGCATCCGAGTACATCCCAGTACATCCCAGTACTCCCAGTGCTCCCAATGCTCCCCAGTGCTCCCAGTGCCCTCAGTGCTCCCAGTGCTCCCAGTGCCCCCAGTGCATCCCAGTGCATCCCAGTGCATCCCAGTGCTCCCCAGTGCTCCCAGTGCTCCCAGTGCCCCCAGTGCATCCCAGTGCTCCCAGTGCTCCCCAGTGCTCCCAGTAATAACCAGTGTATCCCAGTGCTACCCAGTGCTCCCAGTAATAACCAGTGTATCCCAGTGCTCCCAGTGCTCACAGTAATAACCAGTGTATCCCAGTGCTCCCAGTGCTCCCAGTAATAACCAGTGTATCCCAGTGCTCCCAGTGCATCCCAGTGCTCCCAGTGCTCCCAGTGCTCCCCAGTACATCCCAGTGCTCCCAGTGCTCCCCAGTACATCCCAGTGCTCCCCAGTGCATCCCAGTGCTCCCCAGTGCTCCCCAGTGCTCCCAGTAATAACCAGTGGATCCCAGTGCTCCCAGTGATAACCAGTACATCCCAGTGCTCCCAATGCATCCCAGTGCATCCCAGTGCTCCCCAGTGCTCCCAGTGCTCCCAGTGCATCCCAGTGCATCCCAGTGCCCCCCAGTGCTCCCCAGTGATAACCAGTGCATCCCAGTGCTCCCCAGTGATAACCAGTGCATCCCAGTGCATCCCAGTGCTCCCCAGTGATAACCAGTGCATCCCAGTGCATCCCAGTGCTCCCCAGTGATAACCAGTGCATCCCAGTGCATCCCAGTGCTCCCCAGTGATAACCAGTGCATCCCAGTGCATCCCAGTGCTCCCCAGTGATAACCAGTGCATCCCAGTGCATCCCAGTGCTCCCCAGTGATAACCAGTGCATCCCAGTGACCCCCAGTGCTCCCAGTACACCAGTACCCCCTCATCACTCCAGTGCTCCCCAGTGCCCCCCCATCATTCCAGTTCTAACCAGTGCCTCCCAGTGCTCCCCAGTACATCCCAGTGCTCCCCAGTACATCCCAGTGCCCCCAGTGCTCCCAGTGCTCCCAGTGCTCCCAGTACCCCCAGTACTCCCAGTCTCACCTCGGGTTGGTCTCTGGGGGGTCTCAGCTCTCGCTCATGGCTCTGCCCCACACATGGACCTGGGGGGGGACAGGAATAGGGTCAGGAATGGGGATGGGAATGGGATGGGGATGGGATGGGGATGGGATGGGGATGGGATGGGGATGGGATGGGATGGGATGGGATGGGATGGGATGGGATGGGATGGGGATGGGGATGGGATGGGATGGGATGGGGATGGGATGGGGATGGGATGGGGATGGGATGGGGATGGGATGGGATGGGATGGGATGGGATGGGATGGGATGGGATGGGGATGGGGATGGGATGGGGATGGGGATGGGATGGGGATGGGATGGGGATGGGATGGGATGGGATGGGATGGGATGGGGATGGGATGGGGATGGGATGGGGATGGGGATGGGGATGGGATGGGATGGGATGGGATGGGATGGGGATGGGGATGGGATGGGATGGGATGGGATGGGATGGGGATGGGATGGGATGGGGATGGGATGGGATGGGATGGGGATGGGATGGGGATGGGATGGGATGGGATGGGGATGGGGATGGGGATGGGGATGGGATGGGATGGGGATGGGATGGGGATGGGGATGGGATGGGATGGGATGGGATGGGGATGGGGATGGGATGGGATGGGGATGGGATGGGATGGGATGGGGATGGGATGGGGATGGGATGGGATGGGATGGGGATGGGGATGGGGATGGGGATGGGATGGGATGGGGATGGGATGGGGATGGGGATGGGATGGGATGGGATGGGATGGGATGGGGATGGGATGGGATGGGATGGGGATGGGATGGGGATGGGGATGGGATGGGATGGGATGGGATGGGATGGGATGGGGATGGGGATGGGATGGGATGGGATGGGGATGGGATGGGGATGGGATGGGATGGGATGGGGATGGGATGGGGATGGGATGGGGATGGGATGGGATGGGATGGGGATGGGATGGGGGGTTGGGGATGGGATGGGATGGGATGGGATGGGATGGGATGGGGATGGGATGGGATGGGATGGGGATGGGATGGGATGGGATGGGGATGGGATGGGGGGTTGGGGGATGGGATGGGATGGGATGGGATGGGGATGGGATGGGATGGGATGGGATGGGGATGGGATGGGATGGGATGGGGATGGGATGGGGATGGGATGGGGATGGGATGGGGATGGGATGGGATGGGATGGGGATGGGATGGGATGGGATGGGGATGGGATGGGGATGGGATGGGGATGGGATGGGATGGGATGGGGATGGGATGGGGATGGGGATGGGATGGGGATGGGATGGGATGGGATGGGATGGGATGGGGATGGGATGGGGATGGGATGGGATGGGGATGGGATGGGGATGGGATGGGATGGGGGATGTGGGTTATGGGATGTTGGGTTATAGGTTCTGTGGGTTCCTGCACCACAACCTGAGGTTGTTTCGGTTCCGTTGCTGTCTGCGGGGGGGGGATGGGATCGGGAGCCCCCAGTGGCCCTATAGGGAATGGCACCGACGCAGCCCCTCCCCCCCCCCCCCCATGGTCCCTCCCCCCCCCCCCGTTCACCCCATGGTCTCTTCCCCCCCCCCCCCCATGGTCCCTTCCCCCCCCCTCTGTTCACCCCATGGTCCCTTCCCCCCCCCCCCCCCCGCCCCATAGATCCCATTGTGTTCTATTGGGGGTGGAACAAAGGACCCATTGATGGGGGGGGGAGGGGGGGGGAGAGGAATGTCCGGGGGGAGCAATGGGGGATGGGATGGGGGGATGGGAACTGGGGGATGGGGGGGGGGGGTAATGGGAGTCAATGGGAGTCAATGGGGGAGGCAATGGGAGGCAATGGGGGGCAATGGGAGGCAGTGGGGGGGGCAATGGGAGGCAATGGGAGGCAATGGGGGCAATGGGGGCAATGGGGGCAATGGGAGGCAATGGGAGGCAATGGGAGGCAATGGGGGCAATGGGAGGCAATGGGAGGCAATGGGAGGCAATGGGGGTTAATGGGGGGGCAATGGGAGGCAATGGGAGGCAATGGGGGGGGGGCAATGGGAGGCAATGGGGGCAATGGGGGCAATGGGAGTCAATGGGAGGCAATGGGAGGCAATGGGGGCAATGGGGGGTAATGGGAGGCAATGGGAGGCAATGGGGGCAATGGGAGGTAATGGGAGGCAATGGGGGCAATGGGAGGTAATGGGAGGTAATGGGAGGCAATGGGAGGCAATGGGAGTCAATGGGAGGCAATGGGGGGTAATGGGAGGCAATGGGGGGTAATGGGAGGCAATGGGAGGCAATGGGAGGCAATGGGAGGCAATGGGGGGTAATGGGAGGCAATGGGGGGTAATGGGAGGCAATGGGAGGCAATGGGAGGCAATGGGAGGCAATGGGGGCAATGGGGGGTAATGGGAGGCAATGGGAGGCAATGGGGGCAATGGGGGGTAATGGGAGGCAATGGGAGGCAATGGGAGGCAATGGGAGGGAATGGGAGGCAATGGGAGGGAATGGGAGGGTAACGGGAGGCAATGGGGGCAATGGGAGGTAATGGGAGGCAATGGGAGGCAATGGGAGTCAATGGGAGGCAATGGGGGGTAATGGGAGGCAATGGGGGGTAATGGGAGGCAATGGGAGGCAATGGGAGGCAATGGGAGGCAATGGGGGGGGGCAATGGGAGGCAATGGGAGGCAATGGGGGGTAATGGGGGGGGCAATGGGAGGCAATGGGGGCAATGGGAGGCAATGGGGGGGTAATGGGGGAAATGGGGGGGGCAATGGGAGGCAATGGGAGGCAATGGGAGGCAATGGGGGTTAATGGGGGGGCAATGGGAGGCAATGGGGGTTAATGGGGGGGCAATGGGAGGTAATGGGAGTCAATGGGGGCAATGGGAGGCAATGGGAGGCAATGGGAGGCAATGGGGGGGGTCAATGGGAGGCAATGGGGGTTAATGGGGGGGGCAATGGGAGGTAATGGGAGTCAATGGGGCCAATGGGAGTCAATGGGAGGCAATGGGAGGCAATGGGGGGTAATGGGAGGCAATGGGGGCAATGGGAGCAATGGGAGGGAATGGGGGATGGGGGATAGGATGGGGGGGATGGGATATGGGGTATGGGGGGGGCAATGGGAGGTAATGGGAGTCAATGGGAGTCAATGGGGGGGGTCAATGGGGATCAATGGGGGTCAATGGGGATCAATAGGGATCAATGGGGGTCAATGGGGGTCAATGGGGGGGGGGTCTCACCCTAGATCGGGTCCGGGCCCCCTCCTCTCGGCTCCGTTAGTCACGTGACAAACGCTCCCCCCTCCCCCCCCCCCCTTAGGGATGCTCCGCACGCTCTGGACCAATCAGAGCTCGAGCTTCGCCTGCATCCCCCTCAGCCAATGGGGAGCCGCGTAGCCCCCCCCCGATGACGTCACCGCGCTCCGCCTCCCCATTGGCTGCTATGGGGAAGGGGGCGGAGCGACCTCAGCTCCGTGACGTCACCTCTAGGGTTAGCCAATAGGAGACGGGGACGCGTTGACGGGCAGGATGCTGACCAATCACAGCGCAGGACGTCACAAAGGGGGCGGAGCTAAGCGAAGATGGCGGCGCTGGTGCTGGTGTCGGCGCTGGCCCCATTGCTATGGGGCAGCCATGGGGCACTGGACCTATGGGAGATGGGGGAGAGCAAATATGGACTGGAGATACTGGGAGAGCCGGTGATGGAGGGGGAGGTAACTGGGATATACTGGGGGGTAATGGGGTAACTGGGGTAACTGGGATATACTGGGGTAACTGGGGTTAATGGGGTAACTGGGGTAACTGGGGTTACTGGGGTAACTGGGGGTAATGGGGTAACTGGGGTAACTGGGGTTAATGGGGTTAATGGGGTAACTGGGGTAACTGGGGTAACTGGGGTAACTGGGGTTAATGGGGTAACTGGGGTAACTGGGGTTAATGGGGTAACTGGGGTAACTGGGATATAATGGGGGTTAATGGGGTAACTGGGGTAACTGGGGTAACTGGGGTAACGGGGGGTAATGGGGTAACTGGGGTAACTGGGGTAATGGGGTAACTGGGGTAACTGGGGGTTAATGGGGTAACTGGGGTAACTGGGGTAACTGGGGTAACTGGGGTAACTGGGGTTTAATGGGGTAACTGGGGTAACTGGGGTAACTGGGGTAACTGGGGTAACTGGGGTAATGGGGTAACTGGGGTTAATGGGGTTAATGGGGTAACTGGGGTTAATGGGGTTAATGGGGTAACTGGGGTAACTGGGGTAACTGGGGTAACTGGGGTTAATGGGGTAACTGGGGTAACTGGGGTAACTGGGATAACTGGGGTAACTGGGATAACTGGGGGTAATGGGGTAACTGGGGTAACTGGGGTTAATGGGGTAACTGGGGTTAATGGGGTAACTGGGGTAACTGGGGTAACTGGGGTAACTGGGGTAATGGGGTAACTGGGGGTAATGGGGTAACTGGGGTTACTGGGGTAACTGGGGTAACTGGGGTAACTGGGGTAACTGGGGTAACTGGGGTAACTGGGGTTACTGGGGTAACTGGGGTAATGGGGTAACTGGGGTTACTGGGGTAACTGGGGTAACTGGGGTTACTGGGGGTAACTGGGGTAACTGGGGGTAACTGGGGTAACTGGGGTAACTGGGGTAACTGGGGTTACTGGGGTAACTGGGGTAACTGGGGGTAATGGGGTAACTGGGGTAACTGGGGTAACTGGGGTAACTGGGGTAACTGGGATAACTGGGGGTAATGGGGTAACTGGGGTAACTGGGGGTAATGGGGTAACTGGGGTAACTGGGGTAACTGGGGTAACTGGTGTAACTGGGGTAACTGGGGTTAATGGGGTAACTGGGGTTAATGGGGTAACTGGGGTAACTGGGGTAACTGGGGGTTAATGGGGTAACTGGGGTAACTGGGGGTAATGGGGTAATGGGGTTTAATGGGGTAATGGGGGTAATGGGGTAATGGGGATACTGGTTGTACTGGTTATACTGGTGGTCCCATAGTGTGTGTCCAGTGCCCCCATTACCCCCATCCCCCCCCCAGCATCCCCCAGGGTCAGTGGTGCTGGTGTCATCCCGGTTCAAGCAGCGCTACCAGTGTCATGTCCCAGTTAAACCAGTAACGGAGCCGGAACTGGAACCAGTTCAGGTCAATGGCTCCAGTATCACCAACCTGCTGGCGCCAATGGGAACCGGAGCCTGTCTGGTGATGGTGGGTCCAGGTGTGGGGCAGAGTGTGGGGCAGAGTGTGGGGCACAGAGTGTGGGGCACAGAGTGTGGGGCACAGAGTGTGGGGCAGAGTGTGGGGCACAGAGTGTGGGGCAGAGTGTGGGGCAGAGTGTGGGGCACAGAGTGTGGGGCACAGAGTGTGGGGCACAGAGTGTGGGGCAGAGTGTGGGGCACAGAGTGTGGGGCACAGAGTGTGGGGCAGAGTGTGGGGCAGAGTGTGGGGCAGAGTGTGGGGCAGAGTGTGGGGCAGAGTGTGGGGCACAGAGTGTGGGGCAGAGTGTGGGGCACAGAGTGTGGGGCAGAGTGTGGGGCACAGAGTGTGGGGCAGGTTGTGGGGCAGGTTGTAGGTCACAATGTGTGGGGCAGGTTGTGGGGCAGGTTGTGGGTCACTGACCCCCATTGATCCCAGTTTGGTCCAGGCCAAGGACTGGTGGACGTATGAGCTCTGCTATGGGAGACACATCCGACAGTTCCATATGGAGGGTAATGGGATGGGAATGGGAATGGGAATGGGGGGTGGGAATGGGAATGGGGGATGGGAATGGGAATGGGAATGGGGAATGGGAATGGGAATGGGGGATGGGAATGGGAATGGGAATGGGAATGGGGATGGGAATGGGGGATGGGAATGGGAATGGGAATGGGAATGGGAATGGGGGATGGGAATGGGAATGGGGGATGGGAATGGGGGATGGGAATGGGAATGGGAATGGGAATGGGGATGGGAATGGGGGATGGGAATGGGAATGGGAATGGGGGATGGGAATGGGGGATGGGAATGGGAATGGGAATGGGAATGGGGGATGGGAATGGGAATGGGAATGGGGGATGGGAATGGGAATGGGGGATGGGAATGGGGGATGGGAATGGGAATGGGAATGGGGGATGGGAATGGGGGATGGGAATGGGAATGGGAATGGGAATGGGGGATGGGAATGGGAATGGGGGATGGGAATGGGAATGGGAATGGGGGATGGGGGGTGGGGGATGGGGGGGTCAGTTCCTTACTGGTTTCACCCTATAGGGTCAGAGGTCAAAGGTGACATCCTATATCTCGGTTATTACCATTCGGCCTTTGATTGGGACAATGAAACAGCAAAGGTTGGATCACGTGGGGCAGGATGTGGGTCACGTGGGGCAGGATATGGGTCACGTGGGGCAGGATATGGGTCACGTGGGGCAGGATGTGGGTCACGTGGGGCAGGATATGGGTCACGTGGGGCAGGATATGGGTCACGTGGGCAGGATATGGGTCATGTGGGGCTGGATATGGGTCACGTGGGGCTGGATATGGGTCACGTGGGGCAGGATGTGGGTCACGTGGGGCAGGATATGGGTCACGTGGGGCAGGATGTGGGTCACGTGGGGCAGGATATGGGTCACGTGGGGCAGGATATGGGTCATGTGGGGCAGGATATGGGTCACGTGACGCAGGATATGGGTCACGTGGGGCAGGATGTGGGTCACGTGGGGCAGGATATGGGTCACGTGGGGCAGGATATGGGTCACGTGGGGCAGGATATGGGTCACGTGGGGCAGGATGTGGGTCACGTGGGGCAGGATATGGGTCACGTGGGGCAGGATATGGGTCACGTGGGGCAGGATATGGGTCACGTGGGGCAGGATATGGGTCACGTGGGTCACCGTCTCCATCCCATAATAGGTGTTAAGGCACAACCGGCTCCGCAGGTATCACAGTCAGAACTATGTCAATGGGACCCAATGTGACGTCACCGGAAGGGCAAGAGAGGCGGAAGTCAGGGTGAGGATGGGGGAGGGGTACTGGTGATACTGGTGATACTGGTGATACTGGTGGTGATGGTGATACTGGTAATGGTGATGATAATGGGGGTGATTGTTGTGGTGGTGATGATGGTGGTGGTGACAGTGATGATGATGATGGGGGTGATGGTGGTGAGGATAATGGGGTTATGGTTGTGATGTTGGTGGTGCTACTGGTGATGATGGTTATGGTCATGGTGGTGATGCTGATAACAGGGGTGATGGTTGTGATGGTGATGGTGGTAATGGTGGTTACGGCTATGGTGGTAATGGTGGTGATGACAATGAGGGTGATGGTTGTGATGATGGTGATGATGGAGGTGGTGATAGTGATGAGCAGGGTGATGGTGGTGCTAGTGCTGATGATGGTTATGGTGGTGATGATGATGATGGTGATGATGGTTGTGATGATAATGGTTGTTATGGTGATGATGATGTGGGTGATGATGGTGATGATAATGGTGGTAATGGTGATGATGATGATGATGGTGGTGACGGGGGTGATGATTGTCATGATGGTGATGGTGGCTATGGGGTGATGGTTGTGATGATGATGATGGTTGTTATGATGGTTGCTATGGTGATGCTGATGCTGTTGATGGTTATGGTGTTGCCAACACCCCCCCAGTTCCTGTGTGATGAGGGTTCCCCTGACCGCCTGTCCCGCGTGGACGAACCCAACACCTGCACCTACATCCTGACTGTGCTGACATCGCGGCTGTGCCAACACCCGTCCCTGCGCCCGCCCCATAGCCCTGACCCACAGCACATCCGCTGCCATCCGGCCCTCAGCCCCACACATTACACCCAGTACATGGAGACCCAGAGATGTGAGTGACCCATAGGGTCATATGGGGCTGCCCCACACATTGGGTGCAGGATGGGACCCATAGGGTGATGTGGGGCTGCCCCACACATTGGGTGCAGGATGGGACCCATAGGGTGATGTGGGGCTGCCCCACACATTGGGGGCAGGATGGGACCCATAGGGTGATGTGGGGCTGCCCCACACACTGGGTGCAGGATGGGACCCATAGGGTGATGTGGGGCTGCCCCACACATTGGGTGCAGGATGGGACCCATAGGGTGATGTGGGGCTGCCCCACACGTTGGGGGCAGGATGGGACCCATAGGGTGATGTGGGGCTGCCCCACACACTGGGTGCAGGATGGGACCCATAGGGTGATGTGGGGCTGACCCACACATTGGGGGCAGGATGGGACCCATAGGGTGATGTGGGGCTGCCCCACACATTGGGGGCAGGATGGGACCCATAGGGGGATGTGGGGCTGCCCCACACACTGGGGGCAGGATGGGACCCATAGGGTTATGTGGGGCTGCCCCATAAGTTGGGTGCAGGATGGGACCCATAGGGTGATGTGGGGCTGACCCACACATTGGGTGCAGGATGGGACCCATAGGGTGATGTGGGGCTGCCCCACACATTGGGGGCAGGATGGGACCCATAGGGCTCATGTGGGGCTGCCCCATAAGTTGGGTGCAGGATGGGACCCATAGGGTGATGTGGGGCTGCCCCATAAGTTGGGTGCAGGATGGGACCCATAGGGTGATGTGGGGCTGCCCCATAAGTTGGGTGCAGGATGGGACCCATAGGGTGATGTGGGGCTGCCCCACAAGTTGGGTGCAGGATGGGACCCATAGGGTGATGTGGGGCTGCCCCATAAGTTGGGTGCAGGATGGGACCCATAGGGTGATGTGGGGCTGCCCCACACATTGGGGGCAGGATGGGACACATAGGGATGGTTGAGCCCCATTGGATGCTCTGGTCCATGTCCCTCCTCTTCCTCCCCATCAGCAAAGCCAAGGGATGAAGGAGACCAGGACAAGGATGGGGGCAACGAGGACAGGACCAGGGTGAGTATGTGGGGCTGCCCCATAGATCCTGCCCCATAGATGGGTTCCTGCCCCATAGATCCTGCCCCATGGATCCTGCCCCATAGATCCTGCCCCATGGATCCTGCCCCATAGATGGGTTCCTGCCCCATAGATCCTGCCCCATAGATGGGTTCTTGCCCCATAGTTCCTGCCCCATAGATCCTGCCCCATAGATGGGTTCCTGCCCCATAGATGGGTTCCAGCCCCATAGATGGGTTCCTGCCCCATAGATCCTGCCCCATAGATGGGTTCCTGCCCCATGGATCCTGCCCCATAGATGGGTTCCTGCCCCATAGATGGGTTCCTGCCCCATAGATGGGTCCCTGCCCCATGGATCCTGCCCCATAGATGGGTCCCTGCCCCATGGATCCTGCCCCATAGATGGGTTCCTGCCCCATAGATGGGTCCCTGCCCCATAGATCCTGCCCCATAGATGGGTTCCTGCCCCATGGATCCTGCCCCATAGATGGGTCCCTGCCCCATAAATGGGTTCCTGCCCCATAGATGGGTTCCTGCTCCATAGATGGGTTCCTGCCCCATGGATCCTGCCCCATAGATCCTGCCCCATAGATGTGTTCCTGCCCCATAAATGGGTTCCTGCCCCATAGATGGGTTCCTGCTCCATAGATGGGTTCCTGCCCCATGGATCCTGCCCCATAGATGGGTTCCTGCCCCATGGATCCTGCCCCATAGATGGGTCCCTGCCCCATAGATGGGTCCCTGCCCCATAAATGGGTTCCTGCCCCATAGATGGGTTCCTGCTCCATAGATGGGTTCCTGCTCCATAGATGGGTTCCTGCTCCATAGATGGGTTCCTGCCCCATGGATCCTGCCCCATAGATCCTGCCCCATCTCCCTCTCCCTCTGCAGGCTCAGGACCCATCCCCAGTGCCCACCAGTCCCCGCGTTACTGGTGAGTCCCATTGTGCCCCACACCCCCCACACCCCCCACACCCCCCACACCCCCCCCCCCCCGCCCCACATGTCCTGAGCTCTGCCCCATAGATCCCAACAGGAGGATCCAGTTCAAGGTCATCCGGAGCCTCCAGGACCTCCTGCAGTTCATGGAGGAGCTCAAGGGCAGCCCAAGGAGGGTGAGTGGCTATGGGGCTGCCCCATAGATCCCATCCCATGGGGGCTGCCCCATAGATCCCATCTCATGTGGGGCTGCCCCATAGATCCCATCCTATGGGGGGCTGCCCCATAGATCCCATCCTATGGGGGGCTGCCCCATAGCACCCATCCCATTGGTGTCTATGGGGGGCTGCCCCATAGCACCCATCCCATTGGTGTCTATGGGGGGCTGCCCCATAGCACCCATCCCATTGGTGTCTATGGGGGGCTGCCCCATAGCACCCATCCCATTGGTGTCTATGGGGAGCTGCCCCATAGCACCCATCCCATTGGTGTCTATGGGGCTGCCCCATAGATCCCATCCCATTGGTGTCTATGGGGAGCTGCCCCATAGCATCCATCCCATTGGTGTCTATGGGGAGCTGCCCCATAGCACCCATCCTATGGGGTGTCCATAGGGATCTGCCCCATAGAACCCATCCTATGGGGAGCTGCCCCATAGCACCCATCCCATTGGTGTCTATGGGGCTGCCCCATAGAACCCATCCCATGGGGGCTGCCCCATAGATCCTATCCTATGGGGCCTGCCCCATAGCACCCATCCAATGGGGGCTGCCCCATAGCACCCATCCTATGGGGGGCTGCCCCATAGCCCCCATCCCATTGATGTCTATGGGACCCCATCCAGGCCAAGCCGCAGGTGAGTGAGGATGAGGAGGCCGCGGCCTCACCTCCCCTGCCCCATAGTGACCCCTCTATGGGGCACAAGGAGGGGGCAGAGGAGGAAGAGGAGGATGAGGATGAAGAGGAACCAATGGGAGAGCTCAAGGAGGAGGTGAAGACTCAGATGGAGAAGGAGTTTGACAGCATCATCAATGAGGTGGGGCTGGACCCACAGATATGGGGCTGGACACACATATATGGGGCTGGACCCACACATATGGGGCTGGGACCCACAGATATGGGGCTGGACACACACATATGGGGCTGGACCCACACATATGGGGCTGGACCCACACATATGGGGCTGGGACCCACAGATATGGGGCTGGACACACACATATGGGGCTGGACCCACACATATGGGGCTGGACACACACATATGGGGCTGGACCCACACATATGGGGCTGGACACACACATATGGGGCTGGACCCACACATATGGGGATGGACCCACAGATATGGGGCTGGGACCCACAGATATGGGGCTGGGACCCACATATATGGGGCTGGACACACACATATGGGGCTGGACACACATATATGGGGCTGGACCCACAGATATGGGGCTGGACCCACAGATATGGGGCTGGGACCCACAGATATGGGGCTGGACACACACATATGGGGCTGGACACACATATATGGGGCTGGACCCACACATATGGGGCTGGACCCACAGATATGGGGCTGGACACACACATATGGGGCTGGACACACACATATGGGGCTGGACCCACAGATATGGGGCTGGGACACACACATATGGGGCTGGACCCACAGATATGGGGCTGGACCCACATATATGGGGCTGGGACCCACACATATGGGGCTGGACCCACAGATATGGGGCTGGACCCACATATATGGGGCTGGGACCCACACATGTGGGGCTGGACCCACACATATGGGGCTGGACCCACATATATGGGGCTGGACCTACACATATGGGGCTGGACCCACACATATGGGGCTGGGACACACACATGTGGGGCTGGACACACAGATATGGGGCTGGGACCCACACATATGGGGCTGGACCCACAGATATGGGGCTGGACCCACACATATGGGGCTGGACCCACAGATATGGGGCTGGACCCACACATATGGGGCTGGGACACACACATGTGGGGCTGGACCCACATATATGGGGCTGGACCCACACATATGGGGCTGGACCCACACATATGGGGCTGGACCCACATATATGGGGCTGGACCCACACATATGGGGCTGGACCCACACGTGTGGGGCTGGGACCCCCAATGTGGGGCTGGGACCCACACATATGGGGCTGGACCCACAGATATGGGGCTGGACCCACACATATGGGGCTGGACCCACAGATATGGGGCTGGACCCACACATGTGGGGCTGGACACACATATATGGGGCTGGACCCACACATCTGGGTCCTGACCCCCACGTGCCCCATCACCCACAGGTGGAGCAGGAGCTGCAGAGCAAGGGGATGAAGGGAGAGTTCGACCCCTCCGGAGCCTTCGGCCTCACCCGACTCATGCAGAGACTCCATAGGGAGGAGGAGGAGGAGGAGGAGGGTGAGGGGAGGAAGAGCAGATCTGTGGGGCAGGAGCTGACCCAGAGGGAGGAAGGTACAGAGCATCCTCATCCATGACCTTTAACCTTCATCCTCCATCATCCTCATCCTCCTCCATGACCTTTAACCTTCATCCTCATCCATGACCTTTAACCTTCATCCTCATCCATGACCTTTAACCTTTACCCTCTTCCTCCCCCTCCTCATCCTCCCAGGCCCCATAGACATCAATGTGATGACCTCGGGGGGGGATGAGGCCGAAGGTCAGTGGCTGTCGGAGGAGGACACCAAGAACCTCAAGGAGATCTTCATTAATGTGCTGGTCAGTGTGACCCATAACTGACCCATAACTGCCCCATAGCTGCCCCATAGCTGCCCCATAGCTGCCCCATAGCTGCCCCATAGCTGCCCCATAGCTGCCCCATAGCAGCCCCATAGCTGCCCCATAGGAGCCCCATAGCTGCCCCATAGCAGCCCCATAGCTGCCCCATAGCTGCCCCATTGCTGCCCCATAGCTGCCCCATAGCAGCCCCGTAGCAGCCCCATAGCTGCCCCATAGCAGCCCCATAGCAGCCCCAAGCTGCCCCATAGCTGCCCCATAGCAGCCCCATAGCATCCCCATAGCAGCCCCATAGCTGCCCCATAGCTGCCCCATAGCATCCCCATAGCTGCCCCATAGGAGCCCCATAGCTGCCCCATAGCTGACCCATAGCTGCCCCATTGCTGCCCCAAAGCTGCCCCATAGCTGCCCCATAGCTGCCCCATAGCTGCCCCACAGCTGCCCCATAGCTGACCCATAGCATCCCCATAGCTGCCCCATAGCATCCCCATAGCTGCCCCATAGGAGCCCCATAGCTGCCCCATAGCTGACCCATAGCTGCCCCATTGCTGCCCCAAAGCTGCCCCATAGCTGCCCCATAGCTGCCCCATAGCTGCCCCATAGCTGCCCCATAGCTGCCCCATAGCAGCCCCATAGCTGCCCCATAGGAGCCCCATAGCTGCCCCATAGCAGCCCCATAGCTGCCCCATAGCTGCCCCATTGCTGCCCCATAGCTGCCCCATAGCAGCCCCGTAGCAGCCCCATAGCTGCCCCATAGCAGCCCCATAGCATCCCCATAGCAGCCCCATAGCTGCCCCATAGCTGCCCCATAGCATCCCCATAGCTGCCCCATAGGAGCCCCATAGCTGCCCCATAGCTGACCCATAGCTGCCCCATTGCTGCCCCAAAGCTGCCCCATAGCTGCCCCATAGCTGCCCCATAGCTGCCCCATAGCTGCCCCACAGCTGCCCCATAGCTGACCCATAGCATCCCCATAGCTGCCCCATAGCATCCCCATAGCTGCCCCATAGGAGCCCCATAGCTGCCCCATAGCTGACCCATAGCTGCCCCATTGCTGCCCCAAAGCTGCCCCATAGCTGCCCCATAGCTGCCCCATAGCTGCCCCATAGCTGCCCCACAGCTGCCCCATAGCTGACCCATAGCATCCCCATAGCTGCCCCATAGCTGCCCCATAGCTGCCCCATAGCTGCCCCATAGCAGCCCCATAGCTGCCCCATAGCTGACCCATAGCTGCCCCATAGCTGACCCATAACTGCCCCATAGCTGCCCCATAGCATCCCCATAACTGCCCCATAGCTGCCCCATAGCTGCCCCATAGCATCCCCATAACTGACCCATAACTGACCCATAACTGCCCCATAGCTGCCCCATAGCTGACCCACATCTCCCCCCAGCTCAGGGCCCCCCCCGAGGTTCACCTCGAGCGTCGTCGGCTCCGGACCCTACAGGACAATTATCGCTTCGTGTGGCCTCCCCCCCCCATGGACCCCGAGGACCCTGACCTTTGACCCCCGACCCATAAGTGCTATGGGGCTGCCCCATAGCTGTGACCCTTAAATGCTCTGCTATGGGGCAGCCCCATAGCTGTGACCCATCAGTGTTGTGCTATGGGGCTGCCCCATAGCCGTGACCCATCAGTGCTCTGCTATGGGGCTGCCCTATAGCTGTGACCCATCAGTGCTGTGCTATGGGGCTGCCCCATAGATGTGACCCATCAGTGCTCTGCTATGGGGCTGCCCCATAGCTGTGACCCATCAGTGCTCTGCTTTGGGGCTGCCCCATAGCTGTGACCCATCAGTGCTCTGCTATGGGGCTGCCCCATAGCTGTGACCCATCAGTGCTCTGCTATGGGGCTGCCCCATAACTGCCACCTATCAGTGCTGTGCTATGGGGCTGCCCCATAGCTGCGACCCATAAGTGCTGTGCTATGGGGCTGCCCCATAGCTGTGACCCATCAGTGCTCTCCTATGGGGCTGCCCCATAGCTGTGACCCATCAGTGCTCTCCTATGGGGCTGCCCCATAGCTGTGACCCATCAGTGCTGTGCTATGGGGCTGCCCCATAGCTGCCACCCATCAGTGCTGTGCTATGGGGCTGCCCTATAGATGGGACCCATCAGTGCTCTGCTATGGGGCTGCCCCATAGCTGTGACCCATCAGTGCTGTGCTATGGGGCTGCCCTATAGATGGGACCCATCAGTGCTCCGCTATGGGGCTGCCCCATACATGGGACCCATCAGTGCTGTGCTATGGGGCTGCCCCATAGCTGCGACCCATCAGTGCTGTGCTATGGGGCTGCCCCATAGCTGCGACCCATCAGTGCTGTGCTATGGGGCTGCCCCATAGCTGTGACCCATCAGTGCTGTGCTATGGGGCTGCCCCATAGCTGTGACCCATCAGTGCTGTGCTATGGGGCTGCCCCATAGATGTGACCCATCAGTGCTCTGCTATGGGGCTGCCCCATAGATGTGACCCATCAGTGCTGTGCTATGGGGCTGCCCCATAGCTGTGACCCATCAGTGCTCCGCTATGGGGCTGCCCCATAGATGGGACCCATCAGTGCTTTGCTATGGGGCTGCCCCATAGATGGGACCCATCAGTGCTCCGCTATGGGGCTGCCCTATAGATGTGACCCATCAGTGCTGTGCTATGGGGCTGCCCCATAGCTGTGACCCATCAGTGCTGTGCTATGGGGCTGCCCCATAGCTGTGACCCATCAGTGCTCCGCTATGGGGCTGCCCCATAGATGTGACCCATAGAGTACTTGGGGGGTGTCTATGATGTGGGGCTGGGGTTTGGGGTCCCCCTTTGCCATTGGAGCCCTTTGACCCCCCCCATATGCTAATAAATGGGGTGTCCCATCCCCCCCCCCCCCGTGTTGTGTTCTCGCCGCAGCCAATCAGCATCAAGGGGGGCGGGGCCTGGTCTGCTGCTGGCCAATGGGAGCGAGGGGGGCGGGGCAATGGGGGGACGCAGCTGAGCCAGCGGGACACCCATAGGGGATAATGGGGAGCCCTATAGGGGATAACGGGGACCCCATAGGGGATAACGGGGAGCCCATAGGGGATAACGGGGACCCCATAGGGGATAACGGGGTCCCCCATAGGGGGTAATGGGGACCACCATAGGGGATAATGGGGACCCCTATAGGGGATAACGGGGACCCCATAGGGAATAATGGGGAGCCCATAGGGGATAACGGGGACCCCCGTAGGGGATAATGGGGAGCCCTATAGGGGATAACGGGTACCCCATAGGGGATAACAGGGAGCCCATAGGGGATAACGGGGAGCCCTATAGGGGATAATGGGGACCCCATAGGGGATAACGGGGAGCCCATAGGGGATAACGGGGAGCCCATATGGGATAATTGGGACCCCATAGGGGATAACGGGGACCCCATAGGGGATAATGGGGAGCCCATAGGGGATAACGGGGACCCCTATAGGGGATAACAGGGAGCCCATTGGGGATAACGGGGACCCCATAGGGGATAACGGGGACCCCATAGGGGATAATGGGGAGCCCATAGGGGATAACGGGGACCCCTATAGGGGATAACAGGGAGCCCATTGGGGATAACGGGGACCCCATAGGGGATAACGGGGACCCCATAGGGAATAATGGGGAGCCCATAGGGGATAACGGGGAGCCCATAGGGGATAACGGGGACTCCCATAGGGGATAACGGGGAGCCCCATAGGGGATAATGGGGAGCCCTATAGGGGATAACGGGGACCCCATAGGGGATAACAGGGAGCCCATAGGGGATAACGGGGACCCCATAGGGGATAATGGGGAGCCCCATAGGGGATAACGGGGAGCCCATAGGGGATAACGGGGACTCCCATAGGGGATAACGGGGAGCCCCATAGGGGATAATGGGGAGCCCTATAGGGGATAACGGGGAGCCCATAGGGGGTAACGGGGACCCCATAGGGGATAACGGGGACCCCTATAGGGGATAACAGGGACCCCTATAGGGGATAATGGGGAGCCCCATAGGGGATAACAGGGACCCCTATAGGGGATAATGGGGAGCCCATAGGGGATAACGGGGAGCCCATAGGGAATAATGGGGACCCCTATAGGGGATAATGGGGAGCCCATAGGGGGTAACGGGGACCCCATAGGGGATAATGGGGACCCCTATAGGGGATAATGGGGAGCCCCATAGGGGATATTCTATGGGTCTATTCTACAACCCTTAGTCCTCATGGGGGTTGTAACTACCCCAGTATCGGCTGGAGGACTCATACAGCCACTAAATCACAGTCACAGTGTAGGTGGTTCCTCCAGTGCATTGACTGTAGCTCCTTAATACAGATGGTGAACAACCCAACCAGGACCTGTACCCACCAACAAGGAGGGTCTGGTTGGGGTGTGATGGTCAATACAGATGGTGAACAACCCAACCAGGACCTGTACCCACCAACAAGGAGGGTCTGGTTGGGGTGTGATGGTCATTGCAGATGGTGAACAACCCAACAAGGAGGGTCTGGTTGAGGTGTGATGGTCAATGCAGATGGTGAACAACAACCCAACCAGGACCTGTACCCACCAACAAGGAGGGTCTGGTTGAGGTGTGATGGTCAATGCAGATGATGAACAACCCAACAAGGAGGGTCTGGTTGGGGTGTGATGGTCAATGGCAGCCTTGGCTGTAGTGACCATGGGATGATGGAGTTTAGGATCCTATATGGGATAATAGGACACCAGTAAGGCCAGTTCTGGGTGTCCAAAGGGCCAACATTGACCTGTACAATCAACTGCTAAGGGAAGTCCCATTGTACCATAGGTGGTAAAGGGGCTCATAGTTGGTCAGGGTTTAAGGACCACTTGATCCAAGCTTAGCATCAGAGCATCCCAATGGGTAGGGAATCAATAAGGGTCTAGGACACCATTAGGTTAGACAAGGAACTAATGGGTAAACTCAAGTCTAAAAGGAGGATCTATGGGTTATGGAAGGAGGGAGGGATATAGGACAATGTTAGGGGATGTAGGGAGGTGATTAGGACACTAAGGCCTCCTTGGGACTTAGTCTTGCAAGTGGGATTAAGGACAATAGGAAGAGCTTACTCAATACATAGCAAATAGAACTAACCTAAGAGGCAATATAGGCCCAGTACTAAAGGAGGTGGGTGCCCTGGAGACAGAGGATAGTGCTGGATGCTTCCTTTGCCTCTGTCTTTATTCTGCAGACCCATATCCCTATAGCCCCATATCCCTATAGCCCCATATCCCTATAGCCCCATATCCCTATAGCCCCATATCCCTATAGCCCCATATCCCTATAGCCCCAGATCCCTATAGCCCCATATCCCTATAGCCCCATATCCCTATAGCCCCAGATTCCTGTAGCCCCAGAAGGAGTGAGGACAAAGGAGTTTGCTTTGGTAGATGAGGATTGGGTTAGGGATCAGCTATGCAATCTGGACACTATAAATCAATGGGATGGAATGAACCCATAGGAGCTGGGGGAGGTCATTGCTAGGCCACTCTCCATCATCTTTGGTAAGTCATGGGAAACAGGAGAGGTGCCTGAGGATTGGAGGATGGCAAATGTCACACCAGTCTATAGGAAGGGCAAGAAGGAGGACCCGGGACCTGTCAGCCTTACCTCTGTCCTGGACAGGTGACAGAACAACTTATTCTTGACTCCATCTCTAGGCATATCAAGGATGAGGGGGTCATTCAGAACAGCCAACATGGTTTTATGAGGGGGAAGTCATGTTTGACCAACCTTATAGCCTTCTATGAGGAAGTAACTAGGTGGAGGAATGATGGCAGAGCAGTAGATGTGGTTCTTCTTGATCCCAGTAAGGCATTTGATACTGTCTCCCACAGCATCCTCATAGAGAAGCTAAGGAAGTGTGGGCTTGACGATCAGGTAGTGAGGTGGATCAAGAACTGGTTGAAAGGAAGAAGGCAGAGAGTTGTGGTCAATGGGGCAGAATCTAGCTAGAGGTCTGTGACCAGTGGAGTCCCTCAGGGGTCGGTGCTGGGACCAGTGCTGGATGAGGGAACCGAGTGTACCCTCAGTGGTGACACTGAACTGGGAGCACTGGTTGACACACCAGAGGCTGTTGCCATTCAACGACACCCGGACAGGGTTGGGCAGGGAGACACTGATGACATTCAATGAGGGTTGAATTGAGTGTTGCATGTGGGGCAGAACAACCCCATGTACCAGTACAGGTTGGGGGGTGACCTGCTGGAAAGGAGTGAAGGGGAAAGGGATCTGGGGGTCCTGGTGGACAGGAGGATGACCATGAGCCAGCAATGTGCCCTTGTGGCCAAGAAGGCCAATGGCATCCTAGGATGCATTAGAAAGGCTGTGGTTAGTAGGGCAAGAGAGGTTCTCCTCCCCCTCTACTCTGCCTTGGTGAGGCCGCATCTGGAATATTGCGTCCAGTTCTGGGCCCCTCAGTTCAAGGACAGGGAATTGCTTGAAAGAGTCCAGTGCAGAGCCACAAAGATGATGGAGGGAGTGGAACACCTCCCTTATGAGGAGAGGCTGAGGGAAATGGGCCTCTATAGCTTGGAGGCGAGGACACTGAGGAGGGACCTCATCAGTGTTGTAAAGGGTGTGGGTGTCAGGATGATGGAGCGAGGCTGTTCCCAGTGATACCCCGTGACAGGACAAGGGGCAATGGGTGTAAACTGGAGCACAGGAGGTTCCACGTTAACATCAGGAAGAGCACCTCCTGTGTGAGCATGGGATGGGTGACATGGCATCCAAACAATCGGAAGCAGTGATGCTGACAGGACTGAGGGGTTGTTGGATACATGGGGATGGTGGAGGAGGCTCTTCTATGGGACCGGATCCATGTGTGTGCTATGGGGGGTCTGGAGCCTGGGAGTGAGACTGCCCTATGCGGAGTGCTATGGGGCAGCTCCAGTGAATGGATTAGGACTAGAATGACATAAAAGCTGCAAAGAAGAGAGTTTATCCCCTCATTGGGAGCGACCATTTCTTGTTCTTCTTTTAGGAACCCATAGGATAAGGTCAGTCCCATCCATGTCCTATATGCAAACACTGCAACGTGTGTGTTAGACCCAAGTGTTGCTTGAGTTTATTGGTACCCATAGGGGAGAACAACAACAACTGTTGAGGAATCAGTGACAGTTCTTTTGCATTGGGTGTGAAATCACCACCTCCTGGAACTGTTGTTGTGGGTCAGATCCTATTGCTGTAATAGGGAATACACCTTTAACCTACCAGAGAGGGGATCGATGCTACAGCTCCAATGGGCTGTACCCCTGGGGCTGTGAGTGCTGAGCACTGTGATCCTGACCGGAGCTCTTTGGTGTTGGTTCTGATAGGAACCATATGGCAAATGCTGTAGCTTCTACAGACATTCCCAACAACTGTAGTGAATGTGTTACCACAACCGGATGAGGGAGGATGAGCTCTAAACCCTGGTACATCACATTGGGTGTATCACACTGGGTGTATCACACTGGATGTATCACACTGGGTGTATCACACTGGGTGTATCACACTGGGTGTATCACACTGGGTGTATCACAGTGGATGTATCACACTGGGTGTATCACACTGGGTGTATCACACTGGGTGTATCACAGTGGATGTATCACACTGGGTGTATCACACTGGGTGTATCACAGTGGGTGTATCACACTGGGTGTATCACACTGGGTATATCACACTGGGTATATCACACTGGGTGTATCACAGTGGGTGTATCACACTGGGTGTATCACACTGGGTGTATCACACTGGGTATATCACACTGGGTGTATCACAGTGGGTGTATCACACTGGGTGTATCACACTGGGTATATCACACTGGGTATATCACACTGGGTGTATCACAGTGGGTGTATCACACTGGGTGTATCACACTGGGTGTATCACACTGGGTGTATCACAGTGGGTGTATCACACTGGGTGTATCACACTGGGTATATCACACTGGGTATATCACACTGGGTGTATCACAGTGGGTGTATCACACTGGGTGTATCACACTGGGTGTATCACAGTGGGTGTATCACACTGGGTGTATCACACTGGGTATATCACACTGGGTGTATCACACTGGGTGTATCACAGTGGGTGTATCACACTGGGTATATCACACTGGGTGTATCTCACTGGGTATATCACACTGGGTGTATCACACTGGGTATATCACACTGGGTGTATCACACTGGGTGTATCACAGTGGGTGTATCACACTGGGTGTATCACACTGGGTGTATCACAGTGGGTGTATCACACTGGGTGTATCACACTGGGTGTATCACACTGGATGTATCACACTGGGTATATCACACTGGGTGTATCACACTGGGTGTATCACACTGGGTGTATCACACTGGATGTATCACACTGGGTACATCACACTGGGTATATCACACTGGGTGTATCACACTGGGTGTATCACACTGGGTGTATCACACTGGGTACATCACACTGGGTGTATCACACTGGGTGTATCACACTGGGTGTATCACAGTGGGTGTATCACACTGGGTGTATCACACTGGGTGTATCACACTGGGTATATCACACTGGGTGTATCACACTGGGTGTATCACACTGAATGTATCACACTGGGTGTATCACACTGAATGTATCACACTGGGTGTATCACACTGGGTGTATCACACTGGGTATATCACACTGGGTGTATCACACTGGGTGTATCACACTGGGTGTATCACACTGGGTGTATCTCACTGGGTGTATCACACTGGGTATATCACACTGGGTATATCACACTGTTGATGAATGCACAGGAACAAAGACAGTTGCATGTACAATCAAACCCAATGTGAACTGTGTCAGGAAACAACCAAACTGGGTGTTCTGGTCCAGAGGAACTTCCAACCTGGTGTTGGGTTGAAATGAGAACACCTTGAGAAGGATTAACTGGAACAAGTGGAGTTAGAACCAGTAACTGTCAATGATGTTTGATGTATGTGATGTTATAGATGAGGATTTAGATACTAATGGTGGAAGTTTAGAGTGGAGGTGGAACTGTAGTATATAATAGATATGATATTATAGTGTATACTATAGTATATAATAGATATGATATTATAGTGTATACTATAGTATATAATAGATATAACATTATAGTATATACTGTAGTATATAATATACATAATATTATAGGATATACTATTGTATATAATGTATATAATATTATAGTATATACTATAGTATATAATGTATATAATATTATAGTATATACTATAGTATATAATATACATAATATTATAGTATATACTATATTATATAATGTATATAATATAGTATATACTATAGTATATAATGCATATAATATTATAGTATATACTATAGGATATAATATATATAATATTATAGTATATACTATAGTATATAATGTATATAATATTATAGTATATACTATAGTATATAATGCATATAATATTATAGTATATACTATAGGATATAATATACATAATATTATAGTATATACTATAGGATATAATATATATAATATTATCGTATATACTATAGGATATAATATACATAATATTATAGTATATACTTGTCATGGTTTGAGCATGTTTTGAGGGTGTTTTTGTTCAAGGTTTTTTCCAGCCAGGGGGAGGCCGGGAGGAAGGAGAGACAGGACACCTGACCCAGGCTAGTCAATGAGGTATTCCATACCATAGCACGTGATGCCCAGGATGCATACTGGGAAAGAGAAGGCTGGAGGGGGGAGCTGTGGAGGAAAATGGAGCAGGGAGCACGCGGTGCTCAGCCAGGCAGGGTGGAGTGAGTTATGGGTCGGTGGCTGGTGGGTGTTGTATTCTTTTCACTTGCTGTTTGCTGTATCATTATTATTTGTAGTAGTGAATGGCAGTAGGGGTTTTGTGTTATGCCTTAGCAATTAAACCGTTCTTATCTCAATCCGTGGGGGCTACATTCTTTGGATTCTCCTTTCTAACTCTCCGGGAGTTGGGGGACTTGGTTTAAACCACGACAATACTATAGTATATAATGTATATAATATTATATTATATACTATAGTGCCGCAGAACGGACTCAGTCAGAGACTAATATGATCAGACAAAAAGCCATTTATTACACAGCATTAACTCCTTATATCCTATTGCTCACACACCTACAGTAATCTGGCATCTCATGATTGGATACTTGTCTTAAAGACCCTTAGTGATAACATATAGTTGGTTAAGCTCAGGTGTGAGAACTTGATCTTGACTCATAAGTCAGTTTATTACAGCTGCTTCTTACCTTGCTTAGGCTTCCTTGGGCCTCCCATGGCCTTGTTGTACCCCTGGAGTTATTGTACCCAACACCCATCCTACAGTGAGAACAGCCTCCACACATCCCAGCATGGAGCAGTATGGACCAGTTTGCACCAGTACAGACCAATGTAGGCCACTATGGCCCTAGATACTGCTGGGGTTTCAATAGCCCAGTGCTCATAATCCCTGCCTCAGGTCTCCCCACTTGCAGCCGTGCTCAACTCCCAGTCCCTAACCCTAACCCTGAGCCAGGCTAGCCAGAGGTATCCATCCCATAGCACATCATAGCCAGGATAGAACAGGGAGAGACCTGGAAGAACTGGAGCTTGGGGGGGGCATGGAGGAGGTCTGGGTCAGTGCTCAGACAGGTGAGTTATGGGTCGGTGGCTGGTGAGGTGTTGTATTCTCTTCGCTTGTTGTTTGCTGTATCATTATTATTGGTGTTAGTAGTAGCAGTAGTGATTGGTGTTATACCTTAGCTATTAAGCTGTGCTTATCTCAACCCGTGGGGGCTACATCCTTTGGATTCTCCTTCCTAACTCTCTGGGAGTTGGGGGAGCAAAGGGGGGAGTGAGTGAATGAGCTGTGTGGGCTTGGGTTTAAACCACGGCACTATGGTATCTCTATGGTGTCTCTATGGTGTCTCTAGGGTATTGCTATGGTATATCTGTGTTGTCTCTATGGTATCTCTATGGTGTCTTTATGGTGTCCCTATGGTGTCACAATGGGGCTCTATGTGGTCATAACTGGGCAATGATGGGGCTCTATGAGGCCACAATGGTGCTTTATGGGGTCATAATGGGGTCTATGTGGTCATAACAGGGCAATGATGGGGCTCTATGAGGCAACCATGGGGCTTTATGGGGTCATAATGGGGCTCTATGTGGTCATAATTGGGCAATAATGGGGCTCTATGAGGCAACAATGGGGCTTTAGGGGTCATAATGGGGCTCAATGTGGTCATAATGGGGCAATGATGGGGCTCTATGAGGCAACAATGGGGCTTTGTGGGGTCATAATGAGGCTCTATGTGGTCATAATTGGGCAATGCTGGGGTTCTATGAGGCAACAGTGGAGCAACAATGGGGTTCTATGGGGTAATAATGGGGATCTATGTGGTCATAATTGGGCAATAATGGGGCTCTATGAGGCAACAATGGGGCTTTACGGGGTCATAATGGGGCTCTATGTCCCAACTAATGCAGCAGCTCTTGGTTGTGTCCGATGTTAATCCAGCCACTGACTGTGTATGGATCCAAGTATAATACACTGAGCTATTGTAAGCAGAGCCTAACATGGTAATCCCAGCTTAGCCAATAGCTGTGTGTAGATAGGCACAACCCAATGTAACCAATGAAGAGTGTTCAGGAGCACCTGGGTTATCAATACCTATATCAATACAGGTGATCGTGATCAATAAAGCAAGATCTGTAACTCACACTGAGCTCGGTCCTGACTTAGGCTGAGTCTTGTCCACCAAGGACCAGCTCTGGTGGCTGCAGCACTAAGGGATGGCTCAGCTGTGGGTCAGGGGCACCAGGCTCCTGGCACAGCTATGGGGCAGCTCATAGGCTCCCTTGGCCCTGCAGCATCCTATGGGGTGGGATGATGCTCATCTATGGGGCACCTCATAGGCTCCCTTGTCCCTGCAGCACCCAATGGGTGCTCCTCTATGCTTATCTATGGGGCACCCCTTGTCCCTGCAGCATCCTATGGGGTGGGATGATGCTCATCTATGGGGCACCTTATAGGCTCCCTTGTCCCTGCAGTATCCTATGGGGCAGGATGATGCTCATCTATGGGGCACTATTCTATGGGTCTATGAATCCAGATCCAGGCTCCTCTCATGGTGCCTGTAAGAGGACAACAGGCAATGGGGGATAGTGAGACAGGTTGATCCAGGACAGGAAACCCTGTTCCCATAGGCTCAGGCCAGTGCATCCGGTCACCCCAAGAGGCTGTTCAGTCTCTGGCCTTGGGGGTTCCCAGCTCAGACTGATCCAAGCCTTGAACCAAGTGCTCTGACCCTGTCCCTGCTGGGTTAGACTGGAGACCTCCTGGGGTCTGTTCTCCTATGACCCTACAATGATGGGTCCTGAAGGGCCATAAAGATGCTCTGAGAGCTGCAGCAGGTCTGGGATGGAGACACCTGAGGGTGTTCAGCCTAGAGGAGGTTCTATGGAGACCTTACTAAGCCCAGACCTAAGCAGGGCCTAGAGGAAACCTGGAGAGGTGACTCTTACATGTGTGCGGTGACAGGAGGAGGATTTGAGCTGAAAAAGGTGGGATTTGGGTTGGACATTTAGAGGAAGTTGTTCCCATTGTGGGTGGTGGGAACCTGGCACAGGGTGTCCAGAGCAGCTGTGGTTACAACTAAGGTACAGCTAAAGATACAACTAACTAAGGTACAAACAGCAAAGTTACAACTAACTAAGGTACAAACAGCAAAGGGACAAGTTGTCAGCTGTCTATAGCCCAGAGCTGAGCCAGGACAGCTGCAGTGTCCGTCAGTCCTCTCCCGTTCGCCTGTACTTACACCTGCACCGCCTGTAAGATGCTTCACACACAACTGGACCTGAAGACCCCCCACAAACAGTGTCCTGTGCCCATCACAGCATGGCCGGAGCCACCTGCGGAGCCAGACAAGCTCCTCCCAACACCCTGAGCACTCCTGGAGCCTCTGGAGCACCTGGAGGAGGTGTTTGCATCAGCTGCAGGGGGTCAGGAACACTACAGACATGGGAATCAGCCTGTTGTACTTAACAGGAGATCAAGGAAGGGTGGAGGCAGTACTGTAGTGTATCATATAGAATAGTATAGTATATACTATAGTGTATAATATATAATATTATAGTATATACTATAGTGTATAACATATAATATTATAGTATATACTATACTGTATAATATATAATGTTATAGTATATACTATAGTGTATAATATATAATGTTATAGTATATACTATAGTGTATAATAGATAATATTATAGTATATACTATAGTATATAATATACATAATATTATAGTATATACTATAGTATATAATATATATAATATTATAGTATACACTATAGTATATAATATACATAATATTATAGTATATACTATAGTATATAATATACATAATATAATAGTATATACTATAGTATATAATATACATAATATTATAGTATATACTATAGTATATAATATATATAATATTATCGTATATACTATAGTATATAATATACATAATATTATAGTATATACTATAGTATATAATATACATAATATAATGGTATATACTATAGTATATAATAGATATAATATTATAGTATATACTATAGTATATAATACACCTGCCCATGTGGACACCAATGTCACCTAAACCCTGATCCTGTACCTGGTCAAACAGGTGTCAGTCATCACCTGTCTGTGAAGGACACGATGGAGACTGGGATCCTACAGCTGGGATGTGGGTACTGGGATCCTGCAGGATGTGGGTACTGGGATCCTGTAGGATGTGGGTACTGGGATCCTGTAGGATGTGGGTACTGGGATCCTGCAGGATGTGGGTACTGGGATCCTGCAGCTGGGATGTGGGTACTGGGATCCTGTAGGATGTGGGTACTGGGATCCTGTGGGATGTGGGTACTGGGATCCTGCACTGGGATGTGGGTACTGGGATCCTGTAGGATGGGATGTGGGTACTGGGATCCTGCAGGATGTGGGTACTGGGATCCTGTAGGATGTGGGTACTGGGATCCTGTGGGATGTGGGTACTGGGATCCTGCACTGGGATGTGGGTACTGGGATCCTGTAGGATGTGGGTACTGGGATCCTGCAGGATGTGGGTACTGGGATCCTGCAGGATGTGGGTACTGGGATCCTGCAGGATGTGGGTACTGGGATCCTGTAGGATGTGGGTATCAATGTTAGCCTATGAGCTTCAATAGCATCAATGCAAACAAACCATAACTGTACAACCTGCAACCCAGTAACTGTAACTGTCATAGACTGGGAGAACTGGGAATATGAAACTGGAGTCCAGTATGAAACTGGAGCCCAAGCCCCGCCCCCTTCAGGCCCCGCCCCCCAAGCCCCTCCCCTCCAAGCCCCTCCCCTCCAGGCCCCGCCCCCTCCAAGCCCCTCCCCTCCAAGCCCCTCCCCTCCAAGCCCCTCCCCCCTAAGCCCCTCCCCCCTAAGCCCCTCCCCCTCCGAGCCCCTCCCCCTCCAAGCCCCTCCCCCTAAGCCCCTCCCCCTCAGGCCCCTCCCCTCCAAGCCCCGCCCCCTTCAGGCCCCGCCCCCTCTAGGCCCCGCCCCCTCCTCTGTCTCTCTCAGCCTCCCGGTGCCGTTTCCACTCATTGCGTCATCCTCCCTCGTGACCTCCCCCCGGCCCCGCCCCTCGCTCCTATTGGCCAGCGCCCTCTGACGTCACCCCGCGGTGCGCTCCCATTGGCTGCGGCCGGAGCGACGGTTGCGTCAGGGCCGTTAAAAGGGACGCGGGAGGCAACGGGAGACGGAAGCTGAGGGATGAGGATGATGATGAGGGAGGAAGGAAACCGGAACCGGAGACGTGGGGAGGGGGCGGGACCGGAAACGGTAACGGGAGGGGGGGGAGGGGAGGGGACCGGTAACGGGGGGGGGGTGTGGGGGGTGATACCGGTAACGGGGGGTGCGGGTGTCGGTACCGGTAACGGGAGGGGGGGGGGGAGGGGCCGGAAACGGTAACGGGAGGGGGGAGGGACGGTACCGGTAACGGGGAGGGGGTGACGGGAGCCGATACCGGTAAACGGGGGGGGGGGGGTGCGGGTGTCGGTACCGGGGGGTGCGGGGAGCCGATACCGGTAATGGGGGGGGTGCGAGGACCGGGAGCCCATACCGGTACCGGTAACGAGGGTCCGGGGGTGCGGGTACCGGTACTGGGGGGGGGCGAGGGGGCCGGGAGCTGATACCGGTAACGGGAGGGATGGGGCCGGAGCCGGTACCTGAGGGGGGGGCGGGGGGGACGGGACAGGTACCGGGGGGGTTGCAGTGGGTGACGGGAGCCGGTAACGGTACCGGTAACGGGGGGGGTGCGGGGGGGACTGTTCCGGTACTGGGGGGGTGCGGGGGGGACGGGACCGGTACCGGTACCGGGTGTTGCAGTGGGTGTCAGTACCGGTACCGGTGGGTGCGGGTGTCGGTTCCGGTCCCGACCCCTCCTCTCTCCCCCTCAGGCTCTCTCAGACCCTCACACCTGAGCTCAGGTGACAGCTCAGCTGGTACCGGAACCACCGACCCCGGTGACCATGGAGCCAATGGGGGAACCGGAACCGGAACCGGAGCCCTGGGGGCAGGACCTGCAGGACCTGCAGGAGGTGCTGGAGGCTGAGACCGAACAGGTGAGGGGGGTGGGGGAGGGGTTGGGGGGCAGGATCTATAGGTCAGGATCTATAGGTCAGGATCTATAGGTCAGGATCTATAGGTCAGGATCTGTGGGGCAGGATCTATAGGTCAGGATCTATGGGTCAGGATCTATAGGTCAGGATCTATGGGTCAGGATCTATAGGTCAGGATCTATAGGTCAGGATCTATGGGGCAGGATCTATAGGTCAGGATCTATAGGTCAGGATCTATGGGTCAGGATCTATGGGTCAGGATCTATAGGGCAGGATCTATAGGTCAGGATCTATAGGGCAGGATCTATGGGGCAGGATCTATGGGGCAGTATCTATAGGTCAGGATCTATGGGTCAGGATCTATGGGTCAGGATCTATAGGTCAGGATCTATGGGGCAGGATCTATAGGTCAGGATCTATGGGGCAGTATCTATAGGTCAGGATCTATGGGTCAGGATCTATGGGTCAGGATCTATAGGTCAGGATCTATGGGTCAGGATCTATGGGGCAGTATCTATAGGTCAGGATCTATAGGTCAGGATCTATAGGTCAGGATCTATAGGTCAGGATCTATGGGTCAGGATCTATGGGTCAGGATCTATAGGTCAGGATCTATAGGTCTCTGCTGCTCACGTGTCTCTCCCATAGGAGTCCCTATTGGATCTGCTGTGTCCTGACCTTGGCTCCGCCCCCTCCCCCCTCCCCCCCTCGGTCCCGTTGTGCGCATGCTCCGTGCGCGCCCCCGCTCAGGGGGAGGGGGGAGGGGGAGGGGCGGGGCGTCGGTCACGCGGGGCCGCGCGGGGCCGGGAGCGCGCGCGGGAGCTGCGCATGCGCGAACTGGCCGCGCACAACGAGCGGCTGCGTGCGCAGATCCGCAGGCTGAGCGGCCACGTGAGGCGCATGCGCGAGGCCCTCATTGATCACGTGGTCAACGGGCCCAAGGCCGGACCCACACTTGGGGGGCAGGGAATGAGGGACCCACACTTGGGGGGCAGGGAATGAGGGACCCACACTTGGGGGGCAGGGACATTGAGGGACCCACACTTGGGGGGCAGGGAGTGAGGGACCCACACTTGGGGGGCAGGGAGTGAGGGACCCACACTTGGGGGGCAGGGACATTGAGGGACCCACACTTGGGGGGCAGGGACTGAAGGACCCACACTTGGGGGGCAGGGACTGAGGGACCCACACTTGGGGGGCAGGGACATTGAGGGACCCACACTTGGGGGGCAGGGAGTGAGGGACCCACACTTGGGGGGCAGGGAGTGAGGGACCCACACTTGGGGGGCAGGGAATGAGGGACCCACACTTGGGGGGCAGGGAATGAGGGACCCACACTTGGGGGGCAGGGACTGAGGGACCCACACTTGGGGGGCAGGGACTGAGGGACCCACACTTGGGGGGCAGGGACTGAAGGACCCACACTTGGGGGGCAGGGACTGAGGGACCCACACTTGGGGGGCAGGGACATTGAGGGACCCACACTTGGGGGGCAGAGACTCTGAGGGACCCACACTTGGGGGGCAGGGAGTGAGGGACCCACACTTGGGGGGCAGGGAGTGAGGGACCCACACTTGGGGGGCAGGGACATTGAGGGACCCACACTTGGGGGGCAGGGACTGTGGGACCCACACTTGGGGGGCAGGGAGTGAGGGACCCACACTTGGGGGGCAGGGACCCTGAGGGACCCACACTTGGGGGGCAGGGAGTGAGAGACCCACACTTGGGGGGCAGGGACATTGAGGGACCCACACTTGGGGGGCAGGGAATGAGAGACCCACACTTGGGGGGCAGGGAGTGAGGGACCCACACTTGGGGGGCAGGGACATTGAGGGACCCACACTTGGGGGGCAGGGAATGAGAGACCCACACTTGGGGGGCAGGGAGTGAGGGACCCACACTTGGGGGGCAGGGAGTGAGGGACCCACACTTGGGGGGCAGGGAATGAGGGACCCACACTTGGGGGGCAGGGAGTGAGGGACCCACACTTGGGGGGCAGGGAATGAGGGACCCACACTTGGGGGGCAGGGAATGAGGGACCCACACTTGGGGGGCAGACGTGAACCTGACGGGTGCTGCCCCATAGGCACAGACTGATGCTATGGGGCAGTGTTGTGACCACATCATTGTACAGGGGTTGTATTTATTACACACACAACTACAGCCTAATGTGGTCTCTATGTGCTATGGGGCTGGAGGTGGTTGTGGGGCTGGGGGTGGTTGTGGGGCTGGAGGTGGTTGTGGGGCTGGAGGTGGTTGTGGGGCTGGAGGTGGTTGTGGGGCTGGGGGTGGTTGTGGGGCTCCAGCTTCTGGAACAGGCGACTCACCTACAACCGGGGGGAGATGTGGGTCACCCCACACCAGTGCTCCCAGTCCCACCAGTACCACCCTCCCAGTCCCACCAGTACCACCCTCCCAGTCTCACCAGTACCACCCTCCCAGTCCCACCAGTACAGCCCTCCCAGTCCCACCAGTACCACCCTCCCAGTTCCACCAGTACAGCCCTCCCAGTCCCACCAGTACCACCCTCCCATCACCTACAGTGCCCATGGGGCAGAGTGCAGGTGAATGTGTGGGTCAGGACACAGCAATCCGGGGTTGAACTGATGCCATGTCCGCCTGTACCTGCTGTCCGGCTGTACCTGCTGTCCGGCTGTACCTGCTGTCCGGCTGTAGCATCACAACCAACAGCTGATGCCATGTTCACAGCCACACCAGTCACCGTCCCCATGTGCTGTCTATGGGGCAGGGAACAGTCAGTGCCTGTCCCCCCCCTCCAGCCCCACATCTGCCCCATACCTGTGCTTGTCACCCCCCTTGTTGTGGGTGACACCCCAACCATCACACCTGATGTACTGGTTGTCATGGTGAGAGATGCTGAGGATACACCTCAGAGCATCCCGGATGCTATGGGGCAGATGGGTCAGTGCTCGCTATGGGGCAGAGGGGGATCAGTGCTCGCTATGGGGCAGATGGGGTCAGTGCCTGCTATGGGGCAGATGGGGGTCAGTGCCTGCTATGGGGCAGATGGGGGTCAGTGCTCGCTATGGGGCAGATGGGGGTCAGTGCCTGCTATGGGGCAGATGGGGGTCAGTGCTCGCTATGGGGCAGATGGGGTCAGTGCTCACTATGGGGCAGATGGGGTCAGTGCCTGCTATGGGGCAGAGGGGGGTCAGTGCTCGCTATGGGGCAGATGGGGGTCAGTGCTCACTATGGGGCAGATGGGGGTCAGTGCCTGCTATGGGGCAGATGGGGTCAGTGCTCGCTATGGGGCAGAGGGGGGTCAGTGCCTGCTATGGGGCAGATGGGGTCAGTGCCTGCTATGGGGCAGATGGGGTCAGTGCTCGCTATGGGGCAGATGGGGGTCAGTGCTCGCTATGGGGCAGATGGGGTCAGTGCTCGCTATGGGGCAGATGGGGGTCAGTGCCTGCTATGGGGCAGATGGGGTCAGTGCCTGCTATGGGGCAGATGGGGTCAGTGCTCGCTATGGGGCAGATGGGGTCAGTGCTCGCTATGGGGCAGATGGGGGTCAGTGCCTGCTATGGGGCAGATGGGGGTCAGTGCTCGCTATGGGGCAGATGGGGGTCAGTGCTCGCTATGGGGCAGATGGGGGTCAGTGCCTGCTATGGGGCAGATGGGGGTCAGTGCTCGCTATGGGGCAGATGGGGGTCAGTGCTCGCTATGGGGCAGATGGGGGTCAGTGCCTGCTATGGGGCAGATGGGGGTCAGTGCCTGCTATGGGGCAGATGGGGGTCAGTGCTCGCTATGGGGCAGATGGGGGTCAGTGCCTGCTATGGGGCAGATGGGGGTCAGTGCCTGCTATGGGGCAGATGGGGTCAGTGCTCGCTATGGGGCAGAGGGGGGCTCAGTGCTCGCTATGGGGCAGATGGGGGTCAGTGCTCGCTATGGGGCAGATGGGGGTCAGTGCTCGCTATGGGGCAGATGGGGGTCAGTGCCTGCTATGGGGCAGATGGGGGTCAGTGCTCGCTATGGGGCAGATGGGGGTCAGTGCCTGCTATGGGGCAGATGGGGGTCAGTGCCTGCTATGGGGCAGAGGGGGGTCAGTGCTCGGTATGGGGCAGATGGGGTCAGTGCTCGCTATGGGGCAGATGGGGGTCAGTGCCTGCTATGGGGCAGATGGGGGTCAGTGCCTGCTATGGGGCAGAGGGGGGTCAGTGCTCGGTATGGGGCAGATGGGGTCAGTGCTCGCTATGGGGCAGATGGGGGTCAGTGCCTGCTATGGGGCAGATGGGGTCAGTGCTCGCTATGGGGCAGAGCTCTGCCCCCCACCCTCGGTTGTACCCACACACCAGACCCCCTCCATCAACTGGTGGTACTGGTGTAGCTCCAGTGTGACCCACACCAGGATCCGCCTGTCCTCGGGTACCACCGAAGAACACACGAACATCCCATCCCTGGGCACACAACAGTCACCAGCACAACCAGACCCGCGGGTGACACAGTCACTGCCATGTCCGACTGTTGCTCAACCTGTTGCTGAGGTTGTTGAGCAGCTTCAGGTTGTTCTTGAGCATGAGGAGCTGTCCTGTACAACAGGTACAACCCGCAGGGATACCGGTACCCATGGTAACAGTGACACCGTCATTGGGTACAACCACAGACACCATCATTGGGTACAACCAATGACACCATCACTGGGTACAACCAATGTCACCATCATTGGGTACAACCATAGACACCATCATTGGGTACAACCACAGACCCCTGCCCCACATCACACCCGGTGCCGGCTGTACCGGTGGCCATGAGGTTGTTCATGAGGGTGTAGTTGTCACCTGCACCCAGGAGCTGTGGGAGGGACGTGAGGTTGTAGAGCTCAACCTGTTGGTTATGGGGGGACACATGAGGGGTGTGGGGCAGGGCTGGGGGTGTGGGGCCATCCCTGCCCCATAACCATGTGTGGGATACACCCATAGCACCCATAGCATCCATAGCACCCATAGCATCCATAGCATCCATAGCACCCATAGCACCCATAGCATCCATAGCACCCATAGCACCCATAGCATCCATAGCATCCATAGCACCCATAGCATCCATAGCACCCATAGCATCCATAGCACCCATAGCACCCATAGCACCCATAGCATCCATAGCACCCATAGCATCCATAGCACCCATAGCACCCATAGCATCCATAGCACCCATAGCATCCATAGCACCCATAGCACCCATAGCACCCATAGCACCCATAGCACCCACAGCACCAATGGACAGACACAGACCCCATTGAGCAGAGCTCTTTATTGGGTACAATGGGGGGGGGCACAGAGGGATCCCTATGGGAACACCCATAGGGGGGGGTCAGACCCATAGGGGGGGGGTCAGACCCATAGGGGGGGGTCAGACCCATAGGGGGGGTCAGACACATAGGGGGGGGGGTCAGACCCATGGGGGGGGGTCAGACCCATAGGGGGGGGGGGTCAGACCCATAGGGGGGGGTCAGACCCATAGGGGGGGGGTCAGACCCATATGTGGGGGTCAGACCCATAGGGGGGGGGGTCAGATCCATAGGGGGGGGTCAGACCCATAGGGGGGGGTCAGACCCATGGGGGGGGGTCAGACCCATAGGGGGGGGGGGGTCAGACCCATAGGGGGGGGTCAGACCCATATGTGGGGGTCAGACCCATGGGGGGGGGGTCAGACCCATAGGGGGGGGGTTAGACCCATAGGGGGGGGTCAGACCCATATGTGGGGGTCAGACCCATATGTGTGGGTCAGACCCATAGGGGGGGGGTCAGACCCATAGGGGGGGGGGTCAGACCCATATGTGGGGGTCAGACCCATATGTGGGGGTCACTTCTGCAGCTGTTTGATCCGAGCATCAATGGCAGCAAAGTTCTGCTCCACTATGGCCACATTGTCCTTCATGGTCTTCTGGACCTATAGGGATGTGGGGCAGGAGGGGGACCCCCCATTGAACCCTATGGGGGACCCACCATTGAACCCTATGGGGTACCCACCCATTGTACCCTATGGGGGTATCCACCCATTGAACCCTATGGGGGACCCACCATTGAACCCTATGGGGGACCCCCCATTGAACCCTATGGGGGACACCCCATTGAAACCTATGGGGGATCCCCCCATTGCACCCTATGGGGGACCCACCCATTGAACCCTATAGGGGACCCACCCGTTGAACCCTATGGGGGACCCCCCATTGAACCCTATGGGGGACTCACCCATTGAACCCTATGGGGGAGCCACCCATTGAACCCTATGGGGGACTCACCCATTGAACCCTATGGGGGACCCCCCATTGAACCCTATGGAGGGACCCACCCATTGAACCCTATGGGGGATCCCCCATTGAACCCTATGGGGGACTCACCCATTGAACCCTATGGGGGATCCCCCATTGAACCCTATGGGGGACTCACCCATTGAACCCTATGGGGGATCCCCCATTGAACCCTATGGGGGACCTACACATTGAACCCTATGGGGGACCCCCATTGAACCCTATGGGGGGACCCACCCATTGAACCCTATGGGGGACCCACCCATAGCACCCTATGGGTGACTCCCACATTGCACCCTATGGGGGACCCACCCATTTCACCCCATGGGGGGACCATCCCATTGCACCCTATAGGGAGACCCCCCCATTGGACCCTATGGTGGGACTCCCCCATTGCACCCTATGGGGGCACCCCCTCATTGTACCCTATGGGGGATCCCCCATTGCACCCTATGGGGGACCCCCCATAGCACCCTATGGGGGATCCCCCATTGCACCCTATGAAGACCCCCCCATTGCACCCTACGGGGACCCCTCATTGTACCCTATGGGGACCCACCCATTGAACCCTATGGGGGAATTGCACCCTATGGGGGATCCCCCCATTGCACCCTATGGGGGACCCACCCACTGTACCCTATGGGGGGACCCACCCATTGAACCCTATGGGGGATCCCCACATTGCACCCTATGGGGGACCCACACATTGCACCCTATGGGGGACCCACACATTGAACCCTATGGGGACCCCTCATTGTACCCTATGGGGACCCACCTATTGCACCCTATGGAGGGAGCCCCCATTGCACCCTATAGGAGACGCACCCATTGCACCCTATGGGGACCCCCCCAGTGAACCCTATGGGTCCCACCTCAGCCAGCAGGGCCCCATTGTCCTTTAGGGCCATGGACACCTCCTGTTGGGTAGTGTCCAAGTGCAGCAGGACCTGCCCGAACTGGGAGGCTATGGGGGGAATGGGGGAGGGGTCAGTGATGTGGGGCAGGAGGCACCAGAGGGATCAACCCCCCCCAGCCCCACACACTGACCCATAGATCCTGACCCACATCCTGACCCACATCCTGCCCCACATCCTGACCCATAGATCCTGACCCACATCCTGACCCATAGATCCTGACCCACATCCTGACCCATAGATCCTGACCCACATCCTGACCCACATCCTGACCCACATCCTGACCCACATCCTGACCCATAGATCCTGACCCACATCCTGACCCACATCCTGACCCACATCCTGCCCCACACCCAGCCCCACATCCTGCCCCACATCCTGACCCACATCCTGACCCACATCCTGACCCATAGATCCTGACCCACATCCTGACCCATAGATCCTGACCCACATCCTGACCCACATCCTGACCCACATCTGACCCATAGATCCTGCCCCACATCCAGCCCCACACCCAGCCCCACACCCAGCCCCACATCCTGCCCCACACCTGCCCCACACCCAGCCCCACACCAGCCCCACACCTGCCCCACATCCAGCCCCACATCCAGCCCCACACCCAGCCCCACATCCTGCCCCACACCTGCCCCACACCCAGCCCCACACCCAGCCCCACACCCAGCCCCACACCCTGACCCACACCCTGCCCCACATCCTGCCCCACATCCAGCCCCACATCCAGCCCCACATCCCTGCCCCACATCCAGCCCCACACCCTGCCCCACATCCAGCCCCACATCCAGCCCCACATCCCTGCCCCACACCCTGCCCCACATCCAGCCCCACACCAGCCCCACACCTGCCCCACATCCTGCCCCACATCCAGCCCCACATCCAGCCCCACATCCTGCCCCACACCAGCCCCACACCTGCCCCACACCTTGCTCATGCAGCTCCTTCAGGGTCACCAAGCGCTGCACCAGGTCAGGCAGGGCAGTGGCTATAGGGTCCCAGCGCTGGAGGGTCTCATAGACCTGATGGATCTGAGGGCCCCATATGGGGTCAGGACAGTGTATAGGGCACAGCAGCCCCTGCCCCATAGCGAGACCCTCACCTTGCTCTGGGTGTCAGCGTCCTGCACAGCTGCCTTGTGCTTGGCAACCTCATTCACCTTCCCCAGGACACTCTGGGGGCGAAGGGAGACCCCAAATGTACCACATGGAACCCCCATAGCATCCCCACAGCTGCCCCATAGCAGCCCCATAGCATCCCCATAGCTGCCCCATAGCATCCCCACAGCTGCCCCATAGCATCCCCATAGCATCCCCATAGCTGCCCCATAGCTGCCCCATAGCATCCCCATAGCTGCCCCATAGCATCCCCATAGCATCCCCATAGCTGCCCCATAGCAGCCCCATAGCATCCCCATAGCTGCCCCATAGCATCCCCACAGCTGCCCCATAGCTGCCCCATAGCTGCCCCATAGCATCCCCACAGCTGCCCCATAGCTGCCCCATAGCTGCCCCATAGCTGCCCCATAGCATCCCCATAGCTGCCCCATAGCATCCCCACAGCTGCCCCATAGCTGCCCCATAGCATCCCCATAGCATCCCCATAGCAGCCCCATAGCATCCCCATAGCTGCCCCATAGCATCCCCATAGCATCCCCATAGCAGCCCCATAGCATCCCCATAGCATCCCCATAGCTGCCCCATAGCTGCCCCATAGCATCCCCATAGCTGCCCCATAGCATCCCCACAGCTGCCCCATAGCTGCCCCATAGCATCCCCATAGCATCCCCATAGCAGCCCCATAGCATCCCCATAGCTGCCCCATAGCATCCCCATAGCTGCCCCATAGCTGCCCCATAGCATCCCCATAGCTGCCCCATAGCATCCCCATAGCTGCCCCATAGCATCCCCATAGCATCCCCATAGCAGCCCCATAGCTGCCCCATAGCATCCCCATAGCATCCCCATAGCTGCCCCATAGCTGCCCCATAGCAGCCCCATAGCTGCCCCATAGCATCCCCATAGCATCCCCATAGCATCCCCATAGCTGCCCCATAGCTGCCCCATAGCAGCCCCATAGCTGCCCCATAGCATCCCCATAGCATCCCCATAGCTGCCCCATAGCTGCCCCATAGCAGCCCCATAGCTGCCCCATAGCATCCCCATAGCATCCCCATAGCTGCCCCATAGCATCCCCATAGCATCCCCATAGCATCCCCATGGCATCCCCATAGCATCCCCATAGCATCCCCATAGCATCCCCATAGCTGCCCCATAGCTGCCCCATAGCATCCCCATAGCATCCCCATAGCATCCCCATAGCTGCCCCATAGCTGCCCCATAGCTGCCCCATAGCAGCCCCATAGCTGCCCCATAGCTGCCCCATAGCTGCCCCCACCCCATATCCTCACCTGCAGTCTTGCCTCCACCTGGTCCAGCACAGCCATGTCCAGGATACTGACCTTGGCCTGGAGGAGCTGAACAGTCTCCTATGGGGCAGGGGGGGTCAGGGTGTATGGATGCTATGGGTGCTATGGGTGCTATGGATGCTATGGGTGCTATGGATGCTATGGGTGCTATGGGTGCTATGGATGCTATGGGTGCTATGGGTGCTATGGGTGCTATGGGTGCTATGGATGCTATGGGTGCTATGGATGCTATGGATGCTATGGGTGCTATGGGTGCTATGGATGCTATGGGTGCTATGGGTGCTATGGATGCTATGGGTGCTATGGATGCTATGGGTGCTATGGGTGCTATGGATGCTATGGGTGCTATGGGTGCTATGGATGCTATGGGTGCTATGGGTGCTATGGATGCTATGGGTGCTATGGGTGCTATGGGTGCTATGGATGCTATAGGTGCTATGGGTGCTATGGGTGCTATGGGTGCTATGGGTGCTATGGATGCTATGGGTGCTATGGATGCTATGGGTGCTATGGGTGCTATGGGTGCTATGGATGCTATGGGTGCTATGGATGCTATGGGTGCTATGGGTGCTATGGGTGCTATGGATGCTATGGGTGCTATGGGTGCTATGGGTGCTATGGATGCTATGGGTGCTATGGATGCTATGGGTGCTATGGGTGCTATGGGTGCTATGGGTGCTATGGATGCTATGGGTGCTATGGGTGCTATGGATGCTATGGATGCTATAGGTGCTATGGGGGCTATGGGGCCCCTGCCTCCCACCCCCCCCCCCAACTCACCATGAGGTTGGTTCCCTTCAGCCCAACCAGCAGTGGGTTCTGTGGGGAAGGGAACGGGATCAGTGGGTCAGGATCTATGGGTCAGGATGTGGGTCAGGATGTGGGTCAGGATGTGGGTCAGGATCTATGGGTCAGGATGTGGGTCAGGATGTGGGTCAGGATGTGGGTCAGGATGTGGGTCAGGATCTATGGGTCAGGATGTGGGTCAGGATCTCTGGGTCAGGATGTGGGTCAGGATGTGGGTCAGGATCTATGGGTCAGGATGTGGGTCAGGTTCTATGGGTCAGGATGTGGGTCAGGATGTGGGTCAGGATGTGGGTCAGGATCTATGGGTCAGATGTGGGTCAGGGTGTGGGTCAGGATCTATGGGGCAGGATGTGGGTCAGGATGTGGGTCAGGATGTGGGTCAGATGTGGGGCAGGATCTATGGGTCAGGATGTGGGTCAGGATCTATGGGTCAGGATCTATGGGTCAGATGTGGGTCAGGATGTGGGTCAGGATGTGGGTCAGGATCTATGGGTCAGGATCTATGGGTCAGGATGTGGGTCAGGATCTATGGGTCAGGATCTATGGGTCAGGATCTATGGGTCAGGATCTATGGGTCAGGATCTATGGGTCAGGATGTGGGTCAGGATCTATGGGTCAGGATCTATGGGTCAGGATCTATGGGTCAGGATCTATGGGTCAGGATGTGGGTCAGGATCTATGGGTCAGGATCTATGGGTCAGATGTGGGTCAGGATGTGGGTCAGGATGTGGGTCAGGATCTATGGGTCAGGATCTATGGGTCAGGATGTGGGTCAGGATCTATGGGTCAGGATCTATGGGTCAGGATCTATGGGTCAGGATGTGGGTCAGTATCTATGGGTCAGGATGTGGGTCAGGATGTGGGTCAGGATGTGGGTCAGGATCTATGGGTCAGGATGTGGGTCAGGATGTGGGTCAGGATCTATGGGTCAGATGTGGGTCAGGATCTATAGGTCAGATGTGGGTCAGGCCTGACCTGGGTCTCAGTCTCACATCTCACTATAGTCTCCAGCTGCTCAAGTCTCTTCTCCAGCTCAGCCACCTGGGGCAGGATGAGACCAGGGAAGGTTTGGGATGAACCTGCTGCCATCCCATAATATATCCTATAGGATCAGCTCCATGTCTCCTATAGGATCAGCCACATGTCCCCTATGGGATCAGCCCCATGTCCCCTATGGGATCAGCCCCATGTCCCCTATAGGATCAGCTCCATGTCCCCTATGGGATCAGCTCCATGTCCTATGGGATCAGCTCCATGTCCCCTATGGGATCAGCTCCATATCCCCTATGGGATCAGCTCCATCCCCTATGGGATCAGCTCCATGTCCCCTATGGGATGTCCCCATGTCCCTATAGGATGTCCCCATGTCCCTATAGGATGTCCCCATATCCCCTATAGGATGTCCCCATGTCCCTATAGGATGTCCCCATGTCCCTATAGGATGTCCCCATGTCCCCTATAGGATGTCCCTATGTCCCCTATAGGATGTCCCCAGTTCCCTATAGGATGTCCCTATGTCCCCTATAGGATGTCCCCAGTTCCCTATAGGATGTCCCCATGTCCCCTATAGGATGTCCCATGTCCCCTATAGGATGTCCCCAGTCCCCTATAGGATGTCCCCATATCCCCTATAGGATGTCCCCATGACCCCTATAGGATGTCCCCATATCCCCTATAGGATGTCCCCAGTCCCCTATAGGATGTCCCCATGTCCCCTATAGGATGTCCCCATGTCCCCTATAGGATGTCCCCATATCCCCTATAGGATGTCCCCATGTCCCCTATAGGATGTCCCCATATCCCCTATAGGATGACCCCATGACCCCTATAGGATGTCCCCATGACCCCTATAGGATGTCCCCATGACCCCTATAGGATGACCCCATGACCCCTATAGGATGTCCCCATGACCCCTATAGGATGACCCCATGACCCCTATAGGATGTCCCCATGTCCCCTATAGGATGTCCCCATGACCCCTATAGGATGTCCCCATGTCCCTATAGGATGTCCCCATATCCCCTATAGGATGTCCCCATGTCCCTATAGGATGTCCCCATATCCCCTATAGGATGTCCCCATGTCCCTATAGGATGTCCCCATATCCCCTATAGGATGTCCCCATGTCCCTATAGGATGTCCCCATGTCCCCTATAGGATGACCCCATGACCCCTATAGGATGACCCCATGACCCCTATAGGGTCTCCCCAGTCCCCCCCCACCTTGGTGCTCTGGTTGAACTGGTCCAGCTCAGGTCGCCAGTAGAGTTCAAAGGTTATGGGGTCACCGGATGTTCCCGTTGGGGTTTTGCTCTTCCCTCTGGTCCCTTTGGCCACTTCCAACTGGTGCAGGAGGCGCCTGGGGGGGGAGGGGAGAGAGAGACACATAGAGACCTATAGAGACCTATAGAGACCTATAGAGACACATAGAGACCTATAGAGACACATAGAGACACATAGAGACCTATAGAGACCTATAGAGACACATAGAGACACATAGAGACCTATAGAGACCTATAGAGACCTATAGAGACACATAGAGACACATAGAGACCTATAGAGACACATAGAGACACATAGAGACCTATAGAGACACATAGAGACACATAGAGACCTATAGAGACACATAGAGACACATAGAGACCTATAGAGACACATAGAGACACATAGAGACCTATAGAGACACATAGAGACACATAGAGACCTATAGAGACACATAGAGACACATAGAGACCTATAGAGACACATAGAGACACATAGAGACCTATAGAGACACATAGAGACCTATAGAGACACATAGAGACACATAGAGACACATAGAGACACATAGAGACCATAGAGACCCATAGAGACCCATAGAGACCTATAGAGACACATAGAGACACATAGAGACCTATAGAGACACATAGAGACACATAGAGACACATAGAGACACATAGAGACACATAGAGACACATAGAGACCTATAGAGACACATAGAGACACATAGAGACACATAGAGACACATAGAGACCATAGAGACCCATAGAGACCCATAGAGACCTATAGAGACACATAGAGACACATAGAGACCTATAGAGACACATAGAGACACATAGAGACACATAGAGACACATAGAGACACATAGAGACACATAGAGACACATAGAGACCTATAGAGACACATAGAGACACATAGAGAAACATAGAGACACATAGAGACCATAGAGACCCATAGAGACCCATAGAGACCTATAGAGACACATAGAGACACATAGAGACCTATAGAGACACATAGAGACACATAGAGACCTATAGAGACACATAGAGACCTATAGAGACACATAGAGACACATAGAGACACATAGAGACACATAGAGACCATAGAGACCCATAGAGACCCATAGAGACACATAGAGACACATAGAGACCTATAGAGACACATAGAGACACATAGAGACCTATAGAGACACATAGAGACACATAGAGACACATAGAGACACATAGAGACACATAGAGACACATAGAGACCTATAGAGACACATAGAGACACATAGAGACCTATAGAGACACATAGAGACACATAGAGACCTATAGAGACACATAGAGACCTATAGAGACACATAGAGACACATAGAGACCCATAGAGACACATAGAGACCATAGAGACCCATAGAGACCCATAGAGACCCATAGAGACCCATCGAGACCCATAGAGACACATAGAGACCTATAGAGACACATAGAGACACATAGAGACCCACATCTGACCCACATCTGACCCATAGTGACCCACATCTGACCCCCCCCTGCCCCCCCCCCGCCCCCCATCCCCCCCCACTCACTTGGCCAGTGCTCCCTGTGGGTCAGTGAAGTCAATGGCAGCTGTGGGGCCCAGAACCTGGTGCAGGTGACTGGAGAGCAGCTGGTGCCTGAGCCCCTCAACCTGCCTGGCCAGGCCCATGGGGGTCACATCCTGCTCCAGGCCCTGCAGGGAACCCTGGGGGCACATATGGTACCATAGGGGGCAATGGGGCACATATGGTACCATAGGGGGCAATGGGGCACATATGGTACCATAGGGGGCAATGGGCACATGGGTACATAGGGGGCAATGGGGCACATATGGTACCATAGGGGGCAATGGGGCACATGTGGTACCATAGGGGGCAATGGGGCACATATGGTACCATAGGGGGCAATGGGGCACATATGGTACCATAGGGGGCAATGGGCACATGTGGTACCATAGGGGGCAATGGGGACATGTGGTACCATAGGGGGCAATGGGGACATGTGGTACCATAGGGGCAATGGGGCACATATGGTACCATAGGGAGCAATGGGGCACATGTGGTACCATAGGGGGCAATGGGGCACATATGGTACCATAGGGGCAATGGGGCACATATGGTACCATAGGGGGCAATGGGGCACATGTGGTACCATAGGGGGCAATGGGGCACATATGGTACCATAGGGGGCAATGGGGCACATATGGTACCATAGGGGGCAATGGGCACATATGGTACCATAGGGGGCAATGGGGCACATATGGTACCATAGGGGGCAATGGGGCACATATGGTACCATAGGGGGCAATGGGGCACATGTGGTACCATAGGGGGCAATGGGGCACATATGGTACCATAGGGGGCAATGGGGACATAGGGGGCAATGGGGCACATATGGTACCATAGGGGGCAATGGGGCACATGGGTACATAGGGGCAATGGGGCACATATGGTACCATAGGGGCAATGGGGCACATATGGTACCATAGGGGGCAATGGGGCACATGTGGTACCATAGGGGGCAATGGGGCACATATGGTACCATAGGGGCAATGGGGCACATATGGTACCATAGGGGGCAATGGGGACATAGGGGGCAATGGGGCACATATGGTACCATAGGGGGCAATGGGGCACATATGGTACCATAGGGGGCAATGGGGCACATGTGGTACCATAGGGGGCAATGGGGCACATGTGGTACCATAGGGGGCAATGGGGCACATATGGTACCATAGGGGGCAATGGGGCACATGTGGTACCATAGGGGGCAATGGGGGCACATATGGTACCATAGGGGCAATGGGGCACATATGGTACCATAGGGGGCAATGGGGCACATGTGGTACCATAGGGGGCAATGGGGCACATATGGTACCATAGGGGGCAATGGGGCACATGTGGTACCATAGGGGCAATGGGGCACATGGGTACATAGGGGACAATGGGGACATATGGTACCATAGGGGCAATGGGCACATATGGTACCATAGGGGGCAATGGGGCACATATGGTACCATAGGGGCAATGGGGCACATGGGTACATAGGGGACAATGGGGACATATGGTACCATAGGGGGCAATGGGGCACATATGGTACCATAGGGGGCAATGGGCACATGTGGTACCATAGGGGGCAATGGGGACATATGGTACCACAGGGGGCAATGGGGCACATATGGTACCATAGGGAGCAATGGGGCACATATGGTACCATAGGGGGCAATGGGGCACATATGGTACCATAGGGGGCAATGGGGCACATATGGTACCATAGGGAGCAATGGGGCACATATGGTACCATAGGGGGCAATGGGGCACATGTGGTACCATAGGGGGCAATGGGGCACATGTGGTACCATAGGGGCAATGGGGCACATGTGGTACCATAGGGGGCAATGGGGCACATATGGTACCATAGGGGGCAATGGGGCACATATGGTACCATAGGGGGCAATGGGGCCATATGGTACCATAGGGGGCAATGGGGCACATATGGTACCATAGGGGCAATGGGGCACATATGGTACCATAGGGGCAATGGACACATATGGTACCATAGGGGCAATGGGGACATATGGTACCATAGGGGCAATGGGGCACATGTGGTACCATAGGGGCAATGGGGACATATGGTACCATAGGGGCAATGGGGCACATATGGTACCATAGGGGCAATGGGGCACATATGGTACCATAGGGGCAATGGGGCACATGTGGTACCATAGGGGCAATGGGGACATATGGTACCATAGGGGGCAATGGGGACATATGGTACCATAGGGGGCAATGGGGCACATATGGTACCATAGGGGCAATGGGGCACATGGGTACATAGGGGGCAATGGGACACATATGGTACCATAGGGGGCAATGGGGCACATATGGTACCATAGGGGGCAATGGGGCACATATGGTACCATAGGGGGCAATGGGGCACATATGGTACCATAGGGGGCAATGGGGCACATATGGTACCATAGGGGGCAATGGGGCACATATGGTACCATAGGGGGCAATGGGGCACATATGGTACCATAGGGGGCAATGGGGCACATATGGTACCATAGGGGGCAATGGGGCACATATGGTACCATAGGGGGCAATGGGGCACATATGGTACCATAGGGGGCAATGGGGCACATATGGTACCATAGGGGGCAATGGGGCACATATGGTACCATAGGGGCAATGGGGCACATACGGTACCATAGGGGGCAATGGGGCACATATGGTACCATAGGGGGCAATGGGGCACATATGGTACCATAGGGGGCAATGGGGCACATATGGTACCATAGGGGGCAATGGGGCACATATGGTACCATAGGGGCAATGGGGCACATATGGTACCATAGGGGGCAATGGGGCACATATGGTACCATAGGGGGCAATGGGGCACATATGGTACCATAGGGGCAATGGGCACATATGGTACCATAGGGGCAATGGGGCACATATGGTACCATAGGGGGCAATGGGGCACATACGGTACCATAGGGGGCAATGGGGCACATATGGTACCATAGGGGGCAATGGGGCACATATGGTACCATAGGGGGCAATGGGGCACATATGGTACCATAGGGGGCAATGGGGCACATATGGTACCATAGGGGGCAATGGGGCACATGTGGTACCATAGGGGGCAATGGGCACATATGGTACCATAGGGGGCAATGGGGCACATATGGTACCATAGGGGCAATGGGCACATATGGTACCATAGGGGCAATGGGCACATATGGTACCATAGGGGGCAATGGGCACATATGGTACCATAGGGGGCAATGGGGCACATACGGTACCATAGGGGGCAATGGGGCACATACGGTACCATAGGGGGCAATGGGGCACATATGGTACCATAGGGGGCAATGGGGCACATATGGTACCATAGGGGGCAATGGGGCACATATGGTACCATAGGGGGCAATGGGGCACATATGGTACCATAGGGGGCAATGGGGCACATGTGGTACCATAGGGGGCAATGGGGCACATGTGGTACCATAGGGGGCAATGGGCACATATGGTACCATAGGGGGCAATGGGGCACATGTGGTACCATAGGGGGCAATGGGGGACATGTGGTACCATAGGGGGCAATGGGGCACATGTGGTACCATAGGGGGCAATGGGGCACATATGGTACCATAGGGGGCAATGGGGCACATGTGGTACCATAGGGGGCAATGGGCACATATGGTACCATAGGGGGCAATGGGGCACATATGGTACCATAGGGGCAATGGGGCACATATGGTACCATAGGGGGCAATGGGGCACATGTGGTACCATAGGGGGCAATGGGGCACATATGGTACCATAGGGGGCAATGGGCACATGTGGTACCATAGGGGGCAATGGGCACATACGGTACCATAGGGGGCAATGGGGGACATGTGGTACCATAGGGGGCAATGGGGCACATACGGTACCATAGGGGGCAATGGGGCACATGTGGTACCATAGGGGGCAATGGGGCACATACGGTACAATAGGGGGCAATGGGGACATATGGTACCATAGGGGCAATGGGGCACATATGGTACCATAGGGGGCAATGGGCACATATGGTACCATAGGGGGCAATGGGCACATGTGGTACCATAGGGGCAATGGGGCACATGGGTACATAGGGGGCAATGGGGACATATGGTACCATAGGGGCAATGGGGCACATGGGTACATAGGGGGCAATGGGGCACATGTGGTACCATAGGGGCAATGGGGCACATGTGGTACCATAGGGGGCAATGGGACACATGTGGTACCATAGGGGCAATGGGGCACATGTGGTACCATAGGGGCAATGGGGCACATGTGGTACCATAGGGGGCAATGGGGCACATGTGGTACCATAGGGGGCAATGGGGCACATGTGGTACCATAGGGGCAATGGGGCACATATGGTACCATAGGGGCAATGGGGCACATGTGGTACCATAGGGGGCAATGGGGCACATGTGGTACCATAGGGGCAATGGGGCACATGTGGTACCATAGGGGCAATGGGACACATGTGGTACCATAGGGGGCAATGGGGCACATATGGTACCATAGGGGCAATGGGGCACATATGGTACCATAGGGGGCAATGGGGCACATGGGTACATAGGGGGCAATGGGCACATGTGGTACCATAGGGGGCAATGGGGCACATATGGTACCATAGGGGGCAATGGGGCACATATGGTACCATAGGGGGCAATGGGGCACATGTGGTACCATAGGGGGCAATGGGGCACATATGGTACCATAGGGGGCAATGGGGCACATATGGTACCATAGGGGGCAATGGGGCACATATGGTACCAGAGGGGGCAATGGGGGGGGGGCACTATGGGGATGGGCGGTTACTATGGTTATGGGATGGTTACTATGGTGATGATTGGTTGCTATGGGGATGGGGTGGTTGCTATGGTGACAGGTGATCACTATGGTTATGGGATGGTTACTATGGTTACGGGATGGTTACCATGGTGACGGGTGGTTGATCACTATGGGGATGGGATGGTTACCATGGTGATGGGTGGTTACTATGGTGATGGTTGGTTGCTATGGTGATGGTTGGTTACCATGGTGATGGGATGGTTGCTATGGTGATGGATGGTTACTATGGTGATGGATGGTTACCATGGTGATGGATGGTTACTATGGTTATGGGATGGTTACTATGGTTATGGGATGGTTGCTATGGTGATGGATGGTTACTATGGTGATGGATGGTTACCATGGTGATGGATGGTTACTATGGTTATGGGATGGTTACTATGGTTATGGGATGGTTGCTATGGTGATGGATGGTTACTATGGTGATGGATGGTTACCATGGTGATGGATGGTTACTATGGTTATGGGATGGTTGCTATGGTGACGGGTGGTTGCTATGATGATGGTTGGTTGCTATGGCAACAGGTGGTTGCTGGGCTGGTTGCTGCTCACCTGGATCTGCTCCACCTCCCTGCTCAGCTCCTGTAGCTCATACTGTAGCCGATGGTATCTCTGCTGTGGGGTCTCCTTGGCACCAACCCCCTCACCCACCTACACACAGCAATGGGGGGGGCATTGAACTGGAAACCAGTATGAACCAGTACACCCAGTGCTCTGTACTGGTGCTGATGCCTTCACCCATGGGCTGGGGTCTGAGCTTCATCCCTCCCTCATCCTCACCCCATTGCTCAACTGGAACCTCATGGAGAGAGCAACTGGTGCTACTGGTACCAGTATAACCAGTATAACCCAGCACCAGTTAAACCCAGCACCAGTCCCAGTATGGGCATCACCAGGAGTGCACCAAAGCCATAGACAGCAATGGAGGTGGTGGAGCTCCCATCCCATCCTTCATACTGGTGTAACTGGTGTTACTGGTGTTACTGGTGTAACTGGTGTAACTGGTGTTACTGGTGTTACTGGTGTTACTGGTGTTACTGGTGTTACTGGTGTAACTGGTGTAACTGGTGTTACTGGTGTTACTGGTGTTACTGGTGTAACTGGTGTAACTGGTGTTACTGGTGTTACTGGTGTAACTGGTGTTACTGGGGTTACTGGTGTTACTGGTGTTACTGGTGTAACTGGTGTTACTGGTGTTACTGGTGTAACTGGTGTAACTGGTGTTACTGGTGTTACTGGTGTTACTGGTGTTACTGGTGTCACTGGTGTTACTGGTGTTACTGGTGTCACTGGTGTGACTGGTGTTACTGGTGTTACTGGTGTAACTGGTGTTACTGGTGTTACTGGTGTCACTGGTGTCACTGGTGTAACTGGTGTTACTGGTGTAACTGGTGTAACTGGTGTAACTGGTGTTACTGGTGTTACTGGTGTTACTGGTGTTACTGGTGTAACTGGTGTTACTGGTGTTACTGGTGTTACTGGTGTTACTGGTGTAACTGGTGTAACTGGTGTTACTGGTGTTACTGGTGTTACTGGTGTTACTGGTGTAACTGGTGTTACTGGTGTTACTGGTGTTACTGGTGTTACTGGTGTTACTGGTGTTACTGGTGCTCTCACCATCTCATACTCTCCAGCCTCATATCCTGTTGTCCTGCTCCGGGTGATGCGGTCAGAGAAATCTATGGGGAGAAGATCAATGGGGTCACCCCATAGACCAACCAGTGCTCCCAGTAACACCTCCCAGTGCTCCCAGTGCTCCCAGTGCTCCCAGTGCTCCCAGTACATCCCAGTACATCCCAGTGCTCCCAGTGCTCCCAGTGCTCCCAGTAACACCTCCCAGTGCCCCCAGTGCCCCCAGTGCTCCCAGTGCTCCCAGTACATCCCAGTGCTCCCAGTGCTCCCAGTGCTCCCAGTACATCCCAGTGCCCCCAGTGCTCCCAGTGCTCCCAGTAACACCTCCCAGTGCTCCCAGTGCTCCCAGTACATCCCAGTACATCCCAGTGCTCCCAGTGCTCCCAGTGCTCCCAGTGCTCCCAGTGCTCCCAGTGCATCCCAGTGCCCTCAGTGCTCCCAGTGCTCCCAGTGCCCCCAGTGCTCCCAGTGCTCCCAGTGCTCCCAGTGCTCCCAGTGCTCCCAGTGCTCCCAGTGCTCCCAGTGCTCCCAGTACATCCCAGTACATCCCATTGCTCCCAGTGCTCCCAGTACTCCCAGTGCTCCCCAGTGCTCCCCAGTGCTCCCCAGTGCTCCCAGTACTCCCAGTGCTCCCCAGTGCTCCCCAGTGCTCCCAGTACTCCCAGTGCTCCCCAGTGCTCCCCAGTGCTCCCAGTGCTCCCAGTGCTCCCAGTGCTCCCAGTGCTCCCAGTACATCCCAGTGCTCCCAGTGCTCCCAGTGCTCCCAGTGCTCCCAGTGCTCCCAGTGCTCCCAGTGCTCCCAGTACATCCCAGTGCTCCCAGTGCTCCCAGTGCTCCCAGTGCTCCCAGTACATCCCAGTACCCCCAGTGCCCCCAGTGCTCCCAGTGCTCCCAGTGCTCCCAGTGCTCCCAGTGCTCCCAGTACATCCCAGTACATCCCAGTTCACTCACCGACCCCCTCAGTCCTCAGGTGCTTGTCCCTGAATCTCTCATAGGCATCATTGGGGTTAATGATCAGATGCTCAACACTGGAGCTGGACAGTTCCTCCTATGGGGCAGGGACCCATTGAACCCACTGCCTGCCCCATAAGTGACCCATTGACCCCATTGCCTGCCCCATAAGTGACCATTGAACCCACTGCCTGCCCCATAAGTGCTCCTATGGGGCTGTGTCTGCCCCATGGATTCCACCCTATAGGGCTGCATCTGCCCCATAGCCATGGCTTCCACCCCCCATAGGGGCTGGGTCTGCCCCATAGCAGTCCTATGGGGCTGAATCTGCCCTATAGCGGCTGCACCTGCCCCATAGCGGCTGCACCTGCCCCATAGCAGTCCTATGGGGCACTGTGTCTGCCCCACATCTTCCACCCCCATAGGGGCTGTATCTGCCCCATAGCAGCTGCATCTGCCCCATAGCGACTGCGTCTGCCCCATTGCAGTCCTATGGGGCTGAATCTGACCTATAGCCGCCCCATGGCCATGGCTTCCACCCCTATGGGGCTGAGTCTGCCCCATAGCGACTGCTTCTGCCCCATAGGGGTTGCACCTGCCCCATAGTGGTCCTATGGGGCTGCGTCTGCCCCACATCATCCACCCCCATAGGGGCTGTATCTGCCCCATAGCAACTGCGTCTGCCCCATAGATTCCACCCCATGGGGGACACCAAACATCAGCCCCTATGGGGCAGGAGGACCCCAGAGCATCAGGGCCCTATGGGAGGCACCGAAGGGCTCATCCAGCCCCATAGCGTGGGGAGATGTGGGGCAAGATGTGGGGTGAGATGTGGGGTCAGATGTGGGTCAGATGTGGGTCACTATGGGTCAGGATGTGGGTCAGATGTGGGTCAGATGTGGGTCAGATGTGGGTCAGATGTGGGTCACTATGGGTCAGATGTGGGTCAGATGTGGGTCAGATGTGGGTCAGATGTGGGTCAGATGTGGGTCAGATGTGGGTCAGATGTGGGGCAGATGTGGGTCAGATGTGGGTCACTATGGGTCAGATGTGGGGTCAGATGTGGGTCAGATGTGGGTCAGATGGGGGTCAGATGTGGGTCAGATGTGGGTCAGATGTGGGTCAGATGTGGGTCACTATGGGTCAGATGTGGGTCAGATGTGGGTCAGATGTGGGTCAGATGTGGGTCAGATGTGGGGTGAGATGTGGGTCAGATGTGGGTCAGATGTGGGTCAGATGTGGGGTGAGATGTGGGTCAGATGTGGGTCAGATGTGGGTCAGATGTGGGTCAGATGTGGGTCAGGTGTGGGTCAGATGTGGGTCTCTATGGGTCAGATGTGGGTCAGATGTGGGTCAGATGTGGGTCTCTATGGGTCAGATGTGGGTCAGATGTGGGTCTCTTACCAGCTCCTTGTGTTCCCCATAGGTGAGAACAGCAGAGGGGGAAGAGAAGAGACAAAAGCACATTAGAAAGCTCTGGGGCACAGGGGCTATGGGGCTGCCCCATAAGTGGCCATGCAGGAGGAGGGCGCTGGATGTGGGGCAGATGTGGGGCAGAGATGTGGGGCAGGATGAGCCCAATGCGGTGCTATGGGGCAAGCACAGCCTAGGGGAGCTGAGTCCTGCCCCATAGCGTGGTTGGGGGGCAGGAGACAAAGGGGGCAGCACATGCAGTGGGAGGAGGCAGCTGTGTCCTGACCCACAGGTCTGCCCCATAGCAGTGGGGCAGGACCCATAGCAGTGGGGCAGGACCCATAGCAGTGGGGCAGGACCCATAGCAGTGGGGTAGGACCCATAGCAGTGGGGCAGGACCCATAGCAGTGGGGTAGGACCCATAGCAGTGGGGCAGGACCCATAGCAGGGGGGCGCTAGTGACCCCATGGACCATGCAGAGAGCAAAGGTGGGGAGAGGGGGGACACAAAGGATGTGGGGCACAAAAGATGTGGGGCAGTGACCCATAGCAGCCCCATAGAGGTGCAGGTGCTGTGGGGCAGGGACCGAAGCCTATGGGGCAGTGACCCATAGCAGCCTCTATGGGGCACAGGTTCTATAGGGCAGGTGCTATGGGGCAGGTTCTATGGGGCAGGTGCTATGGGGCAGGTTCTATAGGGCAGGTTCTATGGGGCAGGTGCTATGGGGCAGGTTCTATGGGGCAGGATCTATAGGGCAGGTTCTATGGGGCAGGTTCTATGGGGCAGCCCCTATGGGGCAGGTGCTATGGGGCAGGTTCTATGGGGCAGGTGCTATGGGGCAGGTGCTATGGGGCAGGTTCTATGGGGCAGGTGCTATGGGGCAGGTTCTATGGGGCACAGGTTCTATGGGGCAGGTTCTATGGGGCAGGTGCTATGGGGCAGGTTCTATGGGGCAGGTTCTATGGGGCAGGTGCTATGGGGCAGGTTCTATGGGGCAGGTTCTATGGGGCAGGTTCTATGGGGCAGGTTCTATGGGGCACAGGTTCTATGGGGCAGGTTCTATGGGGCAGGTTCTATGGGGCAGGTTCTATGGGGCAGGTTCTATGGGGCACAGGTTCTATGGGGCAGGTTCTATGGGGCAGGTTCTATGGGGCAGGTGCTATGGGGCAGGTTCTATGGGGCAGGTTCTATAGGGCAGGTTCTATGGGGCAGGTCTATGGGGCAGGATCTATGGGTCAGGTTGTTCTCACCGCCTCGAACTCTGCCTGTTCATCCTCAGGGAGGTCACTGGTCTCATAGACATCAGGTTCATTCCTGGCCTGGAGCACAACCGGAAATGGTGACACAACAACATAAATACACTCAAATACACCCAAAAAACACCTCAAATACACCCGAACACAGAACCCGACACCCCAAATACCACCTGAAACACACCCAAAACCAGCCCCAACATCCCCAAACACCCCCAAAGAAACAGCACAAATACACCCGAACACAGCATCCAACAACCCCCAAACACCCCCAAAGACCCAGAAACACCACAAACATCTCCTATTGCCCCCAAACACCCCAAAACAACCCCCCAAATACCCACATTGCCCCACACCCCCCACTGCCCCCCAACCCCCCCAAACACATACCCAAACCCCCCAACACCCCAACATCCCCAACAGCCCCAAACATCTCCCATTGCCACCAAACACCCCCCCAAACACCACAAACACCCCCCAACACCCCCCATGACCCCCAAACACCCCCAAACACCCCAAACACCTCCGTTTGCCCCCAAACACCCCAAACACAGCACCCACCCCCCCCAATACCCCCAAACACCCCAAATACACCCCCCCACACCCCTAACCACCCCAAACAGCCGAAATACACCCCAAACACACACCCCAACCCCCCAAACACCTCTGACTGCCACCAAACACCCCAAATACCCCCAACACCCCAAACACAGCACCCACCCCCCCAAACAGACCCCAAACACATACCCTAACCCTCTACTACCCCCAACACCTCCCATTGCCCCCAACACCCCAAACACCCCCGAACACCCCAAATACACCCCAAATACAACCCTCAACACCCCAACAACCCCCCCAACACCCCCCAAACAACCCCCACACCCCCAATACCCTCAACACCACAAACACCCCTCCCAATACACCCAAACAACCTAAATACCCCCCCAAACACATACACCAACCCCCCCTATTGACCCCCAACACCCCAACACCTCCCATTGATCCCAAACACACCCCCCAACACCCCGACCACCACCAACACCCCCAAATACACCCCCAAACACCCCAAAGACAGCACTCATCCCCCCCATTACCCCCAAACACCCCAACAACACCCCCCAACACCCCCCAAACAACCCCCACACCCCAAACACCACAAACACCCCAAACACCCCCCCCAATACACCCCAACCCCACCCCCTCCCCCCCCCCCAACACCCCGACCACCACCAACACCCCCAAACAGGCCCCAAACACCCCAAATACACCCCCAATACACCCCAATACACCCCCCATCCCCCCCTCCCCCACCCCCCTCCCCCCCCCCCTCCCCTCCCCCACTGACGATCCCAGGCAGATCCGCGTATTTCGGATCCGCCATTGCCGGGTCGGGAACGGGGGGAGGGAACCGGAACAGCCGAACGGGGCTGGAGGGAGGGGCAGGTCTCGCGAGAACAGCGCGAGGGGGGCGGGGACTGAGCGCAGGGGGCGGAGCCTGCAAGGAGGGGGCGGGGACTGAGGGATGCGGCAATGGGGGGGATAGAGGGGGGTACATAGAGCATATGGGGGGTACTGGGAGCACTGGGTTGCAGTGGTTATTACTGGGAGCACTGGGAGCACTGGGGGTAATGGGGGTACTGGGATGCACTGGGGGTACTGGGAGCACTGGGAGCACTGGGAGCACTGGGGGCACTGGGAGCACTGGGAGCACTGGGGGCACTGGGGGTACTGGGGGTACTGGGATGCACTGGGAGCACTGGGAGCACTGGCAGCACTGGGGGTACTGGGATGCACTGGGAGCACTGGGAGCACTGGGGGCACTGGGAGCACTGGGAGCACTGGGAGCACTGGGGGCACTGGGGGTACTGGGAGCACTGGGGGCACATGGGGGCACATGGGGGGTACATGGGGGGCACATTGGGGTACATGGGGGTACATGGGGGACACATTGGGGTACATGGGGGTACATGGGGGCACATGGGGGTACATGGGGGTACATGGGGGTACATGGGGGTACATGGGGGTACATGGGGGGTACATGGGGGGTACATGGGGGTACATGGGGGTACATGGGGGGTACATGGGGGTACATGGGGGGTACATGGGGGTACATGGGGGTACATGGGGGGCACATTGGGGTACATGGGGGTACATGGGGGGCACATTGGGGTACATGGGGGTACATGGGGGGCACATTGGGGTACATGGGGGGTACATGGGGGTACATGGGGGTACATGGGGGGCACATGGGGGCACATGGGGGTACATGGGGGTACATGGGGGTACATGGGGGGTACATGGGGGTACATGGGGGCACATGGGGGTACATGGGGGCACATGGGGGTACATGGGGGTACATGGGGGGTACATGGGGGTACATGGGGGTACATGGGGGTACATGGGGGGCACATGGGGGGTATATGGGGGGCACATGGGGGGTATATGGGGGGTATATGGGGGGTACATGGGGGTACATGGGGGTACATGGGGGTACATGGGGGTACATGGGGGTACATGGGGGGCACATGGGGGGTATATGGGGGGTACATGGGGGTACATGGGGGTACATGGGGGGCACATGGGGGGTATATGGGGGGTACATGGGGGTACATGGGGGTACATGGGGGTACATGGGGGTACATGGGGGTACATGGGGGGCACATGGGGGGTATATGGGGGGTATATGGGGGGTATATGGGGGGTACATGGGGGTACATGGGGGTACATGGGGGGTACATGGGGGTACATGGGGGTACATGGGGGTACATGGGGGGTACATGGGGGTACATGGGGGTACATGGGGGTACATGGGGGTACATGGGGGGTACATGGGGGTACATGGGGGTACATGGGGGTACATGGGGGTACATGGGGGAACATGGGGGTACATGGGGGTACATGGGGGTACATGGGGGTATATGGGGGGTATATAGGGGGTACATGGGGGTACATGGGGGTACATGGGGGTACATGGGGGGCACATGGGGGTACATGGGGGTACATGGGGGGCACATGGGGGTACATGGGGGTACATGGGGGGTACATGGGGGGTACATGGGGGCACATGGGGGGTACATGGGGGTACATGGGGGTACATGGGGGTACATGGGGGTACATGGGGGCACATGGGGGCACATGGGGGTACATGGGGGTACATGGGGGGCACATGGGGGCACATGGGGGTATATGGGGGTACATGGGGGTACATGGGGGTATATGGGGGGTACATGGGGGCACATGGGGGTATATGGGGGGTACATGGGGGGGTCCCCAATAGGACACGAATGTGCCTCAGTGCATGAGTCAGAACCAATGGGTTCCTATGGGGGGGGGGAGGAACTGGCCCCTGCCCCTGCCCCTCCCCCCCCCGCAATGAATCAGCACTTTGGGGTCCCCCCCCCGGACACCTTAAGAGGATCCACCTTAAAACGGGGGGGGGGGAAGGGAGGGACCAACCCAACCCCCCCATTACCGGTACTGGGACTGCAGTGGAGACATCGGAGAGGAACCAGCATCTATAGGTACCATCCTGCATCCCTGGTACCATCCTGCATCCATAGGTACCATCCTGCATCCCTGGTACCATCCTGCATCCTTAGGTACCATCCTGCATCCTTAGGTACCATCCTGCATCCCTGGTACCATCCTGCATCCTTAGGTACCATCCTGCATCCTTAGGTACCATCCTGCATCCCTGGTACCATCCTGTATCCTTAGGTACCATCCTGCATCCCTGGTACCATCCTGCATCCTTAGGTACCATCCTGCATCCTTAGGTACCATCCTGCATCCCTGGTACCATCCTGTATCCTTAGGTACCATCCTGCATCCCTGGTACCATCCTGCATCCCTGGTACCATCCTGTATCCTTAGGTACCATCCTGCATCCTTAGGTACCATCCTGCATCCTTAGGTACCATCCTGCATCCTTAGGTACCATCCTGCATCCTTAGGTACCATCCTGCACCCCTGGTACCATCCTGTATCCTTAGGTACCATCCTGCATCCCTGGTACCATCCTGCATCCCTGGTACCATCCTGCATCCTTAGGTACCATCCTGCATCCTTAGGTACCATCCTGCATCCTTAGGTACCATCCTGCATCCTTAGGTACCATCCTGCATCCTTAGGTACCATCCTGCATCCCTGGTACCATCCTGCATCCTTAGGTACCATCCTGCATCCTTAGGTACCATCCTGTATCCCTGGTACCATCCTGCATCCCTGGTACCATCCTGCATCCCTGGTACCATCCTGCATCCTTAGGTACCATCCTGCATCCTTAGGTACCATCCTGCATCCTTAGGTACCATCCTGCATCCCTGGTACCATCCTGCATCCTTAGGTACCATCCTGCATCCCTGGTACCATCCTGCACCCCTGGTACCATCCTGCATCCTTAGGTACCATCCTGCATCCCTGGTACCATCCTGCATCCTTAGGTACCATCCTGCATCCCTGGTACCATCCTGTATCCTTAGGTACCATCCTGCATCCTTAGGTACCATCCTGTATCCTTAGGTACCATCCTGCATCCCTCGGTACCACTCAGCATCCCTTACATCATCCTCTATCCCCAGGTACCATCCAGCACCTCGGGCAGCTCCTGCATCCCTCAGAGCATCCTGTATCCTTGGGTACCACTTACCCCTCCCGTCGTCAGCATCACTCTAGGGCACCTATCACCCCTCGTGCCCCACATCCAGCCCCACATCCAGCCCCACATCCTGCCCCACATCCTGCCCCACATCCTGCCCCACATCCAGCCCCACATCCTGCCCCATGGCCGAGCCCAGCTCCGAGTGCAGCATCAAGGTCCTGTGCCGGTTCCGGCCCCTGAGCCCTGCAGAGATCCTGAGGGGGGATCAGTTCCTGCCCCTGTTCCAGGGCGATGACAGCGTCGTCATGGGGGTGAGTGGGGGGGACTGGGGGTACTGGGAGCACTGGGAGCACTGGGGGTACTGGGAGCACTGGGAGCACTGGGGAGCACTGGGAGCACTGGGGAGCACTGGGAGCACTGGGAGCACTGGGAGCACTGGGGGTACTGGGAGCACTGGGAGCACTGGGAGCACTGGGAGCACTGGGGGTACTGGGAGCACTGGGAGCACTGGGGAGCACTGGGAGCACTGGGGAGCACTGGGAGCACTGGGAGCACTGGGAGCACTGGGGAGCACTGGGGAGCACTGGGATGTACTGGGGGCACTGGGAGCACTGGGAGCACTGGGAGCACTGGGGAGCACTGAGAGCACTGGGATGTACTGGGGGCACTGGGAGCACTGGGGGCACTGGGGGCACTGGGAGCACTGGGAGCACTGGGATGTACTGGGGGCACTGGGAGCACTGGGGGCACTGGGAGCACTGGGAGCACTGGGAGCACTGGGAGCACTGGTGCTCCCGATGTTCCAGCGCTCCCAGTTTGCCCCAGTCTGTCCCAGTACCGGATGGGGGGGGGGGTGTTTACAATGAATGGAGACGCCCTTGGGGGGGGGGGGCACGATCGGGACCCATAGAGCATCACGTGATTGGGGGGGGGGGGGGGGGGGGGGGGGGGCAGCGTTTCAGCACCGGGGGATGGACAGCGCCCGGATGGCAATGGGGTCTATGGGGTCTATGGGGTCTATGGGGTCTATGGGGTCTATGGGGTCTATGGGGGCTATGGGACTATGGGGTCTATGGGGTCTATGGGGTCTATGGGGGCTATGGGGTCTATGGGGTCTATGGGGTCTATGGGGGCTATGGGGCTATGGGGGCTATGGGGTCTATGGGGGCTATGGGGGTCTATGGGGTCTATGGGGTCTATGGGGGTCTATGGGGTCTATGGGGTCTATGGGGTCTATGGGGTCTATGGGGTCTATGGGGGCTATGGGGTCTATGGGGCTATGGGGTCTATGGGGTCTATGGGGTATATGGGGGCTATGGGGTCTATGGGGGCTATGGGGTCTATGGGGGCTATGGGGTCTATGGGGCTATGGGGTCTATGGGGTCTATGGGGTATATGGGGGCTATGGGGTCTATGGGGGCTATGGGGTCTATGGGGTCTATGGGGCTATGGGGGCTATGGGGCTATGGGGTCTATGGGGCTATGGGGCTATGGGGCTATGGGGTCTATGGGGGCTATGGGGGCTATGGGGTCTATGGGGGCTATGGGTTGTATGGGGGCTATGGGGTCTATGGGGTCTATGGGGTCTATGGGGGCTATGGGGTCTATGGGGTCTATGGGGCTATGGGGGCTATGGGGTCTATGGGGGCTATGGGGGCTATGGGGCTATGGGGTCTATGGGGTCTATGGGGGCTATGGGAGCTATGGGGTCTATGGGGTCTATGAGGGCTATGGGGGCTATGGGGGCTATGGGTCTATGGGGCTATGGGGTCTATGGGGGCTATGGGTCTATGGGGGCTATGGGGTCTATGGGGTCTACGGGGTCTATGGGGGCTATGGGGGCTATGGGGTCTATGGGGCTATGGGGTCTATGGGGGCTATGGGGCTATGGGGTCTATGGGGTCTATGGGGGCTATGGGGCACCACGTGACCCCCATCCCCCCCCAGGGTAAGACCTATGTCTTCGATCGCGTCTTCCCCCCGAACACGACCCAGGAGCAGGTTTACTGCGCATGCGCAATGCAGATCGTCAAGGGTGAGGGGGCGGGGCCGGAACCTGACCCATAGCGGGGGGAGGGGCCACAACCCTGCCCCATAGCGGGGGGGGTCTGGGGGGGCCTGACCTCTGACCCATAGCACCCCCCTCCCCTCCCCCCCCCAGATGTGCTGTCCGGGTACAATGGAACCATCTTCGCCTATGGGCAAACGTCCTCGGGCAAGACCCACACCATGGAGGTGAGGGGGGGGCGATGGGGGGGGGTACTGGGAGCACTGGGGGTACTGGGAGTGCAGTGGGTGCAGTGGATGCAGTGGGTGCAGTGGGTGCAGTGGATGCAGTGGATGCAGTGGGTGCAGTGGGTGCAGTGGGTGCAGTGCAGTGGGTGCAGTGCAGTGGGTGCAGTGGGTGCAGTGGGTGCAGTGCAGTGGGTGCAGTGGGTGCAGCGGGTGCAGTGGGTGCAGTGGGTACAGTGGGTGCAGTGGGTGCAGTGAGTGCAGTGGGTGCAGTGGGTGCAGTGAGTGCAGTGGGTGCAGTGAGTGCAGTGGGTGCAGTGGGTGCAGTGGGTGCAGTGGGTGCAGTGGGTGCAGTGCAGTGGGTGCAGTGAGTGCAGTGGGTGCAGTGGGTGCAGTGGGTGCAGTGGATGCAGTGCAGTGGGTGCAGTGGGTGCAGTGGGTGCAGTGGGTGCAGTAGGTGCAGTGGGTGCAGTGGATGCAGTGAGTGCAGTGGATGCAGTGAGTGCAGTGGGTGCAGTGGGTGCAGTGGGTGCAGTGAGTGCAGTGAGTGCAGTGGATGCAGTGGGTGCACTGGGTGCAGTGGGTGCAGTGCAGTGGGTGCAGTGGGTGCAGTGAGTGCAGTGGATGCAGTGGGTGCAGTGCAGTGGGTGCAGTGGGTGCAGTGGGTGCAGTGGGTACAGTGGGTGCAGTGGGTGCAGTGAGTGCAGTGGGTGCAGTGAGTGCAGTGGGTGCAGTGGGTGCAGTGCAGTGGGTGCAGTGGGTGCAGTGGGTGCAGTGCAGTGGGTGCAGTGGGTGCAGTGGGTGCAGTGGATGCAGTGGGTGCAGTGGATGCAGTGAGTGCAGTGGGTGCAGTGAGTGCAGTGGATGCAGTGGGTGCAGTGGATGCAGTGGATGCAGTGGGTGCAGTGGATGCAGTGGGTGCAGTGGGTGCAGTGGGTGCAGTGGGTGCAGTGGATGCAGTGGGTGCAGTGGATGCAGTGGGTGCAGTGGGTGCAGTGAGTGCAGTGGGTGCAGTGAGTGCAGTGGGTGCAGTGGGTGCAGTGCAGTGGGTGCAGTGGGTGCAGTGGGTGCAGTGCAGTGGGTGCAGTGGATGCAGTGGATGCAGTGGGTGCAGTGGATGCAGTGGGTGCAGTGAGTGCAGTGAGTGCAGTGGATGCAGTGGGTGCACTGGGTGCAGTGGGTGCACTGGGCAGCACCCATTGGGTCCCTGTGTGTGCAGGGGAAGCTCCATGACCCTCAGGGCATGGGAATCATCCCTCGCATTGCCAGAGACATCTTCAACCACATCTATGCCATGGAGGAGAACCTGGAGTTCCACATCAAGGTGGGTACTGGGAGCACTGGGAGCACTGGGATGCACTGGGATGCACTGGGAGCACTGGGAGTACTGGGAGGGCACTGGGGGCACTGGGAGCACTGGGAGCACTGGGGGCACTGGGATGCACTGGGATGTACTGGGAGCACTGGGGGCACTGGGAAGCACTGGGAGCACTGGGAGCACTGGGAGCACTGGGAGCACTGGGAGCACTGGGAGCACTGGGGGCACTGGGAAGCACTGGGAGCACTGGGAGCACTGGGAGCACTGGGAGCACTGGGAGCACTGGGAGTACTGGGAGCACTGGGAGCACTGGGGAGCACTGGGAGCAATGGGAGCACTGGGAGCACTGGGGAGCACTGGGAGCACTGGGAGCACTGGGGGCACTGGGGAGCACTGGGAGCACTGGGGAGCACTGGGAGCACTGGGATACACTGTGAGCACTGGGAGCACTGGGAGCACTGGGAGCACTGGGGAGCACTGGGATACACTGGGAGCACTGGGATGTACTGGGAGCACTGGGAGCACTGGGAGCACTGGGAGCACTGGGGGCACTGGGATGTACTGGGGGCACTGGGAGCACTTGGAGCACTGGGGAGCACTGGGGAGCACTGGGAGCACTGGGAGCACTGGGGAGCACTGGGAGCAATGGGAGCACTGGGAGCACTGGGGAGCACTGGGAGCACTGGGAGCACTGGGGGCACTGGGATGCACTGGGATGCACTGGGAGCACTGGGAGCACTGGGAGCACTGGGAGCACTGGGAGCACTGGGGAGCACTGGGAGCAATGGGAGCACTGGGAGCACTGGGGAGCACTGGGAGCACTGGGAGCACTGGGGGCACTGGGATGCACTGGGATGCACTGGGAGCACTGGGAGCACTGGGGAGCACTGGGGAGCACTGGGAGCACTGGGAGCACTGGGAGCACTGGGGGCACTGGGATCTCGGCCCCTCCCCCCTCCTGACCCCCCCTCCCCCTCCCCTCAGGTTTCTTACTTTGAGATTTACCTGGATAAGATCCGAGACCTGCTGGACAGTGAGTGGGGGAGGGGCGGGGGGGGGGGGGGGGGGGAGTGTGGGGGAGGGGTAAGAGGGTGTGGGGGGGGGAGGGGGGGAGGGTTGTGGGGTACGTGGGGGAGGGGCGAGGTGTGAGTGGGGAAGGGCGGGAGGGGCTTGGGGGTGTGGGGGGGTGAGTGGGGGAGGGGAGGGAGGGGAGGACGGGGGTTGGGGGGGGGTGGGGGAGGGGCGGGGATGTGGTGTAAGTGGGGGAGGGGTGGGGTTTGTGGGGGAGGGGCGGTCGGGGGGGTGTGGGGGGGGGGGGGAGGGGCGAGGGGGTAAGTGGGGGAGGGGCAGGGTGAGAGGTGAGTGGGGGAGGGCCGGGGGGGTTAATGGGCGGTTTGGGGGTTTGTGGGGTAGGGGCGGTAGGTGGGGTGGAGGAGGGGGGTTAGAGGGGGAGGAGAGGTGGGGGTGGGGTGAGTGGGGGAAGGGGGGGGAGAGGAGAAGAGGAGGGATGGGGTTTGGGGGGAGGGGAAGGGGTTAGGGTGAGAGGGGGAAGGGCGGGGGGGGGAGGGGGGGGGAGGGGCGGTAGGTGGGGAGGGGGTGGGGCTGGGGTGAGTGGGGGATGGGTGTGGGGGGGGGAGGGGGCGACCGGCGGCGTGTGGGGTGGGGGAGGGGCGGGGGGTGAGAGGGGGAGGGGAGCGGGAGGACGTGGGGGAGGGGTGTGGGGGAGGGGCGGAGGGAGTGGGGGGGGGAGTGGTGGAGGGGGTGAATGGGGGAGGGGGGGGAGGCTGGGTGGGGGAGGGGCGTGGGTTGAGTGGGGGAGGGGCATGGGGGGGCACCGGAGCCCCCTGTGGGTCACTGCCCCACATCCCCCCCCAGTGTCCAAGACCAACCTGTCAGTGCACGAGGACAAGAACCGAGTTCCCTATGTCAAAGTGAGGAGCAGACATGGGGGGGGGGAGAGAGGTGACCCCCATATGTGGGGCTGGGACCCACATCCCCCCCCCCCATTGACCCCCATTGACCCACATAGGGCTGCACTGAGCGATTCGTGTCCAGCCCCGAAGAGATGATGGATGTGATTGATGAGGGGAAATCCAATCGACATGTGGCTGTTACCAGTGAGCACTGGGGGGGGCACTGGGAGCACTGGGAGCACTGGGAGCAGTGGGTGCAGTGGATGCAGTGGGTGCAGTGGATGCAGTGGGTGCAGTGAGTGCAGTGGGTGCAGTGGGTGCAGTGGGTGCAGTGGGTGCAGTGAGTGCAGTGGGTGCAGTGGGTGCAGTGGGTGCAGTGAGTGCAGTGGGTGCAGTGCGTGCAGTGAGTGCAGTGAGTGCAGTGAGTGCAGTGGGTGCAGTGAGTGCAGTGGGTGCAGTGGGTGCAGTGAGTGCAGTGGGTGCAGTGGGTGCAGTGGGTGCAGTGAGTGCAGTGGGTGCAGTGGATGCAGTGGGTGCAGTGGGTGCAGTGGGTGCAGTGAGTGCAGTGGGTGCAGTGGGTGCAGTGGGTGCAGTGGATGCAGTGGGTGCAGTGGGTGCAGTGGGTGCAGTGAGTGCAGTGGGTGCAGTGGGTGCAGTGAGTGCAGTGGGTGCAGTGGGTGCAGTGGGTGCAGTGCAGTGGGTGCAGTGGGTGCAGTGGGTGCAGTGGGTGCAGTGAGTGCAGTGGGTGCAGTGGGTGCAGTGAGTGCAGTGGGTACAGTGGGTGCAGTGGGTGCAGTGGGTGCAGTGGGTGCAGTGAGTGCAGTGGGTGCAGTGGGTGCAGTGAGTGCAGTGGGTGCAGTGGGTGCAGTGTGTGCAGTGGGTGCAGTGGGTGCAGTGAGTGCAGTGGGTGCAGTGAGTGCAGTGAGTGCAGTGTGTGCAGTGTGTGCAGTGGGTGCAGTGAGTGCAGTGTGTGCAGTGTGTGCAGTGGGTGCAGTGCAGTGGGTGCAGTGGGTGCAGTGGGTGCAGTGGATGCAGTGGATGCAGTGGATGCAGTGGATGCAGTGGATGCAGTGGGTGCAGTGCAGTGGGTGCAGTGGGTGCAGTGGGTGCAGTGGATGCAGTGGGTGCAGTGCAGTGGGTGCAGTGGATGCAGTGGATGCAGTGGGTGCAGTGCAGTGGGTGCAGTGGATGCAGTGGGTGCAGTGGGTGCAGTGCAGTGGGTGCAGTGGGTGCAGTGGGTGCAGTGCAGTGAGTGCAGTGAGTGCAGTTGGTGCAGTGGGTGCAGTGGGTGCAGTGGGTGCAGTGGGTGCAGTGCAGTGAGTGCAGTGGGTGCAGTGGGTGCAGTGCAGTGAGTGCAGTGAGTGCAGTGGGTGCAGTGGGTGCAGTGGGTGCAGTGGGTGCAGTGGGTGCAGTGCAGTGGGTGCAGTGGGTGCAGTGGGTGCAGTGGGTGCAGTGCAGTGGGTGCAGTGGGTGCAGTGGGTGCAGTGGGTGCAGTGGGTGCAGTGGGTGCAGTGGGTGCAGTGGGTGCAGTGCAGTGGGTGCAGTGGGTGCAGTGAGTGCAGTGGGTGCAGTGGGTGCAGTGAGTGCAGTGGGTGCAGTGGATGCAGTGGGTGCAGTGCAGTTACCTGCAGTGCTCTCGCCCCTCCCCCGCAGACATGAACGATCACAGCTCTCGCAGTCACAGCATCTTCCTCATCCACATCAAACAGGAGAATGTTGACACTGAGCAGAAGCTGAGCGGGAAACTCTACCTGGTGGATCTGGCCGGGAGTGAGAAGGTGCTTGGGGGGCAGATGTGGGGCAGATATGGGTCTGAAGGGGGCAGGTGTGTGTCTCAAGGGGCAGGTGTGGGGCAGATGTGGTGCATGTGTGGGGCAGATGTGGGGCTGGGGGGGCATATGTGGGGCACACGTGGGACAGATGTGGGGCTGAGGGTGCAGATGTGGGGCATATGTGGGGCGGGGTGGCAGATATGGGGCAGATATGAGGCAGATGTGGGGCTCGTGTGGGTCGGGGGGGCAGATGTGGGGTAGGTGTGGGTCAGGTGTGAAGCAGACGTGGGGCTGGGGGTGCAGGTGTGGGGCTGGGGGGGGTATGTGTGGGGCTGCCCCATAGCTGTCCCTGCCCCATAGGTCAGCAAGACAGGGGCCGAGGGAGCAGTTCTGGATGAGGCCAAGAACATCAATAAGTCTCTATCAGCTCTGGGGAATGTGATATCTGCACTGGCAGAGGGAACGGTGAGACCCATAACCAGCCCCATAACCTGCCCCATACCCAGCCCCATAACCAGCCCCATAACCTGCCCCATAACCATCCCCATAACCAGCCCCATAACCAGCCCCATAACCTGCCCCATAACCAGCCCCATAACCAGCCCCATAACCTGCCCCATACCCAGCCCCATAACCAGCCCCATAACCAGCCCCATAACCTGCCCCACTCCTGCCCCATAACCTGCCCCATGACCTGCCCCATAACCAGCCCCATAACCTGCCCCATAACCATCCCCATAACCAGCCCCATAACCAGCCCCATAACCTGCCCCATAACCAGCCCCATAACCAGCCCCATAACCTGCCCCATAACCAGCCCCATAACCAGCCCCATAACCTGCCCCATAACCTCCTGCCCCATAACCAGCCCCATAACCAGCCCCATAACCTGCCCCACTCCTGCCCCATAACCTGCCCCATGACCTGCCCCATAACCAGCCCCATAACCTGCCCCATAACCATCCCCATAACCAGCCCCATAACCAGCCCCATAACCTGCCCCATAACCAGCCCCATAACCAGCCCCATAACCTGCCCCATAACCATCCCCATAACCAGCCCCATAACCTGCCCCATAACCTCCTGCCCCATAACCAGCCCCATAACCTGCCCCATAACCAGCCCCATAACCAGCCCCATAACCAGCCCCATAACCAGCCCCATAACCAGCCCCATAACCAGCCCCATAACCAGCCCCATAACCAGCCCCATATCCTGCCCCACAGAAGGTCTATGTTCCCTACCGCGACAGCCGCATGACCAGGATCCTGCAGGACTCTCTGGGCGGTAACTGTAGGACCACGATGATCATTTGTTGTTCACCCTCCAGCTACAATGAACCCGAGACCAGATCCACGCTCCTGTTCGGACAGAGGTGGGGGGAGGTGTGGGGCAGAGCTGTACTTGTGGGGCAGAGCGGGTGCTATGGGGCACAGGGATGTGTGGGGCAGGACCTCAGTTATGGAGCACAGGATGTGATGTGTGGGTCACACATGTGGGTCAGGACCTCAGTTATGGGGTACAGGGATGTGTGGGTCTCACATGTGGGGCACAGGGATGTGTGGGGCACAGCTGTACTTGTGGGGCACAGCGGCTGCTATGGGGCACAGGGATGTGTGGGTCCCACATGTGGGTCAGGGTCTCAGTTATAGGTCTCACGATGTGTGGGTCTCAGTTATGGGTCAGGGTCTCAGTTACGGGTCCCAGGACATGTGGGTCCCACTTCCGCTCCCATAGGGCCAAGCGCGTCCGGAACTCGGCCTCAGTGAACGTGGAGCTCACAGCTGACCAATGGAAACGGAAGTTCCTGCGGGAGAGAGACAGGAACGAGGCTCTGAGGGCGGAGCTAGAGCGGATGGGGGCGGAGCTGAGGAGGCTGAGAGGTGGGGGAGGGGCGAGGAGGGAGGGGCTATGGGGGAGGGGCCATGGGGGGGGGAGGGGGATGGGGGGAGGGGCTATGGGGGAGTGGGGGGGGCATGGGGGGAGGGGGGATGGGGGAGGGGCTATGGGGGGAGGGGGTGGGGGAGGGGGGATGGGGGGGGCTATGGGGGGAGGGGGGGTGGGGGGAGGGGCTATGGGGGGAGAGGGCATGGGGGACTGGGGAGGGATGGGGGAGGGGGTATGGGGGAGGGGGGGGGGAGTGTAGAGTGGGGGAGGGGGGATGGGGGGAGGGGCGATGGGGGAGGGGCAATGCGGGAGGGGGGATGGGGGCAGGGGGTATGGGGGGAGGGGCTAAGGGGGGAGGGGCTATGGGGGAGGGGGGTTGGGGGAGGGGCTATGGGGCAGACCCTAATGTGTGGGGGGGATACCCCATTGTCCATGAGGGGGGGACCCCAATGTGGGCTGGGCTATGGGGGCTATGGGACCACAATGTGTGGGGGGACCCCAATGTGTGGGGCAGACCCCTCTGATCTGACCCCCCCCCCACAGGAGAGGCTGAACCGGAGCCGGAGCCGCTCAGTGGGGCTGAGGCCGCAGTGGGGCAGAGCCCAACCCCCGACCCCTGCCCCATAGATCCCTGCCCCATAGATCCCTGCCCCATAGATCCCTGCCCCATAGACACCAATGGCTCCATCGTCATCCACATCTCGGACGAGGAGAGGCACAAATATGAGGAGCAGATTCGGAGGCTCTATAAGCAGCTGGATGACAAGGTGGGGACTGGGACCCACAGCGGCCCCATAGGGAACCCATAGCGAACCCATAGCAGCCCCGTGCCCCATAGCATCCCCCATAGGGTCACTGTGCCCCATAGCACCCCCAGAAGGAGCTCTGTGCCCCATAGCTGCCCCATAGGTGCCCCGTGCCCCATAACGGCCCCATAGGGTCACTGTGCCCCATAGCACCCACTGTGCCCCATAGCACCCCCTATAGGGTCACTGTGCCCCGTAGCACCCCCCATAGGGTCACTGTGCCCCATAGCACACCCCATAGGGTCACTGTGCCCCATAGCACCCCCATAGGGTCACTGTGCCCCATAGCACCCACTGTGCCCCATAGCACCCCTCATAGGGTCACTGTGCCCCATAGCACCCCTCATAGGGTCACTGTGCCCCATAGCACCCCCCATAGGAGCCCTGTACCCCATAGCAGCCCCCATAGGAGCCCTGTACCCCATAGCAGCCCCCATAGGGGCACCATGCCCCATAGCACCCATAGGGTCACTGTGCCCCATAGCACCCCCTATAGGGTCACTGTGCCCCATAGCACCCCCATAGGGTCACTGTGCCCCATAGCATCCCCCATAGGAGCCCTGTGCCCCATAGCAGCCCCATAGGGGCCCCGTGCCCCATAACGGCCCCATAGGGTCACTGTGCCCCATAGCACCCCCATAGGTTCACTGTGCCCCATAGCACCCCCCATAGGGGCTCTGTGCCCCATAGCACCCCCCATAGGGTCACTGTGACCCATAGCAGCCCCTATAGGGTCACTGTGCCCCATAGCACCGCATGTTCTCCCCATAGGACGAGGAGATCAATCAGCAGAGTCAGGTGATGGAGAAGCTCAAGCAGCAGATGATGGAGCAGGAGGAGGTTTGTGACCCACAAGTGTGACCCATAGAACCCCATTGGGACCCACTGAGACCCACACCCCATGTCCAGACCCTATGGGACACATTGAAATCCTCTGGGACCCCCACATGTGTCACTTGCCCCCCCCCCCACCCCCAATCCCCCCCCCATGACCCCCAACCATGACCCCAATGGGACTCCTTGAACCCCATTGGGACCCCATTGAACCCACTTGGGACCCATTGAACCTCATTGGAACCCCATTGAACCCCATTGGGACCCCATTGAACCCCATTGGGACCCCCAACCATGACCCCCCCGATAACCATGACCCCCAACCATGACCGCAACCATGACCCCCAACCATGACCCCAATGGGACCCCATTGAACCCCATTGGGACCTATTGAACCCCATTGGGACCCCCTTGAACCCCATTGGGACCTATTGAACCCCATTGGGAACCATTGAACACCATTGGGACCCCTTGAACCCCATTGGGACCCATTGAACCCCATTGGGACCCATTGAGCCCCATTGGGACCCCCTTGAACCCCATTGGGACCCATTGAACCCCATTGGGACCCCCTTGAACCCCATTGGGGCCCATTGAACCCCATTAGGACCCATTGAACCCCATTGGGACCCATTGAGCCCCATTGGGACCCCCTTGAACCCCATTGGGGCCCATTGAACCCATTGGGACCCATTGAACCCATTGAGACCCCCTTGAACCCCATTGGGACCCATTGAAACCCGTTGGGACCCATTGAACCCCATTGGGACCCCATTGAACCCCATTGGGACCCCCTTGAAGCCCATTGGGACCCCCTTGAACCCCATTGGGGCCCATTGAACCCCATTGGGACCCATTGAACCCCTCTGGGACCCATTGAACCCCACTGGTACCCCCTTGAACCCCATTGGGGCCCATTGAACCCCATTGGGACCCATTGAACCCCTCTGGGACCCATTGAACCCCACTGGTACCCCCTTGAACCCCATTGGGGACCCATTGAACCCCATTGGGACCCCATTGAACCCCATTGGGGCCCATTGAACCCCATTGGGACCCATTGAACCCCATTGGGACCACATTGAACCCCATTGCGACCCATTGAACACCATTGGGGCCCATTGAACCCCACTGGTACCCCATTGAACCCCATTGGGACCCCATTGAACCCCATTGCGACCCATTGAACACCATTGGGGCCCATTGAACCCCACTGGTACCCCATTGAACCCCATTGGACCCCATTGAACCCCATTGGGACCCATTGAACCCCATTGGGACCCCATTGAACCCCTCTGAGACCCCTTGAACCCCATTGGGACCCTTTGAACCCCATTGGGACCCATTGAACCCCATTGGGACCCATTGAACCCCATTGGGGCCCATTGACCCCATACAGGTGTTGGTGTCGCTGCGCTCAGAACACTGTGCGTCGAGGTCAGAGGTCGCGGAGGTGTTGTCAGCACTGGAGGAGTTGGCTCGAGGCTACGACCGGAAAGCTCAGGAGGCCGAAGACTGTTCGAGGCACAACCGGAGGCTGAGCGAGGAGCTGGCGCGGAGCGAGGTGGGGACTGGGGGGGACTGGGGGGGACTGGGGGGGTAATGGTGACAGTGGTAATGGTGACAGTGGTAATGGTGACAGTGGTAATGGTGACGGTGGTAATGGTGACGGTGGTACTGGTGACAGTGGTAATGGTGACGGTGGTACTGGTGACAGTGGTACCGGTGACAGTGGTACTGGTGACAGTGGTAATGGTGACAGTGGTACCGGTGACAGTGGTAATGGTGACAGTGGAAATGGTGACAGTGGTACCGGTGACAGTGGTAATGGTGACAGTGGTACTGGTGACAGTGGTAATGGTGACAGTGGTAATGGTGACAGTGGTACCAGTGACAGTGGTACCGGTGACAGTGGTACTGGTGACAGTGGTAATGCTGACAGTGGTACCGGTGACAGTGGTACCGGTGACAGTGGTAATGGTGACAGTGGTAATGCTGACAGTGGTACCGGTGACAGTGGTACCGGTGACAGTGGTAATGGTGACAGTGGTAATGGTGACAGTGGTAATGGTGACAGTGGTAATGCTGACAGTGGTAATGCTGACAGTGGTAATGGTGACAGTGGTAATGGTGACAGTGGTACCGGTGACAGTGGTACCGGTGACAGTGGTAATGGTGACAGTGGTAATGGTGACAGTGGTACCGGTGACAGTGGTACCGGTGACAGCAGTAACGGTGACAGTGGTAATGGTGACAGTGGTAATGGTGACAGTGGTAATGGTGACAGTGGTAATGGTGACAGTGGTACTGGTGACAGTGGTAATGGTGACAGCGGTAATGGTGACAGCAGTAACGGTGACAGTGGTAATGGTGACAGTGGTAATGGTGACAGTGGTAATGGTGACAGTGGTACCGGTGACAGCGGTAATGGTGACAGTGCTACCGGTGACAGTGGTACCGGTGACAGTGGTAATGGTGACAGTGGTACTGGTGACGGTGGTACCGGTGACAGTGGTAATGGTGACAGTGGTACCAGTGACAGTGGTACTGGTGACGGTGGTACCGGTGACAGTGGTAATGGTGACAGTGGTAATGGTGACAGTGGTACCGGTGACAGTGGTACTGGTGATGGCGGTAATGGTGACAGTGGTAATGGTGACAGTGGTAACGGTGACAGTGGTACTGGTGATGGCGGTAATGGTGACAGTGGTAATGGTGACAGCAGTAACGGTGACAGCATCATGGGGGTGACAGCACCAGGGCGCCGGTAACGGTGACAGTGTCATGACCGGGGCAGCAGTACAGTGACAGCGGTAACGGTGACAGCATCATAGGAGACAGAACCGGGGCTGCGGTACCGGTTACAGCATCATAACCGGGGTGGTGGTACCGGTTACACCATCATAACTGGGGCAGTGGTACCGGTGACAGTGGTACCGATTACAGCATCGTGGGGGCTGCCGTACCAGTTACAGCATCATAACCAGGGCGGTGGTACCAGTGACAGTGGTACCGGTTACAGCATCATAACTGAGGTGGCGGTACTGGTGACTATGGTACTGGTTACAGCATCATAACCAGGGCAGCGGTACCGGTGACAGCGTTACCGGTTACAGCATCAGAACCTGGGCGGCGGTACCGGTGACAGCATTACCGGTTACAGCGGTACCAGTTACAACATCATAACCGGTTACAGCCTCATGGGGGTGACAGAGCACCCGAATGGTGCTGTCGCTGTTGCTGTGTTTGGGGCTGGTTCGGGCTGTTTTGAGGGTGGGTTTGGGGTGGTTATGGCTGATTTGGGGTGTTTGGTGCAGTGTATCCATGTCACAGGCACTGTTGCTGTGTTTGGGGTGTTTTGGGTGTGTTTTGGGTGTGTTTTGGGCTGTTTGGTGCATTGTGTCCGTGTGCCGCGGGCGCTGTCGCTGTTGCTACAGTCGGAGCTGCAGTGGGTGCTGTTGCTGTGTTTGGGGTGTTTTGGGGTTGGTTTGGCTCTGTTTTGGTGTGTTTGGTGCATTGTGTCCATGTGTCACAGGCGCTGTCGCTACAGTCGGAGCTGCAGCGGGTGTTGTTGCTGTGTTTGGGGTGTTTGGGGGTTGTTTTGGGTGTGTTTTGGCTCTGTTTTGGGGTATTTTGGGGCTGTTTTGGCTCTGTTTCAGTGTGTTTGGTGCATTGTATCCATGTGTCACAGGAGCTGTCGCTGTCGCTACAGTCGGAGCTGCAGCGGGTGTTGGACCTCGGGGCTCAGCAGCGCTCGCGGGTGACCGAGGTCCTCAATGAGCTCCTGAGGGACCTGAGCGAGTTCAGCCTCATACTGGGCAATGGGGACATCCAACTGGTGAGAGGGGGAGAAGCACCCGTGGGGGGGGTGTGCCCATGGGGGGAGGGGCACCCATGGGGGGGGAGGGGGTGTGCCATGATGTGTTGACCAATGTCCATACCATGCTAAACCATGTCCATACCATGTTACCCCATGTCCATGCCATGTTAACCCATGTCCATGCCATGTTAACCCTTGTCCATCCCATGTTAACCCATGTCCATGCCATGTTAACCCATGTCCATCCCATGTTACCCCATGTCCATCCCATGTTACCCCATGCCCATGCCATGTTAACCCATGTCCATCCCATGTTAACCCATGTCCATGCCATGTTACCCCATATCCATCCCATGTTAACCCATGTCCATGCCATGTTACCCCATATCCATCCCATGTTAACCCATGTCCATACCATGTTACCCCATGTCCATGTCCATACCATGTTAACCCATGTCCATACCATGTTAACCCATGTCCATCCCATGTTACCCCATGCCCATGCCATGTTACCCATGTCCATGCCATGTTAACCCATGTCCATGACATGTTACCCATGTCCATGCCATGTTACCCATGTCCATGCCACGTTGACACGTGTCCATGCCATGTTGACCCATATCCATCCCATGTTACCCATGTCCATCCCATGTTACCCATGTCCATGCCATGTTACCCCATATCCATCCCATGTTAACCCATGTCCATACCATGCTAACCCCTGCCCATGCCCATGCAGCCGGTGCAGGTGACAGACACCACCGAGGACGACTGTTCCGCGGTTCGGTTGTACATCAGTAGGATCAAGTCGGAGGTGAAGTCTGTGGTGAAGAGATGCCAACAGCTGGAGAACCAACAGGCGGAAAACAGCCGGAAGCAGGAGGTGACAGCGCGTGAGCTCTGCTCCTGTCAGCTGCTGATCGCACAGGTAACGGCACAGCCAAGACACCAGGGATTGGTGTAAACATGGTTTGGTGTAACCATGGATCAGTGTAACCATGGATCAGTGTAACCATGGAACAGTGTAACCATGGATCGGTGTAACCACAATTCAGTATCACCATGATTTGGTGTCACCATGATTCAGTGTCACCGTGGTTTGGTGTAACCATGATTTGGGGTAACCATGATTCGGTGTCACTAGGATACCATGTCAACATGATTCGGTGTCACCATGATTCGGTGTAACCATGGTTCAGTGTAACCACGATTCGGTGTCACCATGATACTGTGACACCATGATTTTGTGTAACCATGGTTCAGTGTCACCACGATTCAGTGTAACCATGGTTTGGTGTAACCATTATGCAGTGTCACCATGATTCAGTGTCCCATGGTTTGGTTCCCCCATGCCCCATCACCAGTGTGTCCATGTGGTGTCCATGGGGTGTCCATGGGGTGTCCATGTGGTGTCGGGTGTCGGGTGTTGGGTGTTGCTGTGGGTCTCCCCCTGCCCCACAACCACCTCTGCCCCACAGCACGAGGCCAAGATCCGCTCTCTGACCGAGTACACTCAGACTGTGGAGCTCAAGCGCCAGGGCCTGGAGGACACCAACGATGCCATGAGCGCGGAGCTGGAGCGGCTGCGGGCGCGGGGTGAGCGCTATGGGGCGCTATGGGGCACAGGGCACTTGGAGGGCGCTATGGGGCACAGCAGCACTTGGGGGGTGCTATGGGGCACAGCAGCACTTGGGGGGCGCCCTGTGGTCACCTCTGCCCCATAGACACAGCGCAGGGGGGGCGCGGGGTGAGCGCTATGGGGCACAGGGACTTGGGGGGTGCTATGGGGCACAGGGCACTTGGGGGGCGCTATGGGGGGCACAGTGGCACTTGGGGGGCGCTATGGGGCACAGTGCACTTGGGGGTGCTATGGGGCACAGCGGCACTTGGGGGGCGCTATGGGGCACAGGGCACTTGGGGGGTGCTATGGGGCACAGCAGCACTTGGGGGGCGCTATGGGGGGCACAGTGGCACTTGGGGGGCGCTATGGGGCACAGGGCACTTGGGGGGTGCTATGGGGCACAGCGGCACTTGGGGGGCGCTATGGGGCACAGGGCACTTGGGGGGTGCTATGGGGCACAGCAGCACTTGGGGGGCGCTATGGGGCACAGGGCACTTGGGGGGTGCTATGGGGCACAGCAGCACTTGGGGGGCGCTATGGGGCACAGGGCACTTGGGGGGCGCTATGGGGCACAGCGGCACTTGGGGGGCGCTATGGGGCACAGGGCACTTGGGGGGTGCTATGGGGCACAGCGGCACTTGGGGGGCGCTATGGGGCACAGGGCACTTGGGGGGCGCTATGGGGCACAGCGCACTTGGGGGGCGCTATGGGGCACAGGGCACTTGGGGGGCACCCTATGGTCACCTCTGCCCCATAGACACAGCGCAGGGGGGGTGCGGGGTGAGCACTATGGGGCACTATGGGGCACAGGGCACTTGGGGGGCGCTATGGGGCACAGCAGCACTTGGGGGGTGCTATGGGGCACAGCGGCACTTAGGGGGCACCCTATGGTCACGTCTGCCACATAGACACAGCGCAGGGGGGGCTGTATGGGGCACAGCAGCACTTGGGGGACGCTATGGGGCACAGGGCACTTGGGGGGCGCCCCATGGTGACCTCTGCCCCACAGATGCAGCAGAGGGAGGAGCCCAAGAGCAGGATGGGAACCAGGACATGGAGGAGGTGAAGGTGAGGGGGGGATGTGGGTCCTGGTGCTGGGGGGGGCGGGGGGGGGGGGGGTCGGGGGCAGTGGTTGGGGGTGTGGGGCACAAGGGGGGGGCTGTGGGGGTCAGAGGTGCAGCATTGGGGGGGGTGTCACTGGTGTCACTGGTGTCACTGGTATCACTGGTATCATTGGTGTCACTGGTGTCACTGGTGTCACTGGTGTCACTGGTGTCACTGGTATCATTGGTGTCACTGGTGTCACTGGTGTCACTGGTGTCACTGGTGTCTCTGGTGTCACCAGTATCACTGGTGTCTCTGGTGTCTCTGGTGTCACTGGTGTCACTGGTGTCACTGGTGTCACTGGTATCATTGGTGTCACTGGTGTCACTGGTGTCACTGGTGTCACTGGTGTCTCTGGTGTCACTGGTGTCACTGGTGTCACTGGTGTCACTGGTATCATTGGTGTCACTGGTGTCACTGGTGTCACTGGTGTCTCTGGTGTCTCTGGTGTCACTGGTGTCACTGGTGTCACTGGTGTCACTGGTGTCACCGGTATCACTGGTGTCACTGGTGTCACTGGTGTCACTGGTGTCACTGGTGTCTCTGGTGTCTCTGGTGTCACTGGTGTCACTGGTATCATTGGTGTCACTGGTGTCACTGGTGTCACTGGTGTCACTGGTGTCACTGGTGTCATTGGTGTCACTGGTGTCACTGGTGTCACTGGTATCACTGGTATCATTGGTGTCACTGGTGTCACTGGTATCATTGGTGTCACTGGTGTCACTGGTGTCACTGGTGTCACTGGTATCACTGGTATCATTGGTGTCACTGGTGTCACTGGTGTCACTGGTGTCACTGGTGTCACTGGTATCATTGGTGTCACTGGTGTCACTGGTGTCACTGGTGTCTCTGGTGTCACCAGTATCACTGGTGTCTCTGGTGTCTCTGGTGTCACTGGTGTCACTGGTGTCACTGGTGTCACTGGTATCATTGGTGTCACTGGTGTCACTGGTGTCACTGGTGTCACTGGTGTCTCTGGTGTCACTGGTGTCACTGGTGTCACTGGTGTCACTGGTATCATTGGTGTCACTGGTGTCACTGGTGTCACTGGTGTCTCTGGTGTCTCTGGTGTCACTGGTGTCACTGGTGTCACTGGTGTCACTGGTGTCACCGGTATCACTGGTGTCACTGGTGTCACTGGTGTCACTGGTGTCTCTGGTGTCTCTGGTGTCACTGGTGTCACTGGTGTCACTGGTGTCACTGGTGTCACCGGTATCACTGGTGTCACCAGCATCATCAGCATCACTGCTGTCACCGCTATCAGCAGTGTCAGTGCTATCCTTGTTGTGCCTGGTGTCACTGGTATCATTGGTGTCACTGGTGTCACTGGTGTCACTGGTGTCACCAGCATCATCAGCATCACTGCTGTCACCACTATCAGCAGTGTCAGTGCTATCCCTGTTGTGCCTGGTGTCACTGGTGTCAGTGCTGTCACCGGTACCAGCGCTATCACTGGTATCATTGGTCTCCCTGTTGTCCCTGGTGTCACTGTTGTTCCTGTTGTCCCCAGTACCACCACTGTCTCTGGTATCACTGTTGTCACCAGTATCACCAGCATCACCAGTATCACCAGTATCATTGGTGTCACCAGTATCACCAGTATCACCAGTATCATTGGTGTCACCAGTATCACCAGTACCACCAGTATCACCAGTATCACCAGTCTCACCAGTATCACCAGTACCACCAGTACCACCAGTATCACCAGTATCACCAGTCTCACCAGTCTCACCAGTATCACCAGTACCACCAGTACCACCAGTATCACCAGTATCACCAGTCTCACCAGTCTCACCAGTCTCACCAGTATCACCAGTACCACCAGTACCACCAGTATCACCAGTATCACCAGTATCACCAGTATCACCAGTACCACCAGTCTCACCAGTATCACTCCTCTCCCCCCCCCTCAGGTCCATCACTCTCAGCTCTGTCGCCTCCGGGATGAGCTCAACGAGAAGCAGAAAACCATTGATGAGCTGAGGGAGTGAGTGACCCCCCCTGACCCTCCCCCCCAACCCCCCCTCCCCCCCTCCCCCCCATCCCCATCCCCCCCCACCCCTCCCCCAGTGCAATGGTACTGGGGGGGGGATGGTAGTGACCCCCCCCATCCTCTGCCCCCCCCTCCCCCCTCCCCTGCCGCTCCTCCCACCCCTCCCCCAATGCAATGGTACTGGGGGGGGGGCACATCTTGAGCACCCCCCACCCCCCCCCCCCCCAACCCCCACCCTCCCCTCCCCCCCATGCTCTGCCTCCCCCATCCCTTCCCTGGTGCAATGGGGCTGGGTGGGGGGGGGCACTTCTCGACCCTCCCCCCCCCATCCTCTGCCCCCCCAATCCCCCCCTCCCGTCCCCATCCCCTCCCCCCCTCAGCCCTTCCCTGGTGCAATGGGCCTGCAGGGATGGGGGGGGGCACCTCTCGACACCCCCCCCAACCCCCCCATCCTCTGCCCCCCCCCAAGCCCTCCCCCCTCCCCTGCCCCTCCTCCCACCCCTCCCCCAATGCAATGGTACTGGGGGGGGGATGGGTAGTGACCCCCCCCAACCCCTCCCCCCTCTCCCCTCCCCCCCCCTCCCCCCCCAGTCTGACTCAGCAGCTGCAGTTGGAGCTTCAGCAGCTCCGGATGGAGCAGGAAGAGCTTCGGGGCCGAGAGCAGAGCAGGGCCAGGAGGCTGCAGGAGCTCACGTGAGACACCCCACGTGACACACCACGTGACACCCCACGTGACACCCCCCCCCCCCCCCCCCGTGACACCACCCACCACCCCCCATTACCGAGACACCCCCCCCCCCCGGAACCCCCCCCGAGACCCCCCCCCCCGGACCCCCCCATTACTGGGACCCCCCCCACGTGACCCCCCCCCCAGTGACTCCCCCCCCGAGACCCCCACCGGACCCCCCCATTACCGGGACCCCCCCCCCACGTGACCCCCCCCCAGTGACCCCCCCATTACCGGGACCCCCCCCCCACGTGACCCCCCCCAGTGACCCCCCCCATTACCGGGACCCCCCCCCTCAACATTGGGGTCCTCTGTCAGCACCCCCATTGTTGGGGTGCCCCCCATTATGGGATGCCCCCCCCCATCCTGGGGTGCCCCCCCCCCCCCAATCTTAAGGTGCCCCCCCCTCATCTTTGGATGCCCCCCCCATCTTGGGGTGCTCCCATTGTTGGGGTGCCCCCCCCATATTGAGGTGCCCCTCCCCCATCTTTGGATGCCCCCCCATCTTGGGGTGCCCCCCCCATTGTTGGGGTTCCCCCCGCCCCATCTTGGGATGCCCCCCCCATCATGGATTGCCCCCCCTCATATTGGGGTCTCCTCCCTCATCTTTGGGTGCCCCCCCCCATATTGGGCCCCCCCCCATTGTTGGTGTTCCCCCCCCATTGTTGGGGTGCCCCCCCCATATTGGGGTCCCCCCCCAGGTTCCTCCATGAGCGCCATGAACAGTCCAAGCAGGACCTCAAAGGGCTGGAGGAGACTGTGGTAGGTTGGGGGGGTCCGGGGGGGGTCGGGGGGGGGGTTATGGGGTGGGTTTGGGGTCACTGTGACCCCCCGTTTGTACCCCCCTTTGTGCCCCCCCTTTGTGCCCCCCCCTTTGTACCCCCCTTTGTGCCCCCCCTCTTTGTACCCCCCCTTTGTAACCCCCTTTGTACCCCCCCTTGTACCCCCCCTTTGTGCCCCCCCTTTGTAACCCCCCTTTGTGCCCCCCCCTTTGTGCCCCCCCTTTGTACCCCCCTTTGTACCCCCCCTTTGTACCCCCCCTTTGTACCCCCCCTTTGTGCCCCCCCCTTTGTGCCCCCCCTTTGTACCCCCCCTTTGTGCCCCCCCTTTGTACCCCCCCCTTTGTACCCCCCCTTTGTACCCCCCTTTGTACCCCCCCTTTGTACCCCCCTTTGTACCCCCCTCTTTGTACCCCCCCTTTGTAACCCCCTTTGTACCCCCCTTTGTGCCCCCCCTTTGTACCCCCCTTTGCCCCCCCCTTTGTACCCCCCTTTGTGCCCCCCCTTTGTACCCCTCTTTGTACCCCCCCTTGTACCCCCCCTTTGTACCCCCCCTTTGCCCCCCTCTTTGTACCCCCCTTTGTGCCCCCCCCTTTGCCCCCCCCTTTGTACCCCCCCTTTGTACCCCCCTTTGTACCCCCCCTTTTGCCCCCCCTTTGTACCCCCCCTTTGTGCCCCCCCCTTTGTACCCCCCTTTGTACCCCCCCTTTTGCCCCCCCCTTTTTACCCCCCTTTGTGACCCCCCCTTTGTACCCCCCTTTGTGCCCCCCCCTTTGTACCCCCCCTTGTACCCCCCCCTTTGTACCCCCCCTTTGTACCCCCCTTTGTACCCCCCTTTGTACCCCCCCTTTGTACCCCCCCTTTGTACCCCCCTTTGTGCCCCCCCCTTTGTGACCCCCCCTTTGTACCCCCCTTTGTGCCCCCCCTTTGTACCCCCCCTTGTACCCCCCTTTGTACCCCCCCTTTGTACCCCCCTTTGTGCCCCCCCTTTGTACCCCCCTTTTTGCCCCCCCCTTTGTGCCCCCCTTTGTACCCCCTTTGTGCCCCCCCTTTGTACCCCCCCTTTGTGCCCCCCCTTTGTACCCCTTTGTGCCCCCCCCTTTGTACCCCCCATTTGTGCCCCCCCATTTACCCCCCACCCTTTTGCCCCCCCCATTTGCCCCCCCCCCCCCCCCCCCCAGGCTCGTGAACTCCAGACCCTCCACAACCTGCGCAAACTGTTCGTTCAAGACGTCACAACTCGAGTCAAGAAAGTGAGGGGGGGGAGGGGGGGGGAGGGGGGGGGAGGGGGGGTGTGGGTCAATGATGGGGGATGGGGGCAATGTGGGGGGTCAATGATGGGGGCAATGGGGGGGGGATGGGGGGGTCAAGGATGGGGGATGGGGGCAATGGGGGGGTGAGGGGGGGTCAAGGATGGGGGTCAAGGATGGTGGCAATGGGGGGGGATGAGGATGGGGGGGGTTGGGGGGGGTCCCAGTTTGAGCATTGGAGGGGATCTGGGGGGGTCTCAGATCAGCACCATGGGGGTAGCAAAGGGGTTGGGGGTATTGGTTTGGGGGTATTTCAGGTTGGGGGGTACCAGGATGGGGGTGTTTCTGGTTGGGGGGTACCAGTGTTCAGGGGGGCCCCCCCCATTGCCCCCCCAGAGCGCAGAGCTGGAGCCCGAGGACAGTGGGGTCCCAGTTTGGGGGTGTTTCAGGTTGGGGTGTACCGGGTGGGGGGGTGTTTCCGGTTGGGGGGTACCGGTGTTAAGGGGCCCCCCCATTGCCCCCCCAGAGCGCAGAGCTGGAGCCCGAGGACAGGGGGGTACCGGTTTGGGGGTGTTTCAGGTTGGGGGGGTACTGGTTTGGGGGTGTTTCCTGTTGGGGGGATCCCCATTTGGGGGTGTTTCTGGTTGGGGGGTACCGGTGTTAAGGGGACCCCCCATTGTCCCCCCAGAGCGCAGAGCTGGAGCCCGAGGACAGTGGGGTCCCGGTTTGGGGGTGTTTCGGGTTGGGGGTGTTTCCGGTTGGGGGGTACCGGTGTTAAGGGGGTGTTTCAGGTTAGGGGGTACCGGTGTTAAGGGGACCCCCCATTGCCCCCCAGAGCGCAGAGCTGGAGCCCGAGGACAGTGGGGGGTTACACTCCCAGAAGCAGAAGATTTCCTTTCTTGAGAACAACCTGGAGCAGCTTACAAAGGTTCACAAACA